>NC_092696.1:6219300-6543050 GCF_964275005.1 Diadema setosum | reverse complement strand
ATAAAATGAGGCGGGGACGAAGCTTTCAACTTTAGGTTGAACTGCCCGAGTGATTTTCAAGATATCACATTTGATGCTTATGTGTAGGTCACTTGTATCACAATACATCCTTCCATGTAAAAAAAAAAAAAAATGCTATAAAGCCAAAAGTATAAGGAGATATTACTATTTTTCTCACTAAACCATAATCGTAGACGGTTTAATCTAGAAACATTTTTACTATAGATATTGTTCAGATTTTGCATATTCAACAATACTTAACATAAATTGCACTGATTCAGACTTTTACATTGGTTGTTTCTATCCCTAACTCACATTTTAGAACCATTTTGGAGCACTACAGCTGGGTTTTTGTTTCATCTGCAAGTTGTGAATAATGCCTTTAAACATGCAACACACGTCTTGTACTTTTCGTATTTGTACACAGCCAGTCGTGTTTGACGTGATTTTCATCGAGATACATTGTGCGTCGTCAATCCCTGTTAGTCATCCTATTGTCGCCTTGAATATATCTCTTAATAGTATGTATTTGTATATATTGTTTGTTTATTGATGTATTCTCGTTTTGTGCGTACTTTCATCTGTTGAGTATTTTGTTTTATTGTATTTTGATTTGTCTTGTCTTGTTTTGTTTTGTGCAGAACAAGACTCCACTGGAGGGGGGTGAGACCAACCACAAGGGGTGTATCTTCTGCGACCCAATCCTCTCGAAGCTGACCGAAGCGCAGCACGCCACCTTCCGGAGACGCAGGGGCGGGGGCGGTGGCGGCGGTGGTGGACGTGGTCGAGGAGGAAGGGGGCGGGGTCGAGGGAGGGGGCGGGGCCGGGGGCGTGGCAAACCGAAGGACAAAATGTCGCAACTTGCAGCGTATTTCGTTTGATGATACCATGTCCCCCCCCCCCCCTCCTTCAATGCCCTAAGATATGATACAGTTTTTTTTTTTGTATCAAGTTCAAGTTATACGGCATGCAAATTTAATGAACAATCATTCTTCATACATAATTGATTGACTTCTAACAATCCAATATTCCTATGTTAAATGATTCAGTCTTGATTCAGCCTCAGGAGTACATTTGTCAACGTAATGGATCTGTGGTCATGCAAAATCTACATAGTGTGTACCCACATGGTCATCACATTTTGATATCTTTTCCCGCATCACGCTACGCGTGGTGATTATCGGTTTGGTGGTTATTATCATGAAGTGGCCCTTCCATGTCGTTTCACATGTACACCAGTGTAATGACACTGTGCCAGTGTGATGTTACACCTGAGACCTTCGGACGGCGTTAACCCTAGTGATTGAATTCCGATAGACTCAAACGGACTCACCCCTACCGTTACATTAGCATTTTGGAATGACCTCTCTACTAATTAGGAATTAGTTGTAGAGTTACTCCATAACATCCAACGCAGTTTGACACGCTGTATCATCGATCTTCCCAGTTTTATACAGTCGTCGCAATGAGCTTGGTGCTAGGTTCACTACACCCAACACCCAAGTTTGACACACACTTTGTGACACCTCGTGTCAAACACGGTCCTTTGACACCGCACCTGGTTAGTTTGTGTCCGATCCTCCCCCCTGCCCATAATGACGTAATAAAAAGCACACACACCGTGCATTCATTATTGCCCTATTTAGTGTACTCTCATTAAGAAAATTTATTCGGGCAACATGGTGCTATCAAACTGCCGTAAAGTGACCATATTTTATGTATACTTGTTTGTCGTCCCTCTTGCAGAGAAAAACCATGTGTATGGTAAATGCAGAATGACTCTCTCTCTCGATGTCATTTCGTTCATGTTTGTAAATTTACCTCTTCCGCATTTTTTCCCAGTTAAGATGCTGTCAAATCAAAAAGATATACAGCTGTAACCATTAATGTTATTTTAGGGTGAGCTTTGAGCATGAGAATGTGACGGTATTGGATTTAAGATTTTGAACACGTCCTGTAAACATTACCAGGTATTCACATGCGCCGAGAGGGATCACAATGTGTAAAACGGGTCAAAAGGGGAAAAAAAAAAAATGTGGGTGTTTTACCGGCTTCGAACCCGAGGTCTCATATTTGAACTCGCACGGCCGTATCCACTAGACCAGATCCTTCCCCTCTATGCGGAACGACCGAGTAACGATGCTTTATGATATGCCCTGAACAATGGAGGTCGCATGGGACACAGTAATCAAGTCTTTCTTAATAATTATTATATTTTGCTACCATTTTTATTATGTGGTACTTTTTTCTTATCATTGATTATTTACTTATATTTCTCCTTTTTTTTTTTGGGGGGGGGGGGGGTCTGATTAATTCGCTTGGAAAGCTTTGTATCATGTTCCTTTTCTTCTCAAGAATAAACTAGGTGTAGTACAGTCAGCCCTACCTAAGTCGACCTTGCATAAGTAAGGATTTTCTCCCGTTTCTTTAGATTCGACGAAGGCGGGATTGAATGTACTTCGTCACAAGTTTTTTTATACAATGGTTTTAGCATGTACAATGTATACACGACCCGTTGTAGGTGTTTCTTGTTTGTACGTTTCTGTTTGTAGTACCGTTTTATGGGCGGGTTCTTGCTATGCCGATGTTATTAGGGAGTTTTCGCAAGCACGACGGGGGTCGGGAGTCGAGCGTGCCGTGTGCAAAATTTGCTTTTGCGCATGATCAAAGCCGAGAAACGTGCCGTCCGCGCGTCCTGTCCTGGGGAAAACGAGTACGGTACTCGGCCAAAATAGCGTTCGGTCCCAATGCTGGGCAGTGAGCCAGCCAGCCAGCCTGCCAATCAGCGATCTTGTCCGTACGCCTACCTAATGTTCCCAAATGCAACCGTATGTTAGTGTCGTAATTTCGGAAGGTGGTATGCACACATACTGCAGCATCGCCAGTGCGATATCCGCAAAGGTGAAACGAATTGAACGGCTGACCGACATATTCAAATTTTGTGCATACAAGTGTACCATGTTTAACGAAGGTTGTACCACGAAAATTGGCTAGCTTTCCTGATGCCAGCCAGACTTAGCAAAAATTCATGGAGATTGTGCAGGTGGTTGGAAGAGGTCGTTACAGAGACAAAATATGCGTAGATTTGAATGCGTCAGTGAACAACCCCCCACCCTCCTCTCTCTCTCTCAAACACACACACGCTCTCTCTCAAGGAAACAATAATGATACACCGCCTATTGTGGAAACTTAATTTCATTGTAAATGATGCACACTGTGTGTATGTGTGTGTGTACTACGAGGGCACAGCGGACATGTGTTTACGTGTGTCAGGATTTTCGGCATATTTCGTCCAGTTTTTTCAAGATGTAATCTCTCGCATCAAAACCTCCCTTTAAAATGCACTTGGGGTGTTTCGTAAAGCACTTGTCGCAGCGATAAATTTCTATTTCATAAATCTCGTAACAACTCTTCACCTTGTGACAAAGCCCATAGCTACGACAACTTTAATCTGTTGAGAATGAGAAGGGCGTTAAGTTGTCCCGAACACTATGGGTTTAGAGGCAACTTAACGCCCTTATTCTCAACCGACGTTTTACTCGTTCGATCAAACTGATATGCCATTGTTTAGAAGATGTTGATATTTGTGCAGTGTTTGTTTACAGTAAACGTGAAAGTAACCCGACTGGAGGCCGGAAAACTGGATTTATTTTTGAGCAAATTATTGGAATCATGTTCCTACAGTTAGCGAATTTTCATAACATCAAATACATGTATTCAGTAATCTGAAAAGTGTGTATTGCTGTCAATTAATATCATGGGCAAAAATCAAAGAAACTTACTGTCAAAGTGAGGTAGGCCTACATTGTCGAGTACTTCGTGCGGTGTCTTCAAACGACTGCATGCTGTCGCCAAGATTTGTCATTACGCTGTCCCGAGGTCTGTATTATAATGCATGTATTATGTTTTCTATAACAATCTGGCACAAGTGTTGTGAAACGGAAATTTGTCAATAGTGAAAACTTGTCATTGATAACAACGGCGCGATTTGTCACAATGACAAACGTTCCCTACGAAACACTACCCCCCCCCCCCCCCCCCTCCCCAATCGGCGTAGCAAGTACTTCCGTACCGGAAGCAGCTCCAGAGAGTAACGTGTAGGATGTTAAAAGGCAGCGAGTGTGTTTTGAATAATAATACTGAGAATTTCTTACTCCGTGTCTTGGACTGGAACTCTCCCAGAATAATTACATGTATGTATACGAATAAAGGACAGTCTATGGGTGGCAGTTGTATAAAGTGATAGTAACTTAAGGTTCCATATAAAAGGCATCTTACGAGTTCTCTCTACGCAGTACACGTTGCAAGATGACTTGCAATACAGGGGGTATAGTTGCGTTGGATGGATTGCGCATATTTTTGTATTAAAAGAAATTATAGGCCTTAATAATGTGTAGACTTGTTTTTCATTGTACGAACTTGAAAATTTCCTCGCCAAAAAAGAGAGAGAAGAAAATAGGCGCTATTTTACAATCGTGAACAAGAAACGTCTTGCTGCAATGAAGAATGAATAATAAATTGTACAGCTTGGATCTGTTAATATTTCTAACTTGTCGACTTCGTTGTTCGTCGTGTGTGTGTGTGTGTGTGTGTGTGTGTGCGTGCGTGCGTGTGTGTGCCTGGGTGACGCCCCTTGCTCTTGTTGATGCGATATGCCTCCGACTCAGTGCCCAACTATTTAAAATATCTGGGCTCGTCCCCCCATCTATAGTACCTATATGTTTTCTTGTCCCTGAACTAGAAAACATAAGTAATTGAATATATATATGTATATATATATATATATATATATATATATATATATATATATCGTGTATATGATATATAAGAAACTTCAGGAGGACAATAGATTCAGCTGTACAATATCGAAACAAAAAAGAATACGATAAAAGATTAATAATCTCTGGTGGATTCAGGCAACCATGAGGGAAATCCAAGTAATAGACTGGAATTAGTAATCCAGGAATCGAATTCCTTATGTAAGGATGGATGTTCAAATATATTTGTGCATCGCATGCAAACACAGATATTAGCTTGTATTCTGCATTTTATTTGGTTTGTTTGTTTTTGTTTTTGTTCATTTAAAGAGTAATACTTAAAGTCGCTCAGGAACTACAGGCAGGCCCGCATAAAAGCTTGATTGTAAAATCGTAGGTGTCCCAAAATTCATAGGGTGTGGAAATATTACCGAGAACGGAAATGTATATCTTGACCAACTAAAATTATTCCAGTACTAAAATCAATAATAAAGAAATGGATGGAGTGAAACCATGAATCCATTTAATCCATTTACGGGCAGATTCTGAAAGAGTAGATGCCAAGCCTTCAAATGGTGCACAGCTCATTACGAATGGATTGTCCTAACCTACTTAAATAATGGCAAGAAACTGCACATAATGGAAAATGGCTGAAAAAAAGGTTTCGCAGTGCAGAGCCTGGTTCAGTGCTTCATCTCACCGTGCTGTGTTCTGTGCAACGAACACGACGAATGGGACAGAAACGGGATGATTGATTTGCACACTCATTAACACACATTCTAATCATGACTCATACCAACTTTAAATGCAGTAGCATCATCCTTTCAAAAGTTATCAGAGTTAAAAGTGAGGAGTGTGTAAAGGATTTGAAGAGATTCAAAGGGGCCTGTCAAAGAAATAATGTAATGACAGTATGCTGCAAAAGATAAAAGTGTTCTAGAAAAACTACAAAAACATAATTTCCCATTGATTGATGATCCCATTTGAACTTGCGAATTATATACAAGAAGAATTGCTCTGTCAGAAAACGAAAATAAACAATTTAAGATCCACCATAGGTTGATAGTAGAGCGGTTAAGCCCTCAAAATCGGCGGAATTGTGCAAAATTTGACTAAAGCATGAAACTTTCACCAGTGTTAGTATATACCATAAGATTTATTTTAAGATCGCGAGGTAAGTCTGATTTGACCTTTGATGACCTCCAGAGGTCAATGAACTTTAGATACCAGAATATCGATGTTTTGAGACATTTGTGAATGATATGTGGTTATGATGAACTAAACATGCATCTATACTTCAGGGAATCCATTTTCTGACTCCACAGAGCATGGACAGATTTGAACCTTTGACCTCTGATGACCTTTAGAGGTCAATGACCTCAAAATGTAAGAAAATTGATATTTTGCGTCATTCATTAGTGACATACACAGTAATAATGTACTAAAACTTAATTTTTCCTCACGATGACATTGTCTTCATGTTCAACAGAGTCTTGACAGGTTTCTACCTTCGACCTCTGATGACCTCGAGAGGTCAAGGACATTAACAATGTCAGAAAATTGAAATTTTAATGCGTCACTCGTTACTGATACATGGTAATTATGTACTAACAACTCATTTTTGTAAGTGGAATTGCCTTAATGTTTCACAGAGTGTTTGTAGCCAGGTTTCTATCTTTGACCTCTGATGACCTATGATGAGGTCAATGACCTCAAAATATCAGAATATTGATATTTAGTGCATTTGGTTGATGACAAACATGATTAAGATGTCATGCATTTGTATTACAATTGAATTATTTTCCCACTCCACAGAGCAAGAGAAATTACTCACGTGTCTCTACCTTTGACCTCTGAGGGCTGTGACATTTCAATGACCTCAAAATATCAGAATATTGATATTTAACTTTAGTCAATGGTAACCTTACACCCCATGGAGGGGCAGATCCAGGAATTCTGTAAAGGGGGGGGGGGATGATGACCTTTAGAGGTCAATGACCACAAAATATAATATTCATCTGTGAAGTCATTGGTTAATGGTAAACATTGTTAAGATATACAAAACAAGCAAACATATCTTACAATGATATTTATTCTAAAGAGCAGACAGGCTTCTACATTTGACCTCTAATGACCTTGAGAGGTCAATTACCTCAGAATATCATAATATTGAGCTATGACATAATTGGTTGGTGATAAACATGGTAAAGATGTACAAAACAAGCGTATTTGTTTTACAATGATATTGTCTTCATATTCCAAGGCACGCAGACGAGTTTCTGCCTTTGACCTCTGATGATCTCGAGAGTTCTATGACCTCAAAATATCAGAATAGTTTGGCAATATTGATTAATGGTAAACATGATGATGTTCTAGAGCGCATTCGTAGGCCCTGTTTAGTAACGAGCCATTAAAGACCTCAAATGAAATGTGAGGATATTAATATTGATATTGCAATAGCTAATAGTTATCGTTTATAATCGTTTATAATGTAGGGCTTACAAACCATGCATCTCTGTGACAAAAAAAAAAGGAAAAAAAAGGCTGCTCTTTCCGAAGAACTTTCCAGGTAATCATCTACATCGGCTTTGTGCACACAGTAGGGGTGTGGATCTGTTTTCAGGAGGGGGGACTTGGAAAATATGTGTAATCATAAGTCCATGGTGCAAAGGAGTGGAACAGGGGGGGGGGGTATTGGTCGGGGATGGGATTTTTGCAGTTTTAGACCTGAAATCAGTGATTTAGTGCAGCTCTGTTTGATGTGTGCGTCATCACCTATATGTCACTTAATGGGGTGTTGGCGCATCTAACCACCCCCCCCCCGCATACGTGATGCATAATGTTTTGTGGACCATTTTTGAAAATCATGGATCGCCAAAGTGTACCAAGTCGATATGGGGGGGGGGAACCCAGCAAGAACAGCATCAGAGAAGGTAGGGTATTCCACTCCCATTCCAGAGAGCTCTTGTCTTTTGAGAAATGAGATTCAACGATCTGGCACACATGCACCATCGAAGAAATATCTCGAAATTGGTATCAGAGAGGTGTCGTAAGTCAGTCATCGATGGAAAGAGACAAATCGAGGGAAGGATGTGGGTGAAGGTATCCCCCTCTACAGTCATTATGGAGCTATTGCATTCTTTTGTTTTCAATTCAATGATCTCGTGCCACTCTGGGTTGAACTACCCTTTTGAAAAAGAAAAATATCCATCCCAAAATGTGTAGCCATAATCAATGCATGGTTGATGTAACAAGAGGAGGGTATGAAAGGGGCTGTCCCCAACCCTTCCCATGCGAGGGAACTTTTGAAACAGAAATAAAAATATATCCTATGTGTACACATTTCTGATGGAATATTTGAGAAATTATCAGTAAAAGTAGTATGCACTTCTGAACCTAAGGGTAGAAACCAGGGCAGTTTTCTTTAAAAGAAAAGCATAAACTAAAACAAAACAAAACAAAACATGGTCCACATATCAGAATTTATTGGGGTGGGGGTCAGCTATACCTACCACCACCCCACCCCTCCTCCAATCTGATGCCCTGGTATGTGCATGTATTTTTTCCACTTGTTGAAAATAAGAGAGAATTGTAAGAAACAAAATTGTTCAGTGGTCGCTATCCATGTCAAGTAAATTGTTTATCAATTTCACCTGTTTACCTTGAGATGATGTACAAATTGTATGCATGGTATTTGCCTTGCACATTATTACATCTGAAGAGTTTGTTTGCAAAAACCGATAAGTCCATATTTGCCAAATGGAGATATTTGCGATTAAAGGTCAAGAAAAATAAGGGGAATAATAAGAAATTTTTTGCTTCTTCAGATCATAACTTCAAAAATGTACCTTTATATGTAGTGACCAATATATCATTTTAAAGGTATTATTTTGTACTTTATGACAGAGATCTTACTTCAAAATTTTCAAAAATGGACTTATCGGTTTTTGCAAACAAACTCTTCATCTATTTCAATTTTAGTATTCTCCTTTATATTTTGATGTGAAAATTGTTCACTTTGACATGATTTTATTTGTACATGTAGAAAATAATTTATGATACAAGATTGAAAATGAAATCGCACATTACTCAATGACTGACATGATGCACATAATGTGTATTTCTATAGCAATAAAAATGAGCAACTCAAAGGGCGTGTACTCATTTTACATGAACATCAGCGATTTTCCTCTGAACTCTGCAATTAAAAAGAAATAAAAGGGAAAAAATGTCTTTCCGAGAAGGCCTACTTTGTGTTCTTGCAAATGATGCCTGACATTTCTGGCCATTAGCCCTTTTTGAAGAAGGCAGCAATAGACTGATAGAGCCACAACTTCCTGCGGAGTGGATATTGTTGAGTTCTTCATGCAGAACATCATCGCTGAATTTGCCTGTGGTGTACTTGCAGGGATTGCATATCTTTTCTGGATCATTCCAAACTTCATGATGTTTGCTTGGGTGAATGGATCCCAGATGATTCATGCATATTCCAGGACAGTCCTGAGCAGTGTGGAGTAGCGAAGCACCTGAACTTTATGATATCTTCGTCTGGAAAGAGTCTTTGGTTGAAGTATAGCCTTTTTAGACTGCTGTGGCGATGTGATTCCAGCTGAGCCTCCTGTGGGAGTAAACTTCAAAATATTTTACATAATCCGCTTTTTCCATAGTTTGCCATAAATGCTAATCTATTTCCTCGGTAGGTCTCCGATGGCAGTTGCAAAAGACATGGATGCTTCACGTTGAATGCATGTCTTGGACCTCACAGTATCTTGAAGTTTTCAAGATGATCCAATGTCAAGGCATGATTTGTACATGATTAAGCATTTACGATTAAACCTATGAAGCCAAACACCAATGTAGGTAAGCCTACACAAATTTTGATATTCTAAAAGGTCAGTGACCTCACATTTTTACGAGAGGTCAAAGTTGGATATAATACACAGGGTAATGACCAATGTTCCATGGAAAAACAAGATTCTTCTATCATAGCATGAATGGTAACAGCATAATGCATGATTGTACGCAGTGGCTGATCCAGAGGGGGCGCAAGAGGCGCACGCCCCCCCCCCTTTATGTATCGTTAAAAACAAAAGAAATAAAAAGGAAAGTGAAATGAACCCGGAAGTGACACCAGAAATATTAATTGCGCCCCCACCCCCCCCCCCCCTTTACAGAATTCCTGGATCCGCCCCTGCATGGTGTATGAGGTTACCAATGACTAAAATTAAATATCAATATTCTGACATTTTGAGGGCATTGAAATGTCACAGCCCTCAGAGGTCAAAGGTAGAGACACGTGAGTAATTTCTCTTGCTCTGTGGAGTAGGAATGTAATTCAATTGTAATACAAATGAATATGACATCTTAATCATGTTTGTCATCAACCAAATGCACCAAATATCAATGTTCTGATATCTTGAGGTCATTGACCTCATCATAGGTCATCTGAGGTCATCAGAGGTCAATATGGAAACCTAACTACAAAGACTCTGTGGAACATTGAGGCAATTCCACTTACAGAAATGAGTTGTCAGTACATAATTACCATGTATCAGTAACGAGTGACGCATTAAAATATCAATTTTCTAACATTTTTAATGTCCTTGAACTCTCGAGGTCATCAGAGGTCGAAGGTAGAAACCTGTCAAGGCTCTGTTGAACATGAAGACAATTTCACCGTGAGAAAAATTAAGTTTTAGTACATTATTACTGTGTATATCATTAATGAATGACGCAAAATATCAATTTTCTTACATTTTGAGGTCATTGACCTTTAAAGGTCATCAGAGGTCAAAGGTTCAAACCTGTCCATGCTCTTTGGAGTCAGAAAATGGATTCCCTGAAGTATAGATGCATGTTAAGTACATCAAAACCACAAATATCATTCACAAATATCTCAAAACATCGATATTCTGGTATTTAAAGTTCATTGACCTCTGGAGGTCATTAGAGGTCAATTCTGACTTTACTCCCGATCTTGAAATAAATTTTAGGGTATATACTAACACTGGTGAAAGTTTCATGCTTTAGTCAGAGTTTGCACAATTCTCATGATTTTGAGAGCTTAACCGCTCCACTATACTGTGTGTATCGTTAATGAATGATGCAAAATATCAATTTTCTTACATTTTGAGGTCATTGACCTCTGAGGATCATCAGAGGTCAAAGGTTCAAACCCGTCCATGCTCTGTGGAGTCAGAAAATGGATTCACTGAAGTATGGTTGCAGGTTTAGTACATCATAACCACATATATCATTCACAAATGTCTCAAAACATCGATATTCTTGTATCCAAAGTTCATTGACCTCTGGAGGTCATCAGAGGTCAATTCCGACTTACCTCCCGATCTTAAAATTAATCTTTTAGCATGTACAACCAATGGTGAAAGTTTCATGCTTTAGTCAAATTTTGCACAATTCTTCGGCTTAACCGCTCTACTATGACGCGTTCCACCTGAATGAGTCCTCACGTAAAACCAGTACGCACGACTTTTTCGTTGGCTTTGCGATGCATAACCACATTTTTATATAATACTTTTTTATCATTATCAAAAGAATGAGCCACTTTGATTGCATCAGCAATATTGGAGTCTGTCTTTTCAAACATCACTAAATCTTTTCCCAAAGATCAAGAAACAAGCTGATCAGTCAGTTTCTGCGACGATAACATCTGGTTATACTTTGCGTAGTGTTGCGTAGTGTTGCGTGCAGCGACTACGCAACTATTTATACGCTGTGAGTACGCAACTCTGCGTAACAGTACGCCGAGGGACGCAAAACAGATACGCGAGATGTACGCCAAAAAATTAAACACTTTTTTTTTATTATCTATTTTATTATTATTATTATTTTTTATTTTTTTTTATTTATTTTTTTTTTTTTTTGGCGAACATCTCGGGTACCTATTTTGGGTCCCCGGGTGTACGGTTACGTGGAGTTGCGTACTCACAGCGTGGCTGCAGGCAATACTACGCAAAACTCTTTTATACGCAAAGCCCGTTGTATCCAAAGATTGCTGTCTGTCTCCACAAGGAGGTAGTACCTCTTTGGTCTCCACTGCCATGACTGCTTGTCGCAAAACACTGCCGGTAGTATAGTTGCCATATACTTTAGTTGGATGACTTCTTTTCCACATCTTACACCTCTTTTTCCCCGTCTTCTCAACTGGTCACCGCCCATGGAGGTCTCATCCTTTATCCTCCTTTCCTCCCAAATCCCATTATTTCGCAATCTTCCCTTATCCTCTCCTCTACCCCTCCACCACCAGTGCCCACCCTCCACCCCCCCGCCCCTCCACACTCGTTTCCCCTCCCCTTCTTCTCCTCTTTCTTCCTCTTTTCCACTGTCTTCCCCCGACTCCCACAGGACTCAATTCGCCCCTCCCTCCCCATCCTAGCTTACCCCTTACTCCTCCAACATGTTCAATGCTTTTTATCTGATCATTGATGCTGTTTTATTTTTGTTCCACACCCATGTTGATTAATTTCCTCTCTCTCCTAACTTTGCCTTGTCGTCATCATCATCATCTCTCACTTCTCCTTAACCACTTTTTCACATTTCTTTTCTGTTTTATTTTTGTCAGTTTATATTTTCGCCCCCCCCCCCTTTCTCAATGACGTATTGACCTGTCTCGTCACAGCAGTCAATTATCATTCATCCGATACACTTCTGCCCCTGAATTAACATCCATGTCCTTTTGGGAACCGCGTATTATTGCGACAGGTGCTCTTAAATGGTCTCTTTTTGTATCCCCAACACTCTGTAACCATTGCTTACTTTAAAATTCTCACCTCAAAAGATCAACTTACTCCTCCTCCCCTCCACCCCCTCCACCCATCACCGAATCACCAACCCACACTTCCCATGCACTCGTGACTGCGTGTATTTGTTGCCGAATTTGTCACATTCAGTATCCCGCTTTTGAAATGTCAAAGGAGTCATGCAATTCATCTTATTCTTGTCTCGGTACAGCTCGTAAGTTCACCCCTAAACAATCCCCTGATGGAAAGAAAGTGACCTTTTTTTAATGAACAAAATGTTACTACAGGCAGAAATGAAAATAGCAAGACAAAGAGAAGGACCCTTCATGTTTCGACAAGCAAAGATTTCGAATGAGGTGATTTCCTCATTTGTCACACACACAAAAAAAAATATGACACACCTGCAACTGGTCATTGCCCCTATCCTCTCCTTTCCATTTTGTCAACGACGAAAGATATTCTGGCGGTTGACCTGGAAGGGGGAAAAAAATCCATTACGGATATTGATGGCGGGAGGAAAAATACCTCATTCACTTTTCACGTCTCATCCGTCACTTTCTCTCTTTATCATGATCACGGCCTGCTCGTAAAGGGGAAGTGTATGTACATGCCAAGAAAGTGGAGTGTGGCTGTTCTCTCTATTCTATGTTCAGATTTGCAATCAGTCATCGGATAGGGGTCAGGATCGCTCATTTCAGCTGGTAATCAGTACGCGCCTCCAGTCAGAAGCTCAGTCCCGCTTCTCCCCCCCCCCCCGTCTCTCACTCCGTCTATTTTCTTTCTGTCTCCCTCATTTCTTAACTCTCCCTATTTTCTCTCCGCCTCTCTCTCTCTCCTCTCTATTATCTTTTGTCTTTCTCTTCTGTCTCTCTCTCTCTTGCTCTCTCTTGCTCTCTCTTACTCGCGGACATTTTGAGAACATACACCTAATGTTTTCCTACCCTCCTCCTAGACGTTGTCATGGTAACACGGGATGAGATTTTTTTTTTTCTCAAGGAGCCGTGCATGGTTTACAAATGACAGGAGACAGCAGGTTGCTGTAGCTGTGATGTGATATGAGCATATTACGTGTGCATGCGTCGATCACTTCTATGACTCGGGTTGCACGACAATAGGTAATTTACACTTGGTTGTTCCATTAAAATAGAAAAAAAGCAAAATTTAATCTAAGTTTTGAATTTCGAAGGTTCTCGGAAATTCGGAGAGAAAATTGTTGAAGAGGAGAGGAAATTCGGAGAGGAGAGGAGAGGAAATTGTTGCTGTCCCAGACTTGTCTCATGCTCATTACTTTGTTTGTTGTTGTTTTGTGTGCAACTGTTTGTCCGTCTGTCTCTTAGTGGGCTGCCAAACTTTTTGTGCCAAACATTTTGAGGTCCTTTGTTGCTGTTTTCAATTCAATTTTAGCATCGAGCTTTCAATACAAGAGGTGCCTACACTCTACAGGCATTGTCTTCTTAGTAGGTCCCTCCGTTTTTGTTTTTGTTTTTTCACACAGTGCATATACTGCTATTGACATTATTATTTCACTTTTGTTACCTCAGCAACTATTGCAATGTATCGCTACTGTTTTTTTTTTTCTATTATTGTTGTTTTCTCTGTACAAATTTACATGCATTGTTTCGGTCACTCAAGAAAGTGAGATTTATGTTTATATATTATGGAAAGACGAATAAATTTGAACTTGAAGGATCAATCTCGGAACATTTGAATAAAATGTAGAATTTTATCATGTACTCTCAGCCTATTCACCTAGAAGTGTCCATGAGTATGTATTATTGCTATATAGCATGGTGAAGGAAGTCCGTTTCAAAAGAATTATGCGATATTATACATATACCACAAATCCATGTCTTGCAAAGCAGGTATCACTGCCCATGAGAATAATAATAGTATTGCTAAGAATATTGAAGTAATAATGATAACTTCATAAAATTTTGTGTATTTGTTTTTGTTTGTTTGTTTGTTTGTTTGTTCTGCAACCTGCATTGCCTCTTTGATACTGCACTATTAAACGCACCGGAGGGCCCTGTCGTTTCTATTACCGCGAGAATTTTCCAAGTGCAAGTTCAACACTGCTGTCACGATTGAGGGACAATGCGAGCAGGAATGGACGCTCTGAATGAGATTCGAACTGAAGACCTTTTTTTTTTTTTGTTCGTTTTTGAAATGCATGCGTGTTTGTATATGTTTGCATGTGCGTATTCATATACATGCATAATATAATGTATGAATAGTATGTAGTCCTATGCCTGTACTAGAGTATTGCACATCTCTATATATTACAAATTGACGCACACATGCACACACCAAACGCGGAATTTTCATTATCACGTGTCCTAGACTGCACGGAAGTTTGCAGCTTCTAGAAAAAAAAAAGAAAATGTCACAGCGGCATTGATGAAAATGGTAATGATACAATGAACTAATAAAAGGAGAGAAAACAGAAAGGATCCATAACAATGATAACTTCGGGGGGGGGGAATTGTTGTTATCGTAGGGTTTTACTCAAGGGGCTAAGATTATGAGCTTAATGAGTAGACACAAGTCGAGTTTCGTCAAAGTATCGACTTTTCTCATCTACTCGTCGAGGTAACAACCACGGTTGACACCAGGACATCATGCATTTTTGATGCCTCATCAAGCGGCAATATCGAAAATTGAGCCGATATTCGTCAATTGGACGAGGCAATCATACATCAGCCTGTAAACATGAGAATTAGTAGCAGAGGAGGGTAGAGCTGACGTACATACAGAGAAGTTTGAGCAAATTCATGGCTATTTAAAGGAGGTTTGGTGTCTTTCAAGCCCAAAAGCGCTTATTAAAATCCGACTTCTTGAAGCAATCAATCCTGGCAAATGCGTCTCACAAGAAAGTCTTAAGTAATAAAGTATGTTTGTAATGAAAACAAAAACCCACGCAACTTCATTAATTATGTAAGGATAAAGTATTCATGAAGCGACTTAGCACACTCGCGGAACAAATTATTCATTCCCATATAAAAATGAAATCAACTCGATGACTATAGGAACGCATTTTCTGTAAAATTTTTGTTGCATTGTAGCGAAGTCTTGTACATGACCTTTTGGTGGATGAAGAATAGTTAGATATGCTCATTGGATAGGGAAAAGATTAAAGTCTAGAGAGGGGGAGAAGCAAAAATGAAGAGGTTGATCGATAATCGAGTTTGATCGAGTTTGCTCTATTCTTGTCAATTTGAGCTATTTACGACGTCTACGCTTGAAACAGCTAAATTTCCAGAAAATATGAAGAAATTGAATATATATATATATATATATATATATATATATATATATATTTTTTTTTTTTTTAACTTCAAGAAGAGTGTTACTTGTTATTTAGTTGGTGACGCAGCACACGAGAGGTTTATTTAATTGCAACTGGTTTACAATTATTTACCCCTACATCAATTTACGTTATTAAGCACTGAATTGAACATTGGTTTTTGTAGTAGCCATACCAAAGAAATCATGAGCGTGAGTACTTGAATAGTTTTTATTTTGCTCTATTTGATGATGGACTTCCTTTAGGATGTTTGAAAATGGTCCTCGGTGAAAAGTTAGCCCATTTTAACATTAAAACTACTCTAATTGCAAAAATCCCCTGCCCTCTCGTAATGTCTCAGTAAATTTCACCAGTATGATGTTTCGTATCAAAAAGTGACATAAGCACACACACACATACACACACACACACACACACACGTACGCACACCGACATATTGATAAAGTATGGATGTGTGTATGTGCCAGTTATAACACTTTACACCTAAAGTAGTATCAAAATTGAAGGAAAATCGCGCTGCACATTATAGGAAGCATACTATAGAATGTCAGATCGATGTGGAGCCCTATTGAAGAAGACGTAGCAAAGGAAATTAGATATAGTACCTATAGCACACATTTGATATAGACATAAACCCGAAGTACGGTAGTTTTTGAAATCTCACATGTACCCCTGTGTTTCCATCTTTCTATTCCTCCTCCCTCTCCTCCTCCTCTCTCTCTCTCTGTCTCTCGCTCCCTCCTCTCTCTCCATATTCGATCGTTTCCTATCTTAAAGGGACGAGTTCACCTTGATAAACATGTGGATTGAGAGAATGCAACGATATATTAGTGGAACACATCAGTGAAAGTTTGAGGAAAATCGGACAATCCGTTAAAAAATTGATGATTAAATTTTGAAGTTTTGGTGCCGCCACCGCTTAATAAAAAGACTTCACAGTTTGTGATGTCATATCCGTTCAACGATAATGATATGAAGGAAATACATACTGTATGGAGAAAATTCAACATATTTTCACTTTTCTCGCATAATAAAAGAGCACCTGACTCTACTCTTTCAGAAGGCAGGGGAAATCATAATAGTAAGCTTCAGAATATACGTTAGTAACAAGTCGAGTGAATGTTTGTTTGTTTGTTCGTTTGTTTATTAAAGCATGACATTTTGTCAGATTCTCTGTTCTTGTCCCTATATTGTTCTACGCATGTACCATCATAAACTGCATTAGTATTGCTATCCAGCAGTGACTCCACAGAAATCAATCAAAAAAAAAAAAAAAAAAAAAAAAACTTTTGAACGAATTGCCTGAATTTCCTAAAATACATTCACTGATGTGTTCTACTGATATTGCTGCATTCACTCAATTCACATGTATTTCAAAGTGAACTTGTCCTTTAAACAATGATTTCCATGCTTCGTACTGAACGTCTTTTTCTTTGACAGGCAAAATGTCTTCTCCGAAGACATTTGGTTCGATCGTAATCGAAAAAGGGAAAGTAAAATTCAGGAGCCACCTCTACCAGCAGGTATCATAAAATCTTTGTTTTTCATCTCATGCAGGCAAATTACTCTTTATAACAAGCAGCCATGTTGATGTCGGGAGACAAATGACTGAATTGCGAAGCTTCTCTTCCGCTAGTGATAGATGAAAATGACATATTATCGCCCATGTGAATCAAAGCGAGAGATGATAGACGCGTCTAAAAGCTTTTTACGCGTAGCTGCCTCATGAGGTTCATTGATTCTACTGTTGATATCGAAAACGCTGTCTACTTTATTTTGGTGCAACGCCATTCCAACGAATGCTCCGTTCAGACGGATAATAATACGCTTCACTGAGTCATTCTTTGGAGTTTTTCTTTCTTTTGAAAATGCACGAAAGAATAACACTCTTTCTGCCGGGTTGATGTCCTAATGCTGCACATAGATCATAGGACAAATGAACAGGTGAATAACCTTGTTTGAATGTGACCATGCGCGCCCCAACCCCCCCCCCCCCTCCCGAAAAAAAAAAAAATGACTCAGAAATACAAGGACACTTACATTGTCTTCAAATGCAGGAATATAATACCTTAGAATTTTCCATGTTTTGATTCAATTAGATTGTTTGTATGGTTGGCTGATTAAGTGTTTATTGTTTGATAACCACCACATTTCTGGAAGGCACTTCTCTGTATTCAGTCTATTTTGTTGTTTTGTCCTTTATTCACAGCACATGGATAGAAAGCTCTGGTCCACACATATACAAAGGAAACTTTCACATGAATTATTTTTAACTCAACAAGAGAAAGCGTTCATAATGTGCAACGTACCAAGAAAACACACAAATCATAGCAGACCTATGTACTAGGAAATCTTCACTGGAATTATTGTTGAATATAAGAGAAGTTTATGATTACAAAGGATGCTTATAACCGAGAAAGAAATATCAGGTATTAAAGAACAAACGAAGCAAAATGAACCAGAATACAAACTGAAAGAATTATTAGTAATTTACTAAACCTGTCCGCAATCAACAAATCCATACATTGTTAGAATTTTTTCGACAAAAATTTTCGTGGGACTATTGTTCTTTTTAAATTTGCTTTAATCAACCTGACAGACAGATACACAGGTAAATAGATAGACTAAAGGATAGATTGATGGATAGATGGGTTGATGGGTGGATGGATAGACAAATAGATAGATAGATAGATTGATAGATTGATAGATTATTGTTATTATTTTACATTTTCTATTTAATACAATGTTTTATAAAGGAGTTTTTTTTTCTCCTGGTAAAGTTTGTTAATTTTTTATATTTCTCTGGAGAGAGCAGCATGCGCGCTATCAAGTAGTTGGTAACTAGATATAGCCCTATATAAGAAATTACGTAGAAGGTTAATATCATTATAGGTTTTCCCACCCAATTTCATCAGATTTGCATTCGATCTAAGGATGCGATCATTCAAGTTCGAGTGAATCTGAATGATCACCCAGATCAACATTCAAAAAGAAGTAAGCAGTTTATTCAATTTAATTTCATCACCAAGCGGTTTCATGAGTTTCTCAAATAAACGTATAAAAAGGGCGTTCAAATTAAAAAGTGCAACGCATTGAAAGTTCCATTAGCATCGCCATGAAGAACATTGACGAATTCAAATTCACGATAAGGCAAACATTTATAACATAATGGGCAGTGCCTTATGATAACTAAGCTAGCTCGTGTAAATGAACAACGATGAATATCTCGGATAGACCCTACTGACAGAATTGGTGAGTGAACATGGTGAAGCACTAACAACTAGCAAGATTATGTCACTGGCAATACCCTTGGTTAAACAGGTCTATAGCTGAGCCGACTGTGGCAACTTTTGATATGGACACGGAGAATATCGTAGGAATAGAATTTTAAAGGACAAGTTCACCTTCATAAACATAAGGATGAGAGAATGCAGCAATGTCAGTAGAACACACCAGTGAAAGTTTGAGGAAAATCGGACAATCGATGCAAAAGTTATGAATTTTTAAAAATTTTGTGTTGGAACTGCTGGATGAGGAGACTACTAAGGCTCAAGATGTCATATGAATACAACAGTATAAAGAAAATGTAAAGAAAATTCAACAAATTTTCACTTTTTCGCATGATAAAAGAGCACTGGACTTGCCTCTTTCTAAAGGCAATGGGAATTATATTACCCATAACATATGTCAGTAACGATGTGTACTTTTTTCAAAAGATGAAATTTTGTGAAATTCTCTTGTTATTTTCTTTATAATTATTGTTGTACGCATGTGACATCATACACTGCAGTAGTCTCTTCATCCAGCAGTGACTGCACAAAAACTTCAAAAATTCATAACTTTTGAACGGATTGTCCGATTTTTCTCAAACTTTCAATGATGTGTTCTACTAATATCGCTACATTCTCTCAATCCTTATGTTAATGAAGGTGAACTTGTCCCTTAAAAAAAATGTAAATATGAACGTAGACAAAATTCTGAGATGCAGCCATTCCCCATCTTAAGTTACAACGATATGCTCTAATGGGATAAACTGAAGGTGGAAGAAAGGTCGACAGACAAGAATACACACAATACAAATAGACTTTAATGAACAATGGAAATGCAAATGAAATTATACAATCCAATATCATCACAGTGGAAAAAAAAAGACACGTAAAATGCGTGGGAACTTTATTATGTTGACTGAAGTCGTAAGTTCAAAGTGCGAAGTTGTTTTCCTATAAATGAAAATTGACATTGGCATTTGGGACGAAACTGAACGTCTACCCAGTTGGCGTGAAATGGAATGTCAACTTTGGGTCGTTCAATTGAATGGATTTTTCTCTAAATTGAATGATATGGAATTTAAAAAAGAATGTCATGAAACGAAGTCGAATTCTAGAAGAATCAAAATGAACCGTGAGAGTAGAGTAGTAAATTGGGCCGGAAAACCTACATTTTTGTTATTATTATTGTTATTATTACTATTTCTATGGCTATTGTTATTAAATATACTATCAGTAAATATATTGTCATTATTATTATCATTATCATTTTTACTACTACTACTACTACTCATATTACTATAATAATGATAACAACAATGATAATAATAATTACTATTATTTTTATTATTATTATTATTATTATATTTATTATTATTATTGGTACTATTATCATTATAGATACGTAGATGACAAGGATATATGACGGAGAGGGAGAGAGAACTACAGATGACTATCAATATTCCCATGATATTTACCAACAGAGCGTATTCATCTCGCCGTATATACAAACTGATTCACTCCATCTTCTTAGAATCTATTAACATTGCATGGCATTTATTTGCATGTAAATATTATACAGAAATGATTGAAGAGGAGAGCAGCGAGGACTAATATATGAAAGTGAGCTATAAAGGGTAAAGGTTACGTCATGTGGGGACGATAAGCTCTGATAAGGTCTGAATTTACTAACGTCTTCAAAATGTCTTCCGTATGCTCTGTTGCTTTAAGGTGTAATGACCCCCAGTTTCCCGATTTCGTTCATATTCGTGTTCCCTTACAAATCTTGTCTGTGTTTTACAGTTTTGAATTTGGGAATTGGACGTTGAGCATACCTTTTTTCCTCCCTCTCGTTAAATTCAGACCATAACCACAGCGTCGAAGAAAGCTAAAGAACACAAAAAACACACCTCAGTAGGATTGAAGTTCAGCCCAAGGCCCTCGAAAGCTCCAAGTTGGATGCAAATGGAATTACATACGCCTGACTCAAATGGGCGCGGAGTTCACTTTCCTAATCAAGAGACGCCGTTCTCGGTCCGTGGCAAGAAACGCACCTGTAAAATGCGACGCTACCATGACAACGTAAGAACGCGCGCGGAGACATACCGCATGTTCACCGCAATCAATCCGTTCTTAGCTCACAATGTGCGAGATCTTCAACAGACTGAAATGGTATCTCCCGACCTCATGCTATGTCAGCAGGGAGACCATGATGATCGCCACCGCGCTGAACGTTGCAGATGGTGATGAAGATGATGATGAATGCAGGCCCGAGGCGGAAGAGGCCAGTGGTGGCTGTAATGCAGACGGCCGTTGAAGAGGAAAAAAAAATCAGAAAAGGGAAGTCAGCAAGACAATAAAGAAGAAGAAGAAGAAAAAGAAGAAGTAAAGAAGTGGGAGAACATGACGACGAAAAAAAGTGAAAGTTAGATGTTAAGGAAGAGGAAGAAACATAAGGATGCTTGTAAAACAACAACAACAACAAGAATGTTCCTGTTAGAGCCTTTTCAATCAAGTCTAAGACGCGGTAAAGTACTAGTAGATGGTGGAATGATTACTGTTTCCAGTGTGTCCAGGATGCATGGGGCGGCGCCATGTTTTTTACAGTGTGTGTGTTGGGGGGGAGGGGCAGTTTATATTTCGTGTTTCTGGTGCAACTTCGGGATTTCATTAGCTGACATGCAAAAAAAAAAAAACACCAAACAAACAAACAAACAAAAGTCTTACCAGCAATGTTTATGATGTTAAAGGAGAAGAAGAAAGAAGAGAAGGAAGAAGGTAGGGAGGATAATAATAATAATAAAAAAAGAATTAAACAAATACAAACATAATGGTGACATTGGAATATGGTATCTCTGCTCAGCAGACTGAGAATCCATCCTACTTTAAAGGGTTGGTATAGTTTTAATTATTAATGGGGATTCGGGTTTTAACTTTTTGTGGGATAAAAAAACCCCCACTTAGATCAACTATATGACAAGCGCATGAGAGGAATTCAAAGTTTATTTGATGAAAATCAGTTTTGAAATGGCTGAGATATCAAAACGTAGAGTAAAACAAACCGTTTGTCAATCAGTCCCAATAAAACAAAGTTGTCCTCAAAAAGGGGGGGGGGACACAACTTTCATTAGGACCGCTTTGTTTTCGGATATCTCAACCATTTCAAAACCGATTTTCATCAAATAAACTTTGAATAACATGCCTTTTAGAATTGTATACTCTTTTATATTTCATATAGGTTGCTTATAATGATTTCACAAAAAGTAAAAACCTCAATCCCCGTTTCATCCAAAACCATACCACTCTACAACTACTAGTGTTTTTTTTTTCCTTTCATGTATTCGTGCACTAATTGCAGTCGTCTGAAATTGAATTACGACAGATTCTTTCGTCAAGTTGAAACTACTTTCTCAACATCTAACACCGTCTCAGCCATCCATCTTGAATTTGTAATTATAATAATAAGATGTCATAAAGGTTGGCAAGTTCAAATGCCGCATAATCAGAGCAGATCACGTGGCCACTGTCACTCTGTTGCCTTTGAATGTTATAACTCGAAGAAAAATTGATTATTGTAATACATAGATTCAAGATTAGTTTGACATTTGGTCAAAATATTAAAAAGCTGAAAAGTTTAGTGATGTTTTGAAATTCCAATTTTTCCAGTAGATTATAAAGCACTGCTCCAAGTTACTTAAAGTTTTACAAAGCTGACAACATTATAGAATATGTAAAGATATCGAATTGAAATGATTATTATAATTATATAAACACACAGGAAAATGAAGTCTAAAGCAGGCTTTCCTAGTAAGGGTCCTAAACGAAGAACAACAAAACACGAGAAAACGCTCCAAAGGTCACGAAGGTATGGACCTAGCAAATTTAAGTGCAAGAGTACGAATCTCACTCCTGCTTATTTCACCGATAAGTGGTGATCGATGATTTCGAGAGTGGTTTTATCTTTCCCTAATAAATATCTGTTGAGGTATCGTAATGCGATCATTAAGAATCACGAAGACATCCTTAAAAACAGCAAGTAAATTTGGCTTTCCATCTATTACGAAAAAGCTTACATCAAGGGGTTCTAGAAGAAAGGTCACAGAGTTGCTCAAGAAAGCAAACACAGAGACATCGAAAATTGCGTCCCCTCGAAGGCTCACAATTAATGTAAAGTTTCAATAATTACAGGTTCCATGGCGACAAGTGACTGTTTTCTCAGCTGATGGATTGTCTGCTGCCATGTTGTCATGGAAAATGCGATTATGTCGACACGCACTCGCTCACCCACATCCGAAGGATTCGTGTTGAAACTCAGAGATGTTAACACCGTCCTTCCATAATGTCATTATGTGAAAGTTCGATGTTTCCCGACCATGCTCAGGCTGAGAGCCCTGTTAACCCATTCGCTGCCAGTATCAAAATGATCACAGAATCTACGCAGGAGAAAACTGCGTGGCATCTATCAGGACCGGTGCTCCGTCTTTAAAGGGAATGTACAGCTTCGGTTAAGATGGTACTTCAGATTTCCAACGTTTTGTGACGATTGCTTTCTGAGATGAGAAACCTCTTATGAAATGAAAGAACATGCAGTTCAAAGAGAAAATCAAAGTTTATTTGATAAAAATTGGTATTTGAAATTGCTGAGATATCCAAAACAAAGCGATCTCATTAAAAGGTGGGATCCACCTTTTATTAGGATCGCTTTGGTCTACTTTATATGTGACAGTGCACCTCAAAACGAACATAAAGTCGCACACACTGATTTTGCGTGAGGACTGAAAATAAGTGAAATGGGTCAACCTACCCGAACTTGACTTTTTCATATTTTCTGAAAGAGCGGGTCTTCTTTTACATTATGCTAAAATTTGGTATCATAAATTGGGCAGGAAAGTGTGTTTTTTTAGCAGTTTATCTCGAACATTTTTGGTAGAATAGTGTGATTAGGTGTGTCTTTAGAATCCCTTTTTCATTTCTGAAAAACCTTGTCCACGCTCTTCACTTTCAACTCTAATAACTTTTGAAAGGATAGTGCTACTGCTTTGAAAGTTGGCATTAATTATGGACAGAATGTGTTAATGAGGCATGCTTAATTTCAGTTTAATCTGATAATCCCTTCATTGTTGTTACTCTGGTGGTTTACTTCCTGTTTTTTGTCCCATTCATCGCACAGCCAGCACGGTTTGGTAAAGATTAAGCGCTTGAATAGACACTGTACTTCAGAGCCTCTTTTCTCAGTTCACACTTTTCCTGAGTTTGCGCTTTCTTTCCAATATTTAGATAGGTTAGGAGAGTCCATTTGATTAGAGTTATACATCATTTTAAAGCTTAAAGTCTGCTCTTTCAGAATATGGCCTTATCTAAAAATTCATGTCTGGCGACTTTTTGTTTGTTTTGAGATGCAGGGTCACATATATACATATATATATATATATGAAGAGTTTGTTTGCAAAAACCGATAAGTCCATATTTGTCAAATGGAGATATTTGCGATTAAAGGTCAAGAAAAATACAGAGAATAATAAGAAAATGTTTGTTTCTTTTGACCATAACTTCAAAAATATACCTTTATATGTAGTGACCAATGTATTATTTAAAAGGTATTATTTCGTACTTTATGACAGAGACCGTACTTCAAAATCTTCAAAAATGGACTTATCGGTTTTTGCAAACAAACTCTTCATATATATATATATATATATATATATATATACATTATATATATATATATATATATATATATATATATATATATATCAACCACTTTAGAACTCGTTTTCATCAAATAAACTTCGAAATCCTTTTTAGAATTGTATGCTCTTTAACAATTCATAAAGTGGTTCCCAGGTATCTCGCAAAAAGTTAAAAGCTGAATCCTCACCTCAACTAATACTATACCATTACTTAAAAATCGGTGCTGGGGCCCAGCTTATGTTTCTGGTGCCACTTTCGGGTTTAATCGGCTGACAAGCAAAAAAAAAAAAAAAAAAAAAAAAAGGAAGAGGAATTCCTGTTAATTATGAAAAAAAAAAGCAGATATGGTGCAGACCATTTATTAGACCAACAAATTGCTAGCACCTTCTTGGTTAGACCAATCAGTAAATACGACATGTCGTCCTTCCTGTGAAAGTCTCATGTTAGAAGTTCCAAGATCAGGCCTGGCAACATTACTGTTACACATGATTGCCTCCAATAACTCCAGCACCATCCACGCAGCAATATGGCAGCAGGCTTTATAGACCACCTCACAGAAGAATCTTAACAGCCTGTTTATTGTCAAAGTGGTATATACCTTTTGTAATTGGTTCTACTTAATTCTAACATTCAAGATTAAGAAATCTTAAGATTTAGAGCGGTTAGAATGAGGGTTTAACACACATCCCACGTCCTGCAGTCCTATCCGTGGGTTGTTTTTGACTGACATTAATTGACGCTCCTTCTTCAGGCCCCAACCAGTCACGGCTACAGTTCATTGTTCCCAAGGTCCGTTGTTCCTAGGGTTCATTAAACCGAAAATTGGGGGGCGTCATATATATGAAATTCCTACATCTTTTCATTTTTTGGGGTTTACTAACCCTAATTCATTTTTGGAATAAGGAACCTTGCCAATAACAAACATTAAAACGAACATTATATCATTTTCGGACTAATACAACTTCAGAATAACGAACATGACGCCAGGGCACAGTAAGTCCGTGAATACTAATCTTGTTTCTATTATTTTCATTATAGTGGTTCCACTCCCTGACGAGTTAAATGTTAAGGTTTGTTCTGTTCAAAATAAAGTTTTAAATACACAGTTCAAGAATATATTGAAGAAATTTCAGAGAATTTATGCATTCCTTTTCGCTTTCAATCTGTGAGTTATTTTTGGGCCGGAATTTGAGAGTGACTCGGCGGGCGCCAGACAGATGTCGCTGCAAGACAATGTATGGACGAATACTACAGTAAGAATAGAAGAAGAGGGTAACCCGTGTATGTTTGGGGGGAAACAAAGAAAGAAAAATGAGAGAAAAATTTCTACCCGCTGCAGATATAACAAAAGCGTTGCTGGTTTTCCTTCGTCCAACGTTTGTTGAAACTAGAACGAACCGGCTACTGATGTTTATCTTGGCAGGAACTTGATAAACTCCTTCTGTTGGAGTGGATGTGACTCCGGACGGGAGACGGAGAATCAACGCTCCGCGATTAACGCGGCGACCGGATCTTCCTGTGTGCTTTTCAATCTCCACATCGGGGAGTGCCGGCGGCGGTTCGGAGGGAGTGGAATACGAGTGCCTTCTCTGGTTACCCTCTGATGGAATACCATTGCGACGTCGACGAGAATCGGGGCGATGGAAACTCGACTCGCTTGCTGCCGGGCCCAACGAAATGATGGATAAGCTTTCGATTATTGTTTTTGATCGCTTGCAATAACAGAAGATGAAATCGTTCGATTTGAGAACAAGGCTGTTACGAATTACTTTTGAGGCTATGGTCGCTGGAGAGTCAGGTTTTGAGATATTGTGCAGGATAAATGGCAATTCTGATTCACACGGTTATTTCAACAATGAAAAACACTTTCATAACAAAGTAAATCTAGAAGGACTGTTCAGATTTCGCGCAACCATAATTCATTGAAATTGCGCGATTGACGTAGGTGCAACCCGGTCACTCGAGTGTCATAATCATCGTGGTTTTTTTTTTTTTTCTTTTTTGTTATACCTTCCTCAGAGTTCTCTTTTTTTCACTACGTTATATGACACTGTCTTTTACCTTAGTTTTGTCGGACGTGAGTTTTGCTTGGGTAGAAATGTGTCATTGATATTCTCGTCAGATTTCGTGAAAATCTACCAGTCGACTCGTCAGTCTCTGGGGAGCGAATAGGGGTTAATATGTGCATTCTTATCGATCCCATCGCAGAGTGCCAATTTGTTTGACATGACACTCTCCATTGCTACTCGTCTTACACCAATATCGATAAAGTGATCGAAGAATTGCAATATTCCTTTAAAAGAAATCTGATTTAAACCATGCAGTGAAGAATATACGAATTGCTTCATCAAAGGATTTAAGGCCTATGGTAATCAATCGGCCTTTTGGAGAAAGAGAGAGAGGCAAAAAATGAAAAGAAAAAGAAAAACAGAAAGAATAAAACGTAGTCAAGTGTATAGACGAAGAAAATATTTAATCCTCTTCTTTGAGGTTTGTGAAAATAATGCTGATCCAACATGTGGATTCCTTTGAAAACAATTCTCTATTACAACCACCACCACCACACACAACAACAACAACAGCAGCAGCAGCAACGTGTGGATTCAAAATAAGTGAAATATGTGATCTTTGTCAATCTTTAGTTTTGTATATTTTCAAAACGAGCAATTCTTATTCTACATATTTCTAAATTTGGGATTATAAACAGAAATAGTAAAATATTACTTTTTTAGCATTTTTCGAACACATTTTTTGGTAGACTATTCTGACCTGGTATGAATTGGGGGCTCCTTTTCAATTCTTACAGACCCTTTACATACCATTCAGTTTTAAGTCTGATAGCTATTGAAAGGATGCTGCTTTAAAAGTTAAAAATTGAAAGGATGCCTTTAAGAGTTAAAAAGTTAAAATCACCTCACCTCAACTCAACTCAACTCAACTCAACAAAGTTAGCATTATAGTCACGATAGAATGCCCTATGGAATCTGAAAAATAATCCCTTTACTGTGGTTGCGGTAGGGTTTTACTTCTATTGTCCCATTCATTGTTGCGCAGAGCTTGGTGAGATTAAGTACTTGAATTGACCCTCAGTAAACACTTTTCCAGAGTACGTTTTTTTCTTTCTATTATTTAGATAGGTTAAGAAAGTTCTTTTGTGTTGCATTATATATCATTTTGAAGCCTAGAATCTGCTCCTTCAGAATTTGTCCTTACCAAAAAAAAAAAAAAAATAATAATAATACATGTCTGGCGACCTTTTGTTGGTTTTATGATGCAGGATTATGATAATTCATGTATTTTCATATTGGATGTTCTTCAATAAAGTGATCCTGTATAAGAAGGTAGACAAACATACGGTTATGTTAGCAGACGATGTTTATGATATTGTTTGTGTTTTGTTTTGTTTTGCTTTTTGTTAGTGGTGCTTTCTTTTCACTTTCAAAGCTGATCAAAGAAAACACCCCAAAAAATCAATAGGGCCTTCATATTTGCCATGAAAGGAACGAGAAATATTTTGTATAATGTTGACATTCATTGGCACTTTTTTTTTTCATATCGGAATTCGCGATTTTTCGCATGTTAACCATCACAGTGACTTTCGTGTGCAGCACCGTGCCTAAATCCCTGCGTGTCTCGCTGATATCTGGGACACGTGCATTTAAATCTTAGCGTGCTTCTTGAACGTATAAGCTGATTTAGAACTCCAAATAAGCCAGCGATTTTTGCCTGCAATACTTATAGACACATGTCACGTCAAACCTTTGGAAAATGAGAGATAAATGTCTTAATTGAAAAAAAAAAAAACAAACCTGAAACTGAATATTGCGTTTTTGTGTATGCCTGTGTGTGTGTGTCTGTGTGTGTGTGTGCGCGTGCGCGGGAGACAGCACGAAAACAACTCTTAGGGCTTTTGTATCTGTCCATTTGTGAAGGATTATAGAACTATGCTGATCATTTTGCATAAAAACCACTGTCGGTTGAAGCTTTGGTCGAAGTGTGGAGATGAAAGCTCAATAGCAAACATCACTGCTTCCTTCTGAGGTTGGTAATGTTTAATTCATCCGTGACTCTATTCTCTCATTTACCACGTTTGCTTGAGTACTATGGTGCAAGATCTCCTTTCCGAACACGTTTTCTCTGGGCTCAACATGATAACACGGCCGTCAGATTCACGCTATGTCCATAATTATCATCAACTCCCTAGTTAATGATGAGAAACACGACTTTATGTATCACGCTCACTGCTGCAAGAAAAACATGAAGATGGGGTGGGGGGGGGGGGGGGCGTTCATCCACACATGAGACAGTCAAAACCTTTCAAGACTATATGAAGAGTTTTATCGCAAAATGAACTAACTCCATTTTTGTTAAGTTGAGATATTTGTGATTAAAGCTGCTAAAGAACAAAGAAAATAATAAGAAAATTTGGGATATTTTCAATCATAACTTCTAGAATATTCCTTGCTATGTCACAAGTGAGGTATCACTGGAAAGGTTTTATTTTGATCTATCTGACGATGGACATACTTTAAAATGTTTCAAATGACGCTTAGCCCATTTTTCAATGAAAATGTTTAATATGCCGCTGAAAGCCCATTTTCGATGAAACTCTTCATATATTTAAACGAAACCGAACACAAAGATTGAGAAATAGTGGTATCACGCTGTAGCTTTGATTCATCAAATTATCCTTCCAAAAAGAGAGATCCTTTCGTTTATTTTTTTTTTTCGGGCTTATGAGGAGTTGTAAGCCTTATTGTGCATTGTTCGACGTTTTGCACAGATGTCTAGAATGTACTGCCAATGAATTTATATTACATAATACAACCTCCCAGTGGATAGGAGTACATTGTTACACCTGATGAGTGTACTTTCTTACATTTTAATTGGGTCAAGTGTGGATGGATTACTGAAGAAAAAGGACAGAAACATGAAAGATGACAAGTCTAGATAAGTTTTTCGGCACGTAAACTGCTAAGAAAGTGAAACCATTTAGTACTACCACTAATCAGCATGATTTATTCAAAAGGCATTCTATCTTAAAAATACTAATGAGATTAATTAGCTTATTCAACTATTTCTCCAAGATTTTGAAAGTTTTGGTGATTTTGTGTCGTCCGTCTACAGTGTTGTATTTGTGTTCCTTTTACCCCTTGTTTGTTAATGCATAATGTTTCCACCCATTTAAAAACAAAAATGCATATTTCTTAGTTGTCACGACAGTCTGCATTAGCTGTTATAAATATATTTAAGGTTTAAAAATCATGTTAACTTTGTATCACTTCTCGGTTCGTATTTTTTCCTTTTGCAACTGTTTGTATGTATGTTATTTCAACTCGTGTGTGTGTGTGTGTGTCTTATGTGATTATTACACTCTGCAATATAAGTTAGATTGTTAGTCTGTTATGAAATACACAAACCTCCAAAAGAACGACCTCTGGCTGACGCTGGTAGCATATAGTGAAATGAACTTAACTAAACAAATGAAATGTACCGTACTGAAAGGCTATTGGAGGAAGAAGAAAAAGAAGAAGAAGAAGAAGAAGAAGAAGAAGAAGAAGAAGAAGAAGAAGAAGAAGAAAAAGAAGAAGAAGAAGGAGAAGAAAAGGAGGAAGAGGAGGAGGAGGAGGAGCGGGGACAAAAAAAAAAAGAGAAGGGGAGGGAGAGAATCATGGAACAGAAATGTCCACATGTTAAGAAGAAACTTCTCATAAAGAATGGTGATGCTGTATCTCGGATTTAGACTCCTAAGACCCGTTCCCGTGACAGAAATTAATGAATCAATTCTCATAAAAAAAACCCCAACAACAACAACAACAATAACAACAACAACAACAACAAAACCTGAGGACTGTACACCAGATATGAAGATGGAATATGTTTGCTTGTGGGGAATTGACATATAGGCGATTTCTAAGAAACAAGATTCCGTAAAACTGAAACATTTTGTTAGTTGTGTATAGTAAGAACCCTAAGGAGACTGCAGATACATCATTAAGTGATTGGATTGAACGATATCCTCATGTACCACATAAAAAGCAGCGACTATGTAACAACGGATTTCAAACTAAATGTTGATCATTCTATATTTCACGCAGGCCTACCATATCAAACAACCCAGTTAAATGAATGGTCCCTATTAATTGACAAACTTTCTTAGACCTGTAGGGGGACCTGTATACCAGGGTAGTCAATACTCTCTCCTATAACGAAAAATGATCCAACAACCCCCTGTCAGTCGAAAGTGGATTTGATGCTTTCTTCATCCGAGGAATATGTCATCACGTATTTTAGATGATGCATTTGAGAGCAAAGGGAGGGGGGGGGGGAGTGGTGGCAGAGAGAGAGAGAGAAGAACGGGGTGGGTTGGAATGAGGATTGTTAAAATAAAACAAAAATGCCGCTCTAATCAACTCTGATGGCTATTTAACGCGCTGGCCCAGAATGGTAATTAATATTTATTGAACATGTTCTGCATGAGCTGTAAAGAAGAAATATATCATCTTTCTTCTCCAGAGCTCAGCGGAAGACAAGAGCGGACAGTTACATCAAAATGTCTTTATTTTGCTCATCAGCCCCTAGGCAAGTAAAACATAAAAAAGAAAAAAAAAAGAACAATATTACTTTAGAACTGTGCCTTATTACTATGAAATCCTAGTCAGGAGATATCGTGCAATATCGTCTCCGTGCTGTCTAAAACTCACAAAAGATTCGGCCTCTTTTTTTTTTTCCAGTCCATTCTTACTAAATACATTTGACACTTCCACTATCCAATACAGAACACCATCCAAAATGGGTTAACATCGTGCATCTCATATTAACCCATTGTCGTTGAGTTTTTGAGAGGTTGGAGCAATACCTCACACATTAATTTTCTGAGAGCATACCATGGTATAGCGAATAAAAACTTGGATTTTTAAGCAGAGGAACATGGTTTCAAATCCTGCCTTATGCGTTCATCCTTGGAGAAGATGTTGTGCCAACAATGTCCCACTCTCTCCTGGTATATAAATGGGCACCGCGCAACCCTGGGGGTAGCAGTAATAGCAGGGCCCTCTCGGAGGATTGCTTTGTGGTTATACTGTAAAGAATACCCTGACTAAAGAAACCATCATATCGCACCTGCTCTACCTCATAAGTTAGCGGCATTTGACAAGATTCGTCAGATCCTGCTCTATACTACGCCTGTACAGGGATTGGTGAATATTTTAACGACTCTCCGAGCTAACATTCATGCACGAAGTGCTTGTAATTGTCTTGGTAACCCCCTCCCTCCCCCCCCCCCCCAAAAAAAAAAAAAAAAAATCCTTCTTCACTTCCGTTATAACGCCCGAAATAATGACTCGCTCGCGGACACAATAACAGTGACGACAGGGGTAGGTTTGAATGAAATAACTTACACGGCTCAATCATGAAGCGCACTTGCTTTAGGTTGTAGTGTTCCTCTTTTTTTTTTTAACTTACCTCGTCAGATTCACATTCATGCGGAATAAAATTAACATTTTCCTGCCGAAACTTGAATAAGTTTCCATCGTCCTACTTGAAGAGGAGATAAATCAAGACGCGTGTTCTCTGTCACCGATCTCTTACACGTCCTCCCTGTTCTGATCATCGTTGCCCACCCCTGTTTATAGCGAGGATCGTGACGAGGATTAGCGGCTGCTACTGCATACTCATACCCTTTGATTCTCATGGAGCAGGAGGTGGTGGATAAATGAATTGGAGGGGTGCTCCGAAATTGTATGATGTCTGACCGCAACAGAGATCTTTGGTCGGATCTTTTTCATGCTTTGTCTGACACTTTAGTAAGTCTTCATCCACATTATTTCATGTCATTGGACGTTATATGAATATAAATATATGAATAAAATGTTGTATGATAATTCCGAGCAGCGGTTTTTAAAAGAAACACACAGAGCAGATAATTTGTATTAGACATGTACTATTCTTTAGTCGGGACGGCAGCATCCATGACACTCATTGTATTTGATAGACCCAACAATGTTATGCAGCATAATAAACATGCCAATTTCGTTATTGCTAGAACCCTGGTTTCTCTCTAGCACGTCAGTCTCCTGTGTGAAAACCCCTTCAGCAGAAATAGCCCCTCTGCCTAGCATTGCTTAGCGTTTTGTGGCGTAGGACGGCGTAGGCACCGCATGGAGTTGCGTGGGGAGGAATGTCTGTTTTCAAACCTACCAACATAACACGAGGTGATCCGTGAGATGGTCAGATTATTATTTGCTTCAAACCTCTCCAACATTATCCTTTTTACATGCATCCGCCAGTAATTGACTCGCCATTTCGAGAAGGAAAACGGCGTTGAATGTGCGTTTTTCCAACATTATCCTTTTTACATGCATCCGCCAGTAATTGACTCGCCATTTCGAGAAGGAAAACGACGTTCAATGTGCGTTTTTCCCCCATTTCACCACTCTGAGAGGAAAGGATTAAGACATTTTGAGGTCTATTATTCACTTTGACGTTTGATATCCACGTGTCGACTGTCCTTCCCACATGACATCCCACGTATGACGTCATGACATGAACAACCATGTGTCTCCATCAAGATAATATCGAGATGCTACATGCAGCCAGGACATCTTATTTGATTGACTTTGTGGAGGTGGGTAGAGGGAGGACAGGTGGGGACATCGTCTCATCCTCTAGATATATTTTTTTCTCCGTCTCTGTGTCTCTCAGCCTATCACCTTTAATAGCTCAAAGTCTTTCTCAATCTTTTTTTTTCTCTGTCGTCACCTTCTCCATCTTTAACTCTCTCTCTCTCCATGCACTGCCCGTCACTTTAGCTTCAACATCTTATCGATCCTTTTGTTTCCTCCAACTCTCAATAATTTTAACTCCCTCCGTCTACCTCGATAGTACAACTTTCATCATTTCCCCCTCCTTCAACTCCTCTTAAAGGGGAAATCCAGTCCAAATATAAGTAAATTTGATAAGAGAGAGTAAAATATTACGAGTTTAACGGTATAATTTTGATCGAAATCGGATGAAAAATATGAAAGTTACTGCATGACATTTTGAAGATTCCCTAAGTTTTCGGGAACCAGTTCTTGAACTGTCAATATCTATATCTAACCGATTACTATTCTGAAGTTATTCAATCAGGAATAACATGTTTCAGGCTTCAATGACAGAAACATTTTTTTTTTTTTGTTTTTGTACACGATCAATGGAAAATTGTGAGGGTATGACATGGTTAGCTTACTCATTCGCATATTCAGTTCCACTGTACAAGAAAATTAGCAAAACTTCAAATATCACAACTTCCTTATTTTTCATCCCATTTCAGTCAAATTGTTATTGTTGAACTTTTTTTTTTCTCTTTTATCAGACTAACTTACAATTGGACTGAATTTCCCTTTAATCTCACTCTTTTTTCTTCTCTCTCTCTCCGTTTATCGTTTTTTTATCATCAATCTTTTCGCCTCTTTCACCCCCAATCTTAACCTATTTATTCACTTTCTCTTTCTCACTTCTTCTTTTCTCTCTCTCTCTCCTTCTCTCTCCCTCTATCACTTAAAATCTAACCTTTTCTCAATCCTTGCTGACTTCCCTCTCACCTCTCATTCCTTCTCTCCAGTATGTTCATGCTCTCTATAAGTCTCTCCAACCCTTTCGTTCTTTCTGCTATGCACAGTTAAAGTTGGAGTGACAGTTCGCACAATTGCCCGAGGGTTTGTACTTGTCAAAACGTCACTGCAAATTTAATCTGTGTGATCACTCTGACTGCGAGTCAATTCGGAAGTCCGGACTACCCGCGAGAAGATTATTGAAATTCATAACCTTGAATTTACGGACAGAAGAGTAAACGATCTTGAAAGCAACATGGTATCGCAGTATACTACAAATGAAAAGATTTCTCCCTTGTTAGTTTATTTATATTTACGTTTATTTGTTTGAAGGCCTGGTTTATTCCATTATTTCATATTCTTTAAATTTCTTCGTATTTTCATTTGCTGGGCAATATCGATCTTGCGTTATTATGAACAACGATTAAAATGATAACCATTTCGCACTTCAACATTTTTCATTAGGTGAAGATTAAGTCGTGCCATTGCGACGTCAGCTTGAATATTTGCAACGGCAGTAATCATGGAGCTTTGTAGCAGTATGATCGGATATTAGACTTATCTTGTAAAATCCTTTTAAGCCGGCCAAAAGGCTCGGTCACAAATGCCTTTACGAACTGCTGTGATACGAACGCCGTACGAACGATTTTTAGACAATTTCGTAAGATCTTCTTAAGAAGGCCGTACGAAACCAGCGTTCGTAGACCGTTCGTAGACCGTTCGTAAGTTCATAGCCTGGTTGATGGTCTAGTCCAAGATTTTTTTATTTTTTTTTTAACTTCGTACGAAACCCTCTCTTCGTAACGCGGCCGTATGAACGTCGTACGAACGTCGTAAGAATTGCCCGAGATTTTGTGGTTCGAGAGACAATTCTAGAAGCCTTAACTTCTTACGATGATAGTAAGAACGCCTTAAGTGGTTCATAGAGGGCTCTTACGTCTTTCGTAAGAATGCCTTACGAACGGAGATTCGTATGGCATTCTTACAGACAAATCTTCGAATTTGTAAGGCGTTCGTAAAGGACTCGTAAGGCGTAGGTACACAATTTGTGCAACTGTTGAGTTTTAGGGGGTATAAAGCCAAACGCGCGAAATTCAAATCCTCACTCTGTTCTAGGTGTTCGACCAGAAAGCATCTCTGTTTGATATGGGACCAAAAGGGAAGGCAATCAAAGGGAAAAGGGGGAAGGGGAAGAAAAGAAAGGAGGGAGATGAGGAGGAAGGAGCGAGAGGGGGAGAGTTGGAGCAACGACCTCCTTCTCCTCTACTTGTAGATGCAGCTGCAGTTGTAGTCTCCTAGGCACTTCTGCCATTTTGAAGTGTAAAACTTTCAACTGTTACAAAATTTTCGACAGGACACGGCAGCGTCTGTTTAACAACCTGACAAAATATTTTAAAAAAATCGTAAAATCTTCTTACGAATTACATGAGAGTGCCGTGAGTTGCACGTACGACAATCTTACGACTACAAGAAATCGTAAGATAGCCGTAAGTCTGACGAAAGAATAACACGAGGCATTCTTTCAACAAACGTACGAATTCTAGGGCCATTGTGTAACTGAAAATCATTTCGTTCTCTAAAAGGTCTTAAGTTGTTCTTGCGAATTATACAGCGTTCGTACGAAATTCGTAAGAAGGCCGTAAGAATCTGTGCCCCATCTACGAATCTCTACGAACTCCAGAATTCGTACGAACAGTGAGATTCGTACGAACGCATAATTCGTACGAACCTTTGTGACCGTAGCTTAAGTTCAATCCAAATCCTTCGGCTTATTTGAATTTCAACTTACACGATAGAAGTAACACAAAGTTTAAAACCATTCGGGTTTACCTAATTGCTGTAGATTTTTTCTTCGACGGAGCCGGTATTTCAACTTTTGGTTCTTTTATTTTGTGTATGTATTTTCCGAGGGTCCCATACCCTACAAGCTTTGCTTTTTAGTGGGACCCTCCATTTCCATTCTAGTCTTTGTATTATGTATTTGTATATACCTTAGAAAAGGAATTCCTGTTGTTACTCGTAATCACATGTACGTTTTCTTTGAAATTGTCACAAATATGTTCTGTTAATGTATTGTATATTATTTTTCTTTGTTTATTCAATGGAAATGGAAATAAAGTTGAACTTAAAGTTGAACTTAATTTGTTCGAGGTCGACGTATAGGCGAGGTTGACTGTATTACGCATGCTAGAGATTTACATGCTGATCAACAAACAGGTAATGGCAAATATTTCTATGATGAAATTTAAAAAAAAAAAAATATCTGAGACTTTAACCTTCACATGCAGAACATTGATGTTTAGAAATGTCATCAAAAATTAGCTGCATCTTTAATGCCCGTGATTTGAACTTAAAGGGATGATATAGTGTTGGTTGAGATGAGGATTCAGTTTTGTTGTTGTTGTTGTTGTTGTTTTTTTTTTACAAGATACTTAGAAACCACTGTATTTGAAATCGATTTTAAAATGGCCAAGATATCCAAACACAAAGTTAAGCAAAACGACCCTAGTAAAAGGTTGGTCACACCTTTAATGAGATATTTTATTGGATATCTCAGCCATTTCAAAACAAATTTCCATCAAACGTGTCAAATAAACTCTGAATACCGCTTAGAATTAGATTAGATTTCATAGCTGATTTTCATCAAATAAACTTTGAATACCTCTTAGAATTAGATGCTCTTTCATATTTCATTAGAGGCTCATTATCTTAAAAAAGATCGTAAAAAAGAAAAAAATAACGTTGGAAACCAGTAGCTCCATCTCAACTACAACTGTATCATCACTTTACACGAGTCAATGGCCTCACGAGCCCTCCCCAACCCCCCAAGGTAGCATCAAAGATCACATGGCAATACAACACGACGGGTTGTCATGTATATCTGAGTAGGAGTAATCTACAATTTGATATTTTGTTACGTGACAAATAATTCTATGATGATGTAGGAAGTCTTTCTCTATCAATTTCACAGTTACTGTATAAAGTTTAAAATCAAACGCAGCAGGAGCTGTTACATCCAATACAGTAGAATTCCTTTTTGTGTTCAAATAAAATCTACAATAAAGAACCCCAAAAGTGAGGTAAGTACAATATGTAGATCAAATCCTAGCAAATAGTAGTTAGATTGGATGACTTGTATTGTATTATCCTGTCACTTTCACCTTCATTTTTAAGTAGAACAAGATTAAGGTTTATATTGACATGTATATCATGCAAAGATAATATGAGAGCGAGATTTATTAACCCATGAAGTCCTGAGCCAATTTGCCGTAGAAATCACCATCTTGGCACCAAAACATTGGAAGCCTCAAATTCTGTCGAGTACCTCATATCAGAGGGAGATTACATGGAACTTCAGATCAGACGGAAATTAATAAACGATAAAATTTTGCATTTTGAAAGAAAAATGGGAACTTCAACCTTTAAAAGAATAGATGTTGTCAATTTTGAGAATCTGTAATCAAATTTACCGACTGCAATGTTTAGGAAATTTTGCAACAGAAGATAAGTGTAAAAGCAAATGATTATGTATAAAAAACAGTGAGCTGAATTGAAAGAGATTTTGACACTGCTTTAAAGAAACACAAAACCAAGCAATATACAACACTACAACGCAGCAACGCGGTTTCTGGATCTTGATCGGATGAATGCGATGTTGTCCTACGTCAAGTAGTAGGACAACATCACAACTGCCTCATCCGAGTTTGTGGTACAGAGATTAGACGTTTCTTTTGGAAAAGAGAGAGAGAGATGACGTTAATGGAATTGAGGAGAAGTGTTATCATTATTCCTCCCCAAGATAGACGTGGAAACCAAACAAGACTGACAGAAGGTTTTGAATTCCAAGTCGGTGCTGTCTTTCAGCGTTGAAACCCGCTTCAGGCCACACGCGTAAAGTGACAGTAAAGGGGATAGTTATAGAAGAGAAAGCGATGCTTGCGAGTGCGCATGTGTGTTTGTGTACGTGTGTTTGTCTGTAGTGCGTAAACACTAGCAACAACTAAGAGCTTGTAAAACAAAGGTGGAACTACTGTGTAAGAGTGACACTTTAAGAGGAAGGGGGCAGGGAAATTGAGTCCGATTTTGACAGAACAGGGTTAGATGGGCACAAAGTTGGCAAGTGATAGTGTGAAAAGGAGAGAGATATGTCGCATTTAGAATGGACCGACATACTTATCTAGCCAGGGTCATGTTAACAACCCAGAAACACAAATTGGTGCTTCAGGAGCCCATTAAAGTGTTATACATCGGATTGGGTGGTGGCACAGGGGACCGGTCGGTGGTCCTAAAAAGGGCACGGGGTCACTCCCCCACCCCTCTTCACTCCCTACTCTTGAGACTAACCCTACTTCTAGCCCGTCTCCCTGGGCCATTTGCCTCCCGCGCGGATGTTAATGTGATCAGCTTCCGACACGCTCATCCGATGAAGCGGCTGCTGCAAGAAGCATCAGCATTATCTTCCTCGGAATCGCAGCGATGGGATCGACGGCGGTGTCATCTTCTACACAATCACGCGTAGCCGCTGGGGATGCGTGATATTCATCACTTGTCAGACACCCGCAAAACTGATTGTTTTCTTTAGTGTAAAAGTAAAGAAAAAACAGACCACGCAAGCACGGAGTGCTTCCGAGCAAACTCTACCATCCTCAGGTATCTATTTACACCTGTTAGACGAGAAATAACACACTCTCTGGAAGAGTTGTTAATGTGTGTGTGTTTGTGTGTGTTTTCTCTCCCTCTCTCTTCCTCAAAATGTCGCTGAATGTGAGGCCGTTCACTCTTAAATGAGAATTGTAAATCAACATTTTAAATGTTGTCACTCCTCCAACCTTTTGTTAAATATTGAATTTAATACCCAAAATCTTAAATTCAACACTCAAAATGTATACTACCATTTCAGAAATGCTAAATCTAATATTTTGAGTGTTAAATTTAACCTCTTGTTTAACATTAAATTTGGCACTCAAAATCTAGAAAGGTTAGAGGAGTCACAGTTTTCACAATCATATTAAATCCATATCCTGTTTTTTATTTTTATTTTTATTGAAAGGTACGAAATCGAGATAGCTTGCACTGCCTTCACGAGAGTATTGGTAAAACATATTCATTGATTTTGGAGAGATTAAGATTATGCAGTCATTTGATGTTTCAGCCAGACAGGAGCACCCGTTGTGTTCAAGATGATAGCAATTTTAGCCATTCGATTATAATTTTATAATGCTGTTCAGTGAAATAAGGAATTTAGTTCGACATCTTTACATCTACATATCAATGTAAATTTGTTGAACAAACTGTATTTTGTCTACTAAATTGTTGCAACCGATCGACAAATTGCCCTACATCGACGTAATTAAGCAGTGAATTGTTAATTTTTTTAGTAGTAGCCATGATAAAAAATCATTGGCGTACATACTCGAGCAGGATTCGAACCTACGACCTCCTGATCACCGGACAGGCGTCATCTCCACTAGACCACCGAGCTTTCGCCCGACAGCAAGTGTTGGTTCTAATACTTATAGCATGCAGCGGGTACTGCTTTGTTATTCAGATTCATGAAATTCTTCCGTCGAAATGTTTTCATTGCAACTGATTGACAAATTGCCCTACATCGACGTAATTAATTGGAGATGACGCCTGTCCGGTGATCAGGAGGTCGTAGGTTCGAATCCTGCTCGAGTATGTATACGCCCATGATTTTTTATCATGGCTACTACTAAAACACTGATCAATTCAGTGCTTAATTACGTCGATGTAGAGCAATTTGTCAATCAGTTGCAATGAAAACATCTCGACGGAAGAATTTCATGAATCTGAATACTAAATAATTATTGTTTGTACACTTTTTAAGGCGCGATATCGACATTTTTTCACGTATAATTTTTTTTAAAGAAATAATATTATGTACACTGGAGACTACTTTCTATAAGCTTTAATAGCTCCACATTTTACACGTTATTGATATTTGCTGAAATGATTGATTATTTTCTTCTTAGATTGATTAGTTTGATGTTATACTTCTCCCTTGAAGTCATGTGGAATATGAAATTGTATGAAATGTGGAGCTGTATGAGGTGGAACTCAATATTAATCTATTCCCACCCGTTTGTGAATACATTTTTTTTTTTTTTTTTAGCGCATGAGAGCAACTGAAGGTAAAAGTGGTTTAAATTTACAAAGCAATATAGAAGTGCCTTTTATTCGGGGTGATCATGTTGATATCATTGCTTCCATATTTCATTTATTGTAGTGCTGTCATCACTTCTATTATCTTTTCTCTATGATTATGTCCTCACTTTCGATGACGTTTAAATTCCTTTTTATTCTCAAATTGTATTTGATATGTGTGGTAATGTATAATACCATTGATGATTTTTTATTTTCTTCCCTTCTCTTTCATTTTTTTTCAATTTGCACTGATGAGATATTTCGCTTATATGAAGGGCGATTTCATCGACTTCCGAAACGATCAAAGCTTGATCCCTGTAACAGACCGCTGTTTGACAGACCAAATATCAATTAAGTTCTAACCAGGTCGCGTCCCCTTATGATTTTCTCCGCATTAATGCATCAACGAGACGTGTGAGGTGTCTTTGAGAACGTTCAGCTGGCCAGCAGTTTTTAGTATTAAATTTGATATAATGCTGATACCTGTTCCCATGGATTGGCAAATATAAAGTAAGTTTGGATAATGCTCCGGCAGTTGTCATACTCATGTCATGTTCTTCAATGCATGGATTTTTGCAGGGGCGGATCCAGGAATTCAGTAAAGAGGGGCGCGTTTGCAAATTAAAGGAGAGGGGGCGCACGCACCCCTCCCCATTTTTTTTCTTTTTTTATTTCTTTTGTTTCAAAAAAAAATAAAGGGGGGGGGGGGCGTGCGACGGGTGCGGTCCTCTCTGAATACGCCGCTGTTGTGTGTGTGTGTGTGTGTGTGTGTGCGTGTATGTATCTGTGTGTCTGTCTGTCTACAGAACCCGTCAGGAAGTTGTGGAAGCGAGCGGGCGTCTCGGAGAAGAAACTGGACAAACACGGGTTATGAAGTGACGGATCCGCCAAAAAAAGACCATTTGACGGCTCAGGTGAACAAGTCGCGTCGGAGACGGATCCATCAAACATGCCCGCGCAATGACGTAATAATGCAAGAATTCTACGAATAGTATCTGACCACCTGCTTGTTCTCCACTACCCCACGGAGAAACGCTCTCTCTCTCTCTCTCTCTCTCTCTCTCATTCTTTCTCTTTCTCTTTGTCTGTCCATCAACTGTCGATTGGCGGCAACAAACACCAAAGAGCCTCGGACATTGGACGCTATAAGGCAATTCAATAGATTGCTAAGTACCAATGAAAAGATAAAGAAAAAATACCGTAGTTTGGTCATACAATCCACTTAAACCTTCACCAGTCGAAAATGTCGAAATGTAACCACGTCTACAAGGTCATGATATTGATAAAGTCTCAAAATTCCATTAATTTATCGATACTCTCTTACAATTCCATTAATTTTGGAGGGTGTTTTTCTCGGAGTACTTCGGCAGGCTTTGATGCTAAATATAGTCGGTGTCATATGAAATTCTCGGCGTCATATTTCCAGGTAGAGCGCGAAGACTGCTGACAGGAAGAACGATATGCAAGACATATGACTTCAGGACATAGCTGAACCAAAACTTTGGATCGTTTTTTTTTTTTTCTTCCAATTTTCAGGCAAAAAAAAAAAAAAAATCTCTTCTTATTTTCTTCAGCTGGATGACGTTCAATGCCATTGACTCCTTACATCCAATATACACCAGTCTCCATGCACTTGATACGTAATACCAGGGAGGTGGAACCACCATTTTTTTTTCTTCAAGGTGGAACCACCTCCCTTGTTTAAGTAAGAAGCCACTTAACAAATGCTGTTTCTACAATGAAAATTTGTACCGGGGCATAGCCAAAATCTGCATTCTGGGCGAAAAAAGAAAAATCTTACATTTCTTATCTTACAGTTTAAAGACTTATTTTGTTTTTCCTTTTACTCCAGGTTTATAAAGGAGTGCATTATCTACAGCTCAAGGCCAATTCTGTTCTAGACTACATGTCCCTATAGTCCACAAGCGTTAGGCAAACTGTATTTGCCCTCAGGTCCTTAAAGGTACTGTTTACCATTGGGAGCAGTGATTTAAAAATCTTCGAGATATCATATTTGATGCATATTATATTGTGTAGGTCAGTTGCATCACAAAACATCTTACCATATAAAAATTACCTAATAAAGCTTTAAATATAAGTAGATATCACTATTTTTCCGATTAAGCCATAACTGTTATGGTCGGTTTAGTCTAGAGAAATTTTTACTATAACTATTGTTCACATTTCGTATGTTTAACAATGCTTAAACACAGCTTATTCTGATTCAAATCTTTACATTGGTTGTTACTTTTTCTATCTCACATTTTAGAACTATTTTGACGCACTAAAGCTGGGTGTTTGTTTTATCTGCAAAAGGTTAATAATGCCTTTAAAATTTTGCATAATATGTCGCTAGAAGTTACGCATTCAAAAGAGTAATGATTGCAAGGGTGTATTGACAACTTGACGACTTTTTGTTGTGAAATAGATTACTTTCTTGGGGCCTCTAGCTATGTTATTCCAATGAATTACCCTTATTGGTCCTGCCCCCCCCCCCCGGAAAAAAAAAAAAGTGTACAGGACTTCAAGATCCCATTAGGAGCAGCCGGAAGTTCTATTCTTCAAGCGAAATCCATCGTATCGGAGCCCCGCCCTCTCCTCGCTCTCCTTTCACATCTACCGTAGATGAGAATGATCCTTGACATCAGGGAAAAGAAACTTATCACAGTGTTTCTCATTAGGACTTTGTGTATACTAATGCGTTAACAGATATATACAGGCAATATACACGCCAAAACAAATTAGGATCATATACTTATCATGTGTATGTATGCACGTACACACACACACACATAAAACATTATAATACACACATGCATACATAATATAATTTTACGTATGTTTATATGTAAATACATATTATTTGTATGTATGTGTGTAATGCATGTGTTTTACAATGTAACTTTACGCTTTGCATATAATATCAGAAGGCCCCTATCATAACCATTACTACCACTATAGGTCCTTGAAACCTCAAAATGTTGTCCATTTTAAGGGCTCAATTGGGGTTACACTTAAAGGCAAGGAACTGCGGAAAGAGAGTTAAAGGGATGGTGAAACATTGGTTGATGTGAGAATTCAAGTTTTTGCGAGATACTTAGAAAGGACGGTATGAAAGGTTTAAAAAAAGCATACAATTCTAAGAGGAATTGAAAGTTTATTTGATGAAAATCAATTTTGAAATGGCAGGGATATCCAAAGACAAAGTAAATAAAGCGATCCTAATTAAAGGTGTATCCCACCTTTAATCATGATCGCTTTGTTCTGGACATGTTATCCAGCTCAAAACCGATTTTCGTCAAATACACTTTGAATTCCTCTTAGCAATTATGCTCTTGCAGATTTCATAAGAGGTTTCTCAATTATCTAAAAAAAATAACCATAAAAAGGAAATAGAGGTAGAAGAAGAGAATAAATAAACGGAAACGATGCAAAAGGAGACGATGGAAGATTTAACTGAAAAAAAAAACACCACAATTGACAGAGATGTTTGACATGAAAATCACAGATTAAAAACAATTGTGAAACAAGAAGTGATATTGTTGGTTAATATACATTGTATTCCAAACGGGTAGTGGTGTTGTTAAGTTTGTTTTGCTTGTGTTGGATGAAAGGCTTATTTTGTCAACACCGTTTTGAATGCAATGGCACGATTTAAAATCGTGCTCTTCGTATGAAAAATCGCGTAACACACTTTTAAACAATATATTGTGTTTATGAAAAATCAATACCAAGGAGAGCGTGCCCAGAACTCTGTTGGCGTATCGTTTTATGAAAAAAAGGGAAAAATAAATAAATGCTAATCATTGGAGTCTTATAGATTCTGGTGTTTGACTGGCGGTGTCTATGTAATGTTGGAAAACATGCCCTCCAACAACAACAAAATACCGTACACGTGACATTTCTAGACATTTTCCTCATGTTTGTCTACGTGATCGTGAGTACTATTCGGTGAGGGGAGGGGGAGTTGATCCTCGTACTGTGTTGCCACGAGCCTTATAGATCATGTCGATGTCGCCTTTGTTGTCGGTGCCCAGCGGGCGTAGCGGCGACGGGTTGATGTTACAACATCTATTTTGGAACTCGATCTCCTGAAACGACGCCTAACCTATGCTGAAGCACACATAGTTTCGTGACTGATTGCGGGATAAAATTAGACTTCCTTTGTATTCATAAAGAAACCAAAGAAAAGTTGAACAAATTTGTTAAAGACTGCGTCCCCTTCACTCTCTTCCTTGAGTTCCCCTTTCATCTTGGTTGACTTTGAAAGTTATCTCCATTGATACACCAGCGCTCCTTCCTCACTTTATTTCAGTGAAGATGAATACATCACACTTACTTTTAGCAACCTACTTTATGCAGCTCCTCCGCTGTCGAAAGAATTCACCATGTGTTTTCCCACCCCCCCACCACCCCATCAAGAAAAATAGATAAATAAATAAACAATTATAACAATCACTTCGAAATCATTCATTGAAATAAGTGGCTAAACAGGGGCGAATATAAATATAGGGCGTTCTCTCTTTTTTTTCCGTTTCCAACAATGAAAACGTTCACAAGATACCACCTTGGTAAAATAAATCAATTGCTTTTTTTTTATTGATTTAGCTTTGCAAAGATGATTGATTCCATCGAAAGATTTCATGCAGATCACGGAACACGAAATACTCTTTGCTGCAAAAACAAATGAAAAACAACCAACTGTCAAAAATCAAAAGAATGATTATATTATTGTCATTGCAGTGCTTATCTAAAATAAATTAAATATTCCAGTCTTGTCCCATTGCATAAAATGGTTTATCGATCTGTGAAATATTGAGTTCCTATCATATTTATTCTATAATTCTATTCATATATGGCAAAATTTTGTTTTGTTCACAATATCACACTAAGCAGAATAGTAGTTTTTAGGATAGCTAATGTCTTTCGCGTTATTTGGCTTATTGGCAATATGCATCACGATTCAACAGAGCCGGGCGAGAGCGTGCTGAACATCTATTCAATTTGCGGAAATTTCGACATCATAATGCTTTTAGTGGCACTTTGGACTAATCCCGCGTAAAAATGACATGAATGAGCCAAGGACATGAGAACATGCTCATTGTAACGTGCAGAGGCACGAAACACGAGCCCTACTTGTTTGACTCGCTTGAGGGCTCAGGTTTGTGTGAGAAGTTAGTCAAGGAGTCTGTTATTTTGCTTAGAGGATTGATATTCCACTTCATGGACTTTGCGTTGATATTCAATATTTTTATCATTTATGTCGAGTTTGAATTGCCTTTTATTTCAGAGTGACAGGAGAAATACCAAATGGATCATACCTTATTCAATTATATGTATCTTGATACACGCTTAGGCCCTATGAATGTGGTTGAATCTCGATACAATGGTATGAATTGTTAAAAGTTACCCTTACAAAGATAATGAGGCATAAAACATTCCGGGAAGCAAAGTTTGTAAAATATAAAAATAACTGAACTTTGTAAATAAACTTTGCTGCTGCTACAGCTACAATGTATTGTTGATCATGCCGACTCAATTTGAACAAACTTTAGTTCTTTTTCTTTCTTTTTTTTTCGGGGGGGGGGGGGCTTTCCCTCTATGGTTCTCTCTGCATCTATGTATTGACTCTTGGACATCAAGCTGCGACAGGGTTCCATGATGCAAACAAAAAGCTATTGTACATTATACAAACCAATGGAAGATTAATGTCGTGATGACGCCACTGCTAAAATTTGCATACGCGATGACTTTTTTTTTATCATTATCACCACGTGGTCATGATTATTGAAAACTTGGTGATGATAAAGCTTGCTGAAACATTACAATTCCGACAGTCACTATATTGTGTGTGTATTTGGTTGTTTGAATTACTGTTCTCTTCAAAATCAACTTCAATATGGCGTGAGGTTTTAGTTGCATAAACTTTACTGCCCTCAGGGTCAAGAAAAATAAGGTCACTTCTTTCTCTGCTTTGCCTCACACCCTTTAAAATCAATCAAATACATGGGAAGGTGTCCCCGGGGCAACATTATTATCAGTAATCAGTTTCCAGGCTCTTGAATAAACACTCATAACCTCCGAATCGGGCTTGACTTAATTGTCATTTAACATTTTCCCTTCCAAGCCTCCACTCCTCCTACCCCACCCCCCCAACCTCCGCACCCTTGTTGAAATTTACCAACATAAACACAAACAAAAGCCCTCTCAGTTCTACGGAAAGCTCTGAACCACACGTAATGTTGCTGTGATGGAAGGGCCGATGGTGATTGGGATAGAGCCTCAATGGTTATTACTCCATTTCTTCGAGCGATATTTCCCCCTCCACTCCGTAAATGTCACTCATCCTTAGCGGTAGAATGTGGAAGAAGAACTCCCTCAGGGGCTCAACATATCACGCACAATGTTGCCCCGAGCGAGATACAAACCTGTCATCAATAAAAAGAAAGGGAAAAAAGACAGAAAATGAAAAAAAAAAGAGGAGACGTATATCGCAAACCTCCCAGCTCCAACCGAAGAGTACAGTTGGTCAGTTAAATCTGTGAACTAAACTAAACACTGGCCACAAATAAAGATGTCGCAATCAAAATGACGTCAGAAAACACCGATTTGAAAATATAAAAAAAGAAAAAAAAAGAAAACCACCACCAACAAGGAAACAACTATCCCTCCAAATTCTAGATCAGAAAGAACATGGTGAGAGATTCGTAAAGCAGTGACACAAAAACTGAAATACCATGTTTCGAACTAAGTCCATAAGTATAACAAAGGGAACGAGGGAGCCATGGAGAAAAAATAATCAAGGACACAGGGAAATAAGTTTATACGTAATAATCACTGAGTGCCACGAGATAGCAAGGAAGATTATGTTGATGTTACCGGAAAATTTTGATTATTGAATATGTATCTTACTTTTTAAACTCGTCTTATGTCTTCATTTTGCATGTATAACAAAGTAACAACCTCCTTTACAGCCAACGAGTTGGCAGAGAAGACTGATTTTGCCTCATTATTATTGTTATTCCATTCAAAGATTGCAGAGTTGTACACATTTTTTTTTCTTTAAGATTATGATAAGCAAGGTAGAAGATGCAAACAACACCATGCACAGTTAATACCTCGTATGGGTGATTAAAACTATGGTGGTTGTTGTTTTTTTTTCAACAAACACGAAAAAAAAATAGATAAACATATTTAAAAAAAAATTGTGAATTTCTATGCATTGCTCACAAACAAAAACTTTCGTAAAAGATTGCAGAGCTCCAATGTTGCGTCATCATTTTGACAAATGCATCTGTATGTTCGTCTGCCTATCTGTGAATCTGTCTTATATTGGTAACTCTATTTCTCAATTCCAATTTCCATTTTTTCGTATTGCTTAATGAAAAATAAATGAAATGTAAAAAAAAAATGAAATGATACATTGAACATGGCGATCAATGCATCAAAGCTCACATAATCTTAGTAAAAAAATATTAAAGAAATAGTATGCAAATAACTTTAAAGAGATGGTACAGTATTGGTGGAGATGAAAATTGGGTTATAACATTTTTTGTGAGATACCAAGAAAACACTTATGAAATAGTGCAGAGCATACCATTTTAAGAGGAATTCAAATTCATTTGATAAAAACGGGTTTGGAATAGCTGAAAAAAAGGTAAAACAAAATGATCGAAATAAAATGTGGGTCCCACACTTTATTAGGATCGCTCTGTTTTGGATATCTCGGCCATTTCAAAACTAATTTTCATCAAATAAACATTGAATCCCTCTTGGAATTACATGCTCTTTCATATTTCAGAAGAGGTTTCTTACTATATCATCAAAAAAAAAAAAGAGAGATAAAAACCTGAAGTTAAGTCTCAACCAAAACTATACGATCCCTTTAAAGCAAGCTTCTCAAGAGTAGATAAGAAAAATCTAGGATGAAGAACAAGATAAGGACCACGTGTGTGTGCTGAACGGTTCCACTTGCTCGCGCAAGCTGCTTTCGTTCCAATAGCTGGCCCATCATAAAGCGGGGCAAAGAGAGACGTGATGCGCCCAACCCAGCACGAAGGTAAAATAATGAACACATGATTTTCTTACGCGCTATATAAGAGTATCTTTGCTGTACATAATTCCCCAGGTATGCCGTGATTGAACAGTACGTTCGCTGATTGGCGCCCTACTGCCCCCGCCCCCGAGGTGATAATGCCTTTTATATTAGATTATTTTGGCCAATATATGGCTTAATCAAAATTGCCAGGCTTCTACGACGTGCTGTGCATTGCAATATCTACTGTGGAGGATAATAGTATTACATTATGGTTTATGTTACATAGTCATGCAGTATAATGTTCCCTCCGTACTAATACTATCATATCATTATTGATACAAGCTGACACGTGGCGTTTATGTCCTGTCTTGTTTCACATTGCTTTGGCTCAATGCTTAAAGGGAAAATATCGTTCTCATATGCCGGCGGAACTGTCGAGTTTTGCTCTAAAATGCCCATCAGCAGAATTATATGTGGAATAACGCACCAATAACAGAATTTCAGTTGGGTAACTCAGAAAAAAGCGAAATATCAGCCTGTTCCTCCGAGATACAGGAATTCCCCCATGAATCTTAAAATGCCGGAAATATGCTGCTACAGAAATGATCCAATTATCCATTCTTCTTGTGAATCTGATTTATATTTCAAGACAGCCGTTGTTCCCACCCCACACCCCACACCCCACCCCCTTCCACACACACACACAAAAGCATGCATGTACCGCGTATTTTTACCAAGCTGTAACGCTCTCCGGAGGTTTCATGGATTGAAGTGTGTGAGTGTGTGCTTGCGTGTGTGAGTGTGTGCGTATGAGTGCGTGTGCGCGCGTGCACGTGTGTGAGTGTAATGAATGAGCATTAAGCTAGAATGACTGTAATTAACCATTCATTGTAACACCCCCCAGACCGTGTAGTGAAGATGTTGGAGCGGTATATCTTTGACGAGGTGCTGTGGGTACACAATGCCGGGGGGGGGGGGGGGGAGGTATACGGACGGGGCATTTGGAAACGCATCTGGAATAAAGCATGGCGACGTATCGCATTAACAGCTACAAGGAAATGCTTGTGGTATGATGCGCGAATCCGCCACGAAGTTGGACCATCATTTTAAAGGATTATGGCGGAGCTACCGAATCTGTGTTAATGGAGGAGTTGCCTTGGGTTCACACTTTAATACTAACACATCTATAGCGAAGCAATCTCCTCGCGCATTCTCTTTCTCTATTTCTCTCCATATCTCTTTCCTTTCTCTCTCCCTATCTCTCCCTCCCCCTATCTCTCCCCATTTTACTGTCTGTCTTTATCACTATGTCTTTCTCTCTCACCATCTATTTCTCTTTTTCTCTGTCTCTATTTCTCTCTCTCTCTCTCTCTCTCTCTCTCTCTGTTACTCGATGTATATCTGTCTCTGTCGCGTTATCTCTCCCTATCTCACCATTCACTTTTCTCTCACACTGTCTCACTCTCTCACTCTCTGTCTGTATATCTGTCTGTCCGTCCGTTTGTCTGTCTTTCTGTCCGTCTACTCCTCTGTCTGTTCGTCTGTCTGTCTGTCTGTCCGTCCGTCCGTATGTCTGTCTTTCTGTCCGTCTACTCGTCTGTCTGTTCGTCTGTCTGTCTGTCCGTCCGTCTGTCTGTCTGTCTGTTTTTCTGTCCGTCTACCCGTCTGTCTGTTCATTCGTCTGTCTCTTGTCTCTTTCTACGTCTACCTCTCTCTCTCTTTTTTCGAACCTATACATCACGGAGCTGCCTCAAACCCTCTCGCTTGATTTCGTCGTCCGCCTCCTCTTCCTCCTCCTTATTGTGACGCAATCCTTTGGCTCATCAGGTGTGTGCCGACGCATACATGCCGCTGGTAATCGGAGGAAGAATGTGATGAAGTTCGGATCTTCCTCTTTCTCATGAAATTCAATTAAACTTCCTCTCGCCGTGCATCTTACCACGCTTCCTAGGGTGTGTGGAATGGGCTCTGTTGGTGGGATGGGGGGGGGGGGGGGATGGTGAGGCAGGTGGAAATGAAGTAGGGGAGGGATGAGTATCGGGCTGGTAAAGTTACCAGGTCAAGAGGTCAATGGTGTACGGATATGGGGGAAAATTAAATTACGTCATATTCTGGCAGATTGAGCAATTAACCCTTTTCGCCATTATCACATTGCTGAATGCAATATCTTTATCTCTTTTTATCTCCCTTCCCCTCCCCCCCCCCTCTCTCTCTCTCTCCTGTAATGTAATTGCTCCGCTCCCAACATGTTCTTGAGATTCCTGGGTTGGAATAGAGTAGAGGAATTGAGTAGAGGAAAAAAATAACAACAACAGGACGAATAAAGGCAAAGTCAAGTCGTCTGGTCGAAGATCCCTTATTTCAACGAATGTTGCTGAAGTAAGATTAGATATGCCTTAAAATAAAAACGTTGCCAGGTCAATACTTCTTCATCTCTTTTGATCTATTGACCTCTTTGAAAAATGAAGAAACAAATGCACAATTGGCATACCACAATGGAATAGTTATATCATTTCTTTGGAAACATAGCAAATGTGAGATTCAAATGATATCACTTTTCTGACAGATATTACTTTCATCTATACAATATAAAATAAAGTTTGGCTTCTAACATTTTCAGTTCATTTGGCGGCAAATCCAATACCAACCTAGCAACGTCAAGTCTCAGAAATGATATACAGAGGTAAAATAATTCAATGTCCACCCCTCGGAATATTCTATTGGTCATCCGATACAAGCCACTTTTTGTGGAATTGAAAAGAACCTTTTTTCACCTTCTTTCTCTTCTTTTCCACCTTTTTCTTTCGATAATGCCACAAAAATTCGAATATCGAATAAGAATTCGCCTATCAGAATAAGTGGATGGTTGTCATAAAATCAAGTACAATTTGGAGTCTGCAGTGGCTAATGGTGACAGCAATACAAATGAGAGTCATACATATTATATTAATTGATGCTTCTGAAAGTAGTTGTCTCCATAGGTACCCCTCTCTTCTGTTGTTTTGTTGTCATATCAGGCTTGTTTCTTATTGCCTTGTGCCTTGCACTAGCCTCTCAGATCATCTGCAAAGAAACGTTTTGATTTCTATTGCAAGTTCCTTTATGCAACAGATTTGTAATAATTTATACAGTTACGAGTGATCAAGAGGACGCGCATTCCATTTTTGAGGGAATAGCAATCGATCATCATTCTTCACGCAGCATGGCACTCTATAGAGGACTGAACAGAATGATCGACCGGGGAAGAGCTGTCTGTTTGTAATAGTCCAGTTGTTTCACGTATTCTATTAAAGGACAAGTTCACCGTCATATTATGTGGATTGAGTAAATGCAGCAATATTAATTGTAGAACACATCAGTGAAAGTTTGTGGAAAATTGGACAATCCATTGAAAAGTTACAAATTGCTAAAGTATCTGCACAGTCACTGCTGGATGAGAAGACTGCTAGAGTGTATGATGTCACATGCGTGTGCGTACAACGATATCAGGAAAATTAACAGAGAATTTAACAAAAGTTTACTTTTTAAAAAAGGTGCGCATTTCCTCGACTTGTCATTGACGTATGTTAAGGGTAATATTATTCACCTTGCCTTCTGAAAAAAAGGGAAGTCAAGTGTTCTTTTATTATACGAGAAAAGTGACAATATCTTGAATTTTCCTTGTACTTTCTTTATATCGTTGTACACAATCCATGTGACACATCGCAAGCTGTAGTAGTCTTCTCATCCAGAAGTGACCAAGCAAAAACATAAAAAATTCGTAACTTTTAAAAAGATTGTCCGATTTTCCTCAAACTCTCGATGATTGTGTTCTATTAACACTGCTGCATTCACTCAATCCACATGTCTATGAAGGTAAACTTGTCCTTTAAGTTCTTTTCCAGTAAACATTTTCGTCGGATTGTACACGCCAAGGTTCGGCAGCACCCTAGAGCACGGAGGGAGCACCCACTCCTCTCTCTAAACTGCCTAAAATGATCGAAATGATGACCCCGCGCCAGCGACGGAACTGGACGTAATTGATAGCGAAACTTCTAAAAAGACCTCACCCGCTGCCGACGCTCATGGGGCCAGCAGACGATCCAGCCATTGACCTCGTGCAATTTACGCGCCACTTCGCCGATCGATTAGTGAAAGCCCTCCGCGTGTGGTTCGGCAGGTGAAATGACAGAGAAGCGTGTCAAAGTAAACGGTCACCTACAGCTTGCCTGGAAGGCTATCGGGAAAACATGAACCAACCATTTCCTGTACTCCCAGCACAGCGCATCTAACGTTTATCTCTTACTCGTCTTCTGTAAGGGCGAGTAGTGTACACCCAAAGGGGAAGTGTTACTGTCATTTCAGTTCCCGATGTCTTTTTTTTTTTTTGTCACAGAGAAAGGCTTTTAAAGTTGTATTTGTTGTATTTCCTCGTCAAACTTATAAATCGTGACAGAGGGTGTGGTGAATGTTCCATAAATCTTTTCTATGCTAAAATCTATCAAAAGTTTCGGAAATGGTACATTTCGATTTGATAAGTGAAGCTATGAAGACCGTCAAAGTGGGAAGGCATTGAAACAGTTTCATGATTTTGTGTCGAATGTGTGAATTCACATTCAGATTGGAATCTAAACTTAACATGTTTATTATTACTGACTGATAAGTCTATCGTTGTCGGCGTCTACATCAAGAAATCTCCATAATGCAATTCCTGTCAGAATTGACAGGCCATCAACATTTAAAACCTTATATGTCATGAAAGTATTTTTCATAAAGAAGAAAGAATTGTAACATTAAAACGTTTTATTTTTTTTTTGAAGATGCCAAGTCATTATTTTTTCGTATACAATGTATCATTGTTGCTGCATACACGTTAATCACGTGATGTCTTCATGTGTGAACTAACGCTGTAATAACAACAGATTCGTTGGGTAACGACAAAAATGCGATAAATTACCCCCCCCCCCCCCCTCCCACAAATAAAAAAAAAACAAATAAAAATGTTCACCGGAGTTGCAATCTCTGAACTTACAAGGTTCTTGGTAGACTCTTTCGATATATTGCAAGCAAATATGAACTGGTGCAAGACGGGTTCTCAAACCCTTACCAGAACTATGTTTTCACTTTAAACTATTTCGTTTGAATAGGGCCAAAAGAGTGCTTATCCTCCACAAGGCATTGCCTCGTGTGCGCGCGCACGAGTGTGTCTGTGTGCATGTGTGTGTGCGTGTGCGTGTATTTTTTTTTTTTCTGAGGATTTGTATGTTGACGTTCTGTGCGAAGGACTATAAAGAGTGTGCACATCGGGAAGGCTTCTCTACGGTAATTAGCACACAACGCACACTAATGGTTTAAAGGATGTGTACGATGGAGTTACGATGGAGTTTTGAAAATCTGTGCAAGTGCACGTGCAGCTTCGACACTGCTAACGTGACTATTTTTATAAAACGTACGTTGAGACTCAAACGTTGATTATGCAAACACTTAGTTTGTCCTAACGTTGCGGTTTTACAGCCAATGTCACGCATGAGTGGGCAATAATTGCGTCGTGACCTCATAAACCTGCAGACGAAATTGCAAAGGCGATTTTAATGGCGTCCGCAACGATAATTATCTCTAGCAAAAATAACAGTAACCTTGGTGGGTGGACAGCCGCTTTGCAAACGGGGGTATTTTTTTCTGCCCTCATTCTGGCCTATTGAGTTGTATTGTTGTTATTGTTTTTTTTTTTTCATTTCAAAGGAAACAGGCATACTGTGCTGGGTATAAAGAGAGCGAAGTAAAGTAATCGTAGGTTAAAGCTGAGTCCTTCTCCATTCTTACAAGTTTAGAAGGGAAGTATAGGAGTTTGTGTCGAAACCACTGATTATTGCTTGAATTACTATGGTTAATTCACTTCAATCCAAACTCGAAATTAGTCCTAGCATCTGTGGAGAATCTAAATATGTGGAGGCTAAAAGTTTTTATTGAAAAGGTGAATTTAATTTCCTATTCCTATGTAAGCCAAGACTTCCAAAGAAGGCATAAATATTTCTGAAAGTGTGTGTTTGCATTTTTTTTTCTTTTGTGTGTGTGTGCGTGTGTGGTTTTTTTTTTTTGCGTTTAAATGTTTACTAGCGTATTGTGGGGTTTTATCATATGTAGATTTGTGTGATTTTGGTGTGTTCATGTCTTCTTGTGTGTTTGGGTATTTTAGTGTGTGTGTGTGTGTGTGTGTGAGCTCTTGTGTTGAGTGATTTGTGTGTTATGTGTGTGTGTATGTGTGTTAGAGAGAGAGAGAGAGAGACATTGTGGAACATAATTTGTGTGTGTGTACTCTTGTATTGTGCAACTTTATTTGGGGGATCGTTTGTTGTATAATTTGAGGTTTGTGTGTGTGTGTGTGTGTGTAAGGCCTTCTTGTGAGTCGTGCGATTTGTGTATATGTATACGTGTGTGTACTCTTGTGTTGTAGAATGCATGTGTGTGTGTGTGTTTATTCGTAAGGGAAAAACATTCAGGAGAAACATTATAGGATAGGCAAATCAGACGATATGGAAATGGAGAGGTCATCTTGGGCAAGCTCTTGAATGTACCTTGACTTTGGCGCCATGTGTTCCGATGACCACCCTACACACTGATTTCCCGCGCAATCCATAATTACCCGCCGGATATCAGGATGCCTTTCAATGCTTTCTTACAAGCTACTGCGTATCTCATCCGAAATAATCCATATTGGCAAGGTAGAAATCTCCAGGCCGTACGTATGCGCTGGCAAGATGGTTGTGCAATAGACCACTCTTAGTGGGAGCGAGAGTGGGGGGGGGGGGGGGGGGGGAGAGAAGAGGGAGAGAAGAGAGAAGCAAAGTAGACGTGAGAGGAGAAGAAAAAGTGGAAAAGTGATATTAAGAAATGGGGAAGAAAGTGAGCGAAGAGATTGAGAGAGAAAGAAAAGGAGATAGATAATATATAGATAGAAAGACAGGAAGAGATAAAGATATATAGAGACATGGAGAGAGAGGGAGAGATGGAGAGAGAGAGAGGAAGAGAGAAAGGGAGAGGGAGAAATGGGAGGTGGAGACGGAGAGGGAAAGGGAAGGAGATATGTGTGGAAGAGTCCAGCGGCCGCCGCGGTATAACTTCCAAAGCGCACGCCAGATGTTGACATTCAAGCAGGGACCGGCGCACACGGAGCGGCAGTTTGGCCGCGACAAGAAGACGATTCTGTTTTTTCTGCGCTGATCCTGAATCCTCTCCTTCGAGGTAGAAGCAAGGAAAGTGCGTTGCCATTCTCGAATATTTATATACCTCACTTTGCTACCACGTTTTTGTTCATCTCTGTTTGGCTGGGAAATGAGTGGATTGTTTGCAAAAACTTTTTACGCGAAGTCAATATCATTGTGTGCCTTTCTATCTCCGATTAAGTACTGGATCTGATGGCAGTGTACCTAACGACACAACTCGCTTCCCTCACTGGAATGTTTTGCTCTCATCTTGAGAACGGGTTGAGGAGTCACTGAATTCTTCCTGCTAGTTGGGGGATATTTCGGGCGAACTTTGGAATAAGGTGTTTCAACCTCATCACATCTCGGATCTACCGAGCAGGTACTACAGACCTCTTTAAACTCTGTATTTCTCTTTTGCATCCCTGAAAAAATTCAGATTTCTTTCTTAAGCTGGTAATATTGAGGTATGTAATTCGGACCTTTCCTCGAGATAATCAAGCTGGAAACATCTTTAAGGTGGAGGGAAAAACAATAGCACATTTTTTTTTTAGTAAATATATTCATACCCTGCCCCCCCCCCCCTCAAGAAAAAAAAAATATATATATAATCTGTTATTAATGGTTCAAAAAGGGGAGCATAGTTTTCTTGCAACATTACTTTGGCACTTCTTCAATGAATCTAACGTGTATTACCGTATGATTCCAAATACGATGTTGGAAGACATTACTCCTCAACCATACAAACTTTCGTGAAATTTGCAAAAAGGGCTATCTGACCTTTTACGTATTTCTAACTGAAATATTTCTGATGTTTTAAAGTTCTAAAAGTAGCGAGCTCTGCTACAGAGTGGAACGTGCGATAGTACTAAGACACGAGTCCACCTCCGTGAAAACATTTTATTTGATCTTTTTGTGATCGGATATGTATAGAACGAAGCTGAATTTCCGAATCTAGGGAACTAAAAGAAATGAATATTGCAACAATCTACTTGAAATCACATGAGCTAGTAGTACGACGTTATGTATTTTGATTTCCTTCTGCTCCTCCACTTCAACCTGTTCTTTCTCCACTCTTCAATTATCACATGGTCCCCGTACCTGTACCCGTTTTGACGATAGGGCTTTTCTGTTATTTCCCAATCTTTTTGGAATAAGCTCCCTCTCTTTATTCATTATGCTGAAAGTGTTGATAAGTTCAAATCTTTGCTGAAAACTTATCTATTTATTCAATCCTAATTTTGTTGTTGTTGTTGTTGTTATATCATAATTATCTACATAATGCTGTATCTTACCTCAATATTTATTTTTTTTTTTTGCGGAACAATGCGTTTAGAGACACAATTCATAAGCGCTATATGAGTGTTATTCATTATCAATAGTATTGAGTACAATACAGCTGACGGCACTGTGATAATTCATACCCTTGAACATTTTTAGGTTTTTTTTTTTCGATGAGTGAATGATGGAATGATGATACTTTAGTGTGACTTTTTTTTGGTATGCAGTTGACACCTACCAATTAAAGTAAATTTGGATTTCACTTCATTTCCAAGACAACAGAAACATTTAAATTCCTTCCTTTTGGCTGTCTTTAAGTATTTGATTTTTCTGTTTCCTGGGAATGTGAGAATTCTCACTTGAAACAGGTAAAATCCAGTGAATTGAATGCTTGCAACAGTTACAATCAAATGACTTGTGATTTACAATGATCATTATGGATGTGAAATGTCCGAGGTGGAATAAAGTCTGGAAAATGAAAATATCGGAGGTTCCAAGTTCAAGCACTGCCTAAAACGTACGTCCTTGGACGAGAAGTGTTTCTTTTTGGCACAATGCCCCTCGCTGCCAAATTGCAACAACGTGAACCTTGCAATGTTAGATTATTAACCCTTTCGAACCGATGAGCCAAAGTTAGACAAGATCTCACACACAAACGCATGGATCGGTAATGGATAAATGCACGCAGAGCGCTAACGAGCAGGGCCTTCGAAAACTTCACTGCTAAAACTATAAAGGCAGTACCCTGGGTAAATAATTATCATCATATCACATGATAAATCATTATTGTTTGTAGGACATGTTTTTTTTTTTTTTTTTTCTGGATTCCCCCTCCCTATCTCCAAAACATTTGGCAAGTACAAAGGACCCGACGATACTTAGGTTTTTGTCATGTTATATAATACATATCATTGTATCATATACTTTGTTTCACTTCTTGCTTGATGAAAAAAAAAAATAACTGAGCTGAACTGAACTGAACTGAACTGAATTGATGAAAATGTATGACCCCCCTCGGAAATATTCCTTCAGGGAAGACACTGCCCTGGACAAACAAAACCATTATTATTACTGTCATTACTATTATCATCAGCACAACTTTGCTGTTGGCATGATGTTTCATTACTATTATTACGACACAAATGTTTCAGGCGCCAGCTATGTTTCAGTTAATGACACGCGAAATTAAGGGATATCATCTTTGCTTGTCTAATGACTACATTCGAAGTAAAATGAATACATCAATTAGCAAAATGTAAGATTAATGCGAGCAGAGCGCTCCCCCAAATCTTAGACATTTTATTATCATGTTTTTCAACTGCCAGTGGGGAGATTATCGAATCTGACTTTGAATTTCCACGCTTAGTTTAAGGGGCGAATCTGTTTTCGTAAATCTACGCTTTTCTTTCCTCGAAATCACAGCAAATCGGTAATGAAGGAAAGGTCATTGAAATACGTATAGAGGTTTATCAGTCCCAGAGCCAGAATGCTTTTTCCTGAAGGCGTCTTAATACATTTAGGTAATTCAATTACACTTGGAGTCGACATTCTTACAAAAGGGGGAAAGAAGATGAGGAAGGGGTGGGGGGGGGGTGAGGGGAGAAGAGGAGGGTGATGGGAGCGACAGAGGAAAGGGAATGCTTCGGGCACAAAACGCCTTAATTGGCAGGACTGGTGAAAAAGCTGTCCCAAATGGCGTCTGAATGTGACACTCTGCTTTTACTGAAAGAGCATGCAAGCCATGTCCGGCTTGGCTTGCAGTGGTTTACTCTTTGGTTCTCCCGATTCAGACTGAGATAGATAGAGAGAGAGATAGAGAGAGATATACCTATATGTAGATAGATAGATAGATAGATAGATAGATAGATAGATAGATAGATAGATAGATAGATAGATAGATAGATAGATAGAGATAGGTAGATTGATAGATAGATAGATAGATAGATAGATAGATAGATAGATAGATAGATAGATAGATAGATAGAGAGAGAGAGATAGAGATACAGAGATAAACCTGTAGATAGATATATATATAGATAGATAGATAGATAGATAGATAGATAGATAGATAGAGATAGATAGAGATAGGTAGACTGATAGATAGATAGATAGATAGATAGATAGATAGGTAGATAGATAGATAGAGAGAGATAGATAGAGATAGATAGAGATAGGTAGATTGATAGATAGATAGATAGATAGATAGATAGATAGATAGGTAGATAGATAGATAGATAGATAGATAGATAGATAGATAGATAGATAAATGTAGATAGATAGATAGATAGATAGATAGATAGAGATAGAGATACAGAGATAAACCTGTAGATAGATATATAGATAGATAGATAAATAGATAGATAGATAGATAGATAGATATATAGAGACAGAGATAAAGAGATAAAGCTGTAGATAGACAGATAGATATATATATAGAGAGAGAGAGGGAGAGAGAGAAAAGTAAATAATATGCAGTTTTTGCTAAAGTACACTCTTTCTGGTGCACACAAAACTTGAAGTTTTAAGATAGCTCAAGAAAAATTACATGTTTGTGTCAACTCGTTAAATTTTTATCTTTCTCCGATTTGATAGAAAGGGGAAATTGTGGAAACACGGAGAGACTGCATTTGTTTACACTATGAAACATTAAGTCCACTTCAATTTAGTTTAGATTTATTTCTGCATTTGCTATGAAAATCAAACATTGATTAATGGCATGATGTATTTTGGACAAAAAATAATTAATTTTGGTGAAAATCAGTATATTAATCCTTCGAGCATGTCGAGTATCCATCATTTTGATTTTGAATTTCTTCAGTTGCATAAGAGCAGCAACCTTATTTGAATTAGGTACGTGAGATGGCTACTCAAGATAGACTCCCTTTCTAAGCCACTACACGGCCATACTCTTGCTACGATGTGTTTTTCCGGCTGGGCGTGAAATAGACACACCTGTCGTATCGATTGTTATTTTGTATCCATCATCATCAGACACGTTCGCTTTATGATTGAATTTCATAAGGGTGTTTCAACCCATGCAATACCTGCACGACCCGTCTCAGCCGTAAAGTCATTTTAGATATCTCAGTTGCGCTATTTGACTTGACAGCTCCTATGGCGTATATCTAAGACAGTAAGAGTCCCTCAAACTATCTCAATACGGAGAGCCACATCTGATCCGCTACTGATACATTTTTATATATCATTTTGTGTTATTTTGATGAATAATTGTACAGTATGCCGATGCCTGTACATACTAATGTTTGTGCATATTACAAGAGGAAAATCAGTGTTCGCCGACTCTTTCTAGCACACATTCATGGTAAAGAATCAGAATTACAGATGCACTTTTCATCATCGCTAAACTGTTATTAAACAGAACTTCCTTTCATATATTCCTCGATTGCCCTAATTGGCGGCCTAAATTTCAGAAGAAGAAGGCATAAACGAAGGCACTTCCTTTCTCTCATTTACTTACTTGGCCAGACAATTGGAATATAGGGGAACAAATCATAGAAATAAACAAATTGATTATGTAAATAAAATAAAAAAATCATGAGATATGAAATGAATCAGTACTCATTACTCTAATCAGTTGCCCCCATCACTCCCACTGCATCATTTCTTGTTGTCAGCGAGGCAATATATCTTATTATTCTCCGACCAATTTATTCATTCTTTGAAGAATGCGTATTAATATCAACATTCCTTGACAAATGTATTTGTTATTATTTGCCGACGAAAAGAAAAAAAAAATCAGTAATCTCTGACGAACTGTTTTTATAGACCTCTGACGAATACATTTCAACGTTGTCTAACAATTTTGCTCCAACATTCTTCGAGGAATATATGTCAGCATTCTCTTAAATACGTATATAGCCCAACATTCTCAAACGAATATATTTTGATTTTTTTACGACTATATTTTTAAATTCTCTTATAAATATGTTCCATTTTTTTTATGTATCCTAACATTCTTTGTTCAACATATTCCACGATTCTCTTACATGTCTTATGAATAAAAGGAATCAAAATTCTCGTACGATTTCTAATATTCCAATCTTCTCTTGCGAATATGATTCAACATCCTGTGACGAACATATTCCATCCAACACATTCAACATTCTTATTTTCAAACGAATACATTCCAGCACTATCTGCCGAATATGTTCCAACATTCTCTTTGGAATACATTCCAACATTTTCTGACGAATATTTTCCATTATTCTCAGACGAATACATTCCAACATTTTCTGACGAATACGTTTGAGTATTCTCTAATACGAATATATTTCAGCGTTCCCTAACGAATATATTTAATCAACCTCTGACGAAATAGTATTTATACTAACGTCAAGGAGGAGGGGGGAAAAGCCCTCCAAAATAGCTAAAAACAAAATAAAGTCAAATGACAACAAAAGGTGCCAGAAAATGTCATTTTTTATCAATACTCAATCTTAAGCCCTTTTTTGGTGCAGTATTAGCCACAGTTCTCGGAGACAGTAACAATGTTGTCGAACCGTGATTCTTCCTATTTTATTGGAACAATTTGTAAAATTGTATACATTTTTAAATCGCCAAGAGCATGAAGTGTGACAAGTTTTTCCCTTTTTTTTTTTTTATAATGTGCATCACCACGGAATGGAATGTGGTTAAGATCTAACATCTTATCAAGAGCGGGATCGTAGGTGCTCCCATAGCAGCAGGAATAAACAACAAATTAATTGAAGAAATTGCATCATTTCATGACTTAAGATGGAATACAAATAGGCAAATAAACAGTACAGGACTTCATGCCTATAAAATATTGCAAAAATCCAGGAAATTAATTAACTTTAACCCTCTATGTGCCACGTTCGCACGTCCCACTCAGTCGACGGCGTGCCACCTTCGCATATTCTGCTCAAATGCACAAACCCGCCCAAACCGATCGATAAATAGCCAAATGCCGCTGTACAATGAGAGCTTTTCTCGCGCTTTCGTTCCTCTCTTATATAGCTTACATTTTATGTCGTGACTGACTAACAAGCGATGTTCCTTAATGAATTTAGGTGTAAATTCTAAGTTTCTGTCACCTTTTGATGTGCAAAAGTCGTGCCTTTACAGTAATTTAGCTATACAATTCATTTGAAAAAAAAAACAATGACAGATTTGTCTTACACGTTACCCGTACATCAAAACAAAGCTTGGCATTCTCTCTACAGCTTTATTTACTATCATTATGTTCGGCTAAACAAAAATCTACTGAAGTAACATAGACTTGAAAAACAGAATGTCTTCTCAAAGCATGACATCGTTGGTGTCTCAGAATGTGGTACACAGGGTATTTCCACCATGGCACACAAAGAGTTAATTACCTCACTATCTTCGCATGCTTCGACTTTGGTCGCCAGCTATTTGATTGGTGAATGACTGCAGAGGGAAACATTCCTAACGAATAAACACACATCTTCAACCGATACATACATATGAAGAGTTTGTTTGCAAAAACCGATAGGTCCATATTTGCCAAATGGAGATATTTGCGATTAAAGGTCAAGAAAAATATAGAGAATAATAAGAAAATTTTTGCTTCTTTTGACCGTAACTTCAAAAATATACCTTTATATGTAGTTACCAATATATCATTTAAAAGGTATTATTTTGTACTTAATGACAGAGATCGTACTTCAAAATCTTCAAAAATGGACTTATCGGTTTTTGCAAACAAACCCTTCATATAATGCTTAGAGTTGATACCGAACTGCAAAGGCTTGACATATTGAGCCCGTTTTCTGATGTGGCTGCGCGGGGCGGACCACATCGCCTTGTTTGAATCTGACTCTCTGCTATGTGGAAGCCAAATGGGAAATTTTAAATTGTGTGCAAACCTGATTTCTTTTCCTTTTTTTTTTCCTTACAACTGTAACTACTGTCCTTTCCATGGATTGAAATTGTTTTGCTTCGTACTAGCCAGGGACGGTAAAATTACACACAACATTTTTCAGTTGGACTCATTGGGATCAAAACCTGCTCCGTCCAATGGCGTCAGTATAGGTCTGCAGACGCGCTATCAATGGAGCCATTTTAGCGGTTGACAAATGAAAACCATAATCATACGAAAGGCATGAACTCCGAGAAGTGTCTAGGGAGTAAGGCTGTCATTCCACAACCCTTGTCTCGTCATCACGATCACCATAACGCTTCGTTAACTTCATTTTCCCCAGTATTTTTCTACCCCGAGCTGGCAGGGCGTCCTCGAGCAAGGAGCCAGATTATAGTTTGTGAAAATATTTCAGATGCACGAATGACCGTCAACGGAGAGGTCAATAATCTTCTCTTTATATATGGACGTTTTGACTCATGTTATTCGTCGCCTTAACTTTGCGACTTGCCTCGAGCATTTCATTCAAATCATGTAACAACACGTTGGTGGCCATTTCCTTCTTGCACAGAAAACATTAATCAATGTGACACCCGTTCCACGAAGTCTGCATTATTATTTCAAATGTAATTATTTTTCCCTTTGAGAGACCTCGAAAAAACAGGTGAACATGGTTCATCAACTCTTCATCATTGTGTCATTTTTTTTTTTTTTTTTTTTTTTTTGGGGGGGGGGAGGGCTTCCAAAGGAGCCTCGAGGGTGTTCGTTTCGACTTTTCTATCTCATGCATTTTTCCATGACAACAATTATTCTTAACAAGATAGAGACAGAGAGAACGTGAGAGATATCAAGAGACAGAGAGAGAAATTGAAAGGTAAAGAGCAACGACAACATTAATATATCAAGTTTGGGAGGGAAATGAATTTCTAGCGAAAGAGAGACAACTTCGGGGGAGGGAAAAAAGAGTTTTATAAAAACGGCGCTTGAAGAATGATGTTAAAACAGCAGAAAAGACAAGGGTGCTAGATAACATGACCATGTCCTAAGGGAGAAACACAGGGTCATCGACTCTTACATTAAATGAATTATTATTCAATATCTATTCTCCACGCGGTGAGAAAATATAAAAAAGAACACCTTATTATATTCTCCCCCAGTGCTGTTGCCGGTAATTTTGAATACGTTGTATTACTTTCGCTAAGGAGGCTTGCGGTAATGTATTTAAAGTAACAATAATCTGTTACTATGGATACACTAGATAGATGAAACAGGTTTGATGGCAGAGAAGCGAATTTCCAATATAGGTAATAGTGATTTCACATTTTCTTTAGATGAACCCTCTTTGCTTGTCTGTGAAGATTTTTTTGTTTGTTGTTAGTCTATCAAAGGTATCGACTACATTGCTTCTGATGGTAGAGATACGAGTTTCCTATATGGATAATAGAAATTTTGCATTTTCTTTTGGTGAACACTGTTTGGTTGTCTGTAGACGTTTTTGGTTTGTTGTTAGGTTTTCATAGGTGTTGACTTTAACTTCTTGCCATTCCAAATGTTAGCAATGCCTCACTCAACCATTTATGTGCCTGGAGCTTTTAACTCTTTACCCGAATTCACGAAGGTGGTCTAAATTTAAACCATGGTTTATGTATATTTCTTCTGCGTAGATATGATTGACAGATTGCGTACGCTAACAGGCATCCAGTAAAAAAAAAAAAAAAAAAAAAAAAAAACGTCCATTGATGCGCGCATGTATTTGTACGCCTATTTAACGCTTATTTTAGACCATGGTCTAAATTTGTACCATGGTTTAAGTTTAAACCACCTTCGTGAATTCGGGAGGATGTGCCACGTTCGCACGGTAGACTTGGTCGATGGCGTGCCAACTTCGCATATTTTGCTCAAACATCCAAAGCCGCCCAAACCGATCGATAAATCGCCAAATGTCAAAGTACAATGAAAGCTTTTCTTGCAATTCCATTTCTGTCACATGTAGCTTACATTTTATGTGGTGATTGTTATCAAGTGGTGTTCCCTACTGGATTTGCGATTTAATTCTAAGTTTCTGTTAGTGTTTTGTGTGCAGAAATTACGCAGTTGAAATGTATAGCTCCTGGTCATTTTAACAACAAAAACAAAAACAAAAACAAATCAACAACAACCATACATTTGTTATACAATAACAAATACATCAAAGAAATGCTCGGAATTTTTCCTGCAACTTTGCTCATTATATATCTGTATAGGGTAACAAAAATCGATAAAAGTTACAAAGATCTGAAAAAATAGATTCCCCAAGGCCCCCCCCCCCCCCCCCCAGCATGACTACGTTGCTGCCTCAGAATAATGTGGCACACAGGGGAGATAACGTTGTGTTTCACGCGACCGGGGGGTGTTTCATAAAGCTGTTCGTAAAGTTACGAACAACTTACGAGCGACTGGTGATCAGTTCTGATGTGCTATACTTATCAGAATTTCCATAATTCAGCACAAGAAATGATCACCAGTTGCTCGTATGTCGTTCGTAACTTTACAAACAGCTTTATGAAACAGGGCCCAGGTTTCCTACACCGATTGGCACTCAAATACGCACACAGGGTTAAATATTGTGTAGGAGTAAGAACTTGTATCTGTTTACTATGGAGATGTTTTCAATTACTCCAATCGAAGTAATCGGAGCGACAGGACTGACAATTGATTCATCGTTTCCTTGGCTACAGCAGAGCTATACAGTCACGGCAATTACTGCTTACAATATCTACAAACCTCAACATGTAAAGGGCGACGTCAGAGGTAGGTACGTATCGAACGACTCTACAATATGTCATAAGCAATATAATGATCAGGATGGAATATGATCCGAGGGGCTTTCAGCCGATTTTATTAAAGTGGGACAGATGACAAAACGTTTATAAACACTGTAAGCAAGGCATTACGTACACCGGGGAGAAATGTGATGAAGCCTCTGTTGTGAGTAAATGGTCATTCTTTGTAAAGTTAATACATACGAGAACTATCCAGTTCCTTAAACAATGGGTTGGTTACTTGGTATACATTCAAAGGAGCCAAACAGCAAAAAAGAAGTCATGATGCCAGAATATGCTAAACTGCTGAAGTGGACGTGTTTGAGCTTGAAACAACAAAAGAAAACAATGTGAACAATTTTATTGGTACGGTGTAACATTCAAAACTTCAGTTATTCGAAATGAAAGTGTCATTTAACATTATTTTTGTAAGAAAAGGTTTAAAAAAATGACTTGTTGCAAACTATGATAAAAAAACACGCACAGATTTGATTAACTATTTCATTCTTTTTTGGAACTCCCTGAAAATCCAGAAAAATAACTCAACACAAAACAACCCAAACCTAAAATGTTTGTCAGAGTATGAAATGAAATATCGAGTAATGAAAATAATTATCCTCATTGATGCGGGAGGCTCTCTCATGCACAAAGTCCTCTGCCCAGGAGAAAGATTTAAATTGACAGAACATCAGTATAAAGGTAAACGAAACTTTATTATTATTTCACAACCTTCCTCTCTAGGTAAGTGCTCTCATACAGCATCTTCACGAACACAACTGACAACAAATACAGTCAACTTACCCGCCGTCACACCGGCAAAAGATCGCAAAGTCTCCACGATCTTTGGTCGTCCGTCCAACCTAGCAGCAAAATATTGTGATCTTTTACACTCTCGAAGTTTGGGTCACTGGTGCGCGTGCGCACGACAGAAGAAAGAGTGCGCAGTCTTGCTGTGCAGCTCGTGGTTGTGACGTAACAAAGCACACCTGTATGTCACAATGACCGTGTGCGTCGGAGACACCGACCGAAAAACAGCTGGTCACGTGACAACGCTGCCCAAAGATCGAAAATCTGGTCGGGATGTATCCCCATACAAAAGTTTGAGTGGGAAGTTTTGCGTGAAGTTTCTTGAAAAGTTTACGGTCACATTGAAAATAAACTTCGATATCTTTCAGATCGCGATCTTAAATATCGTACCTATTCACTCACTTTTCAGTTGAGAAGGACATTGTGGGTAAGAGAGTCTTGCCCAAGGACTGGACGTAGGCACTCGATGGAATTCGATCTCGGGACCTCCAGTCAAACGAACAAGCAAACAAACAAACAAACAAACAAACAAAAAAAACAAACAAACAAAAAACAAGCCAACAACAGCAGAAACAACAACAAAAACGACAACAAAACGAGTATTCCAATCCACTATGCCAGAGTGCCCTCACATTTCTATTCGATTCATCTCTTTCTATTGATCTGTAACATAGACAACCATGTAATAACGGTAAAGCTGTGTTGATAATGGCAACCTCAAACGTTGTTGGTTTTTTTTTTTTCCGAAGGAAAAATGGGTTGCCCCTTTGTTGAACGAATTCCAAATACAATAAACAAAGCTCAACTTTGCATCTCTTCACATAACTGAAGGATTTATCATATTTCATGATCACCGCTTTACTCTGTAGCATGCAATTTAAGGAATTTAAACTTAATAATACGAATTCAGTTGTATTCAATTTTATTGACGACTTCTGTGTCGTAAATGTATTTTTTTTTTTGAACAATGACAAAGAAAGTAGGTATGTAGGTAACGAAGGAAATTGGGCCAGTTTAAATGACGTCATAGACGGGAATAAGATTGATTGCTTTTAAAGTGTTCCTGTCTGCGCCCAGATGCTTCAATCAATCGGTGTCTTGTTGCTGGCTCCGTATGATCCGTTTAACAAGAGCGCGGCGTATGTTTGTACTGGATTATGATCTCGGCAGCCTAAGCCCGGGCATTATGTTTTGTTGAGACAAACGTCACCGCCGGAAGACGCTTGTCTTTCTTTCAAATGACTTGTACAACATCGACGTCAGAGGCGTACCACCAGTGAGATTCTATGAACGTACGCCGCGGGAATTAAAGTTGAGTGGGCGCTTGGGAATATCAATGTATTTTGTTATCATCAGTGCTGTTTTCATGTTTGGTTATGCAGAAAAAAAAAAGAATGTCAACAAATGTGTTTGTAGTGACACAAACTCGGAACATGAAGGATAAAGGATAGGGTGGCTTTTGGGGAATAGTACTTAGAGTAGAAAAGGGTAAGAGTAAGAGAGGGAGAGAGAAAGAAGAAGATAACACACATGAATGAATAATAAAAGGAAAGAGATTACACTCCCGTAAAATCATAATGCTCACGCGATACGCTGTATGAGATTATGGCACCGACCTTCTTGGACACGGTGTGACGGAATTCGCTATCTATTACAATTAGATCTTCAAGATGATGCTCTGCTCCCTCAGTGGCGTCCCCCCCCCCCCCCTAGACCACGCCCAATTGCATTTGCCCCTGTCTATGGGCGTTGGCACTCTTGCTCCCGCGACTCTTCCATGTCGGTCTCCTGTAAATGCACCTTTAATATGTTGACATCCGAATAAGTGCACTCCCTGAATAGATAATGAATCTCTTACGTTCATGTGTTACACGTGATAGTAAAGAATAATTAGAATTTCAAGACTTTAAGCCTTGCAATAAGGCTTTCATTTGTCCTGCACTAAAAAAAAAAAAAAAAAAAAAAAAAAAAACACACACACACACACACAAAAAGATACTTCAGCCAAGCGCAGAAGGATAGCTGAATACGAGATGGTACAGATTTGAGAAAAATGATATATTTTTTTAAGGTATCATGCAGCTTGTAGGTCAGGCACACATTCATGCAATGGGACACAGTTAAACACGGTGGTGACGTGGTTCGCTCAAACAGAACCGTAAGAAAGGAGATATTATTTGGGAATCAAGATGGCGGCCTACGAGTGAGACGTATATAAAACACCTGGGAATTGAAAATGCCTAAGTCTAAGCCCTCCTCCGGTTTCTTCGCCTCTGGAATCACACCTCAGAAGAAGAAAACCAAACTGTTTACCCAGAAAGACTCTCAAGTCATCAACTCAACGGTAAGCCAGAGTTCAACTGAAATTGAAAACCAGCCGAACGTGGCAGCGCAAGTGATCATGTCTGACCATCATGCTCGCGGGGGCTCCGCCGGGGCTGCCCCGGTCGCAGCTGCCAGTACCAGTGCGGGCTCTACCTCGGCTAGCTCGGAATCTTCAGTCACATCAGCCCATACCCGGGATGACAAGCTTCAGGCACCGGCTTGGTTTCAGGCGTTTGAGACCCGGCTTGAAAGCCGTTTTGACGTATTGCTTGCTGAGTGTCGCGAAAAGCATGAAAGCATGGAGATGGATATTGCCAGTCTCAAAGAGGAAGTAGAGAGATTGTCCATTTCATTGAAAAAAGCTGAGGAGAAAGTGGACGACATTGAAAACCGAAACAGACGCAATAACATAGTTCTGTTCAATGTGCCAGAAAAAGCTGAAGGCGCTGACTGTGCAAGCTTCGTAAACAACCTGCTTAACGAGGCTGGCTGTCCGGATGTCAGAGATGCAGTACAAAGAGCACACAGAAGTGGCAAGTTGTCCAGAGAGCAAAATCCCCGCCCGCGCCCCATTCACGTTGGATTCAGCACTTACCTGGCCAAGGAAAAAGCGCGCAAGTCCCTGATCGAGTTCTTCAAGAGCAAGAGACAGAGTGATCACCAGACAAGAATGTTCGTCTCCGACGACTTCAGTCGCAGAGTACAGGCAATGAGAAAGGAGAAGCTACCTCAATTGATCAAGCTCAAGAAAGAAGGAAAGATTGCTTTTATGATCTATCCAGCCACTATCCGTATCCGCGATAAGATTACTGGAGTTACTAAGGACATTTGACTGCTGTACTTTTATGATTGTTGGTGAATGGGAGTAGACCTCTTTTTGGTCACCTCCTCTCCAATCTACCTATACTGGATATGCACTACTGTGTGGCAGGAATGTTCTCTTGAGGGGAGGGGTATGGCTGTGTCCCATGTAGTTTTTGTTTTATAAACAAATCTTGTACATGTTTCAGACTTTACCTTTTTTTTTCCTGCATGTTTCAAAGCAGCGCCAAATATGTAAGTCAGTTGATCATATTACAGTTGAGATACATGTAGATCTTCCAATTTTTTGTCTGGAACGTGCCTGTGTCCCGCCATGATGTGTATGTATTGTATGTGTGTGTATGTATGCGTGTTTATGCTTTGTACGATGCTGTGTTTGTAATTAATGCATGATTGTTGTTAGAACTTATTTCATATTTACCGCAGAATGTTGATCTTAGTATTGTTTTTCTTTTTCGGTGAATTTCCTGTTTTCTTTTTTTCTTTTTTTTTTCTTTTTTTTTTGGAAATTTGGGCTTACATATTTGTACTTAATATTTTTGCAGAGATACCCCAGGTGTTTACTTGAACATCAGTCGCTGTCTATGACCGATTGTAGTATGTTTTTATGTCATGTTTTCGTTATTTATTGTTCAATTTTGCATCCAGCCATTAATTTTTCTTCATTTCACATTTTGGTACTTTGGTTCGTATGTGTCAAGAGAAGAAGCCAGACTATCGCATACCTTTGAATTATTATGGATTGTCTCATGTCGTCATTGAAAATCAGTTCTTTTAATTGTAGAGGAATCCAGGATTTTTTTAAAAGGAAAAGTTTATTTAATCATTTTCATAAGAGAGGTGATGATATTATATTTCTACAAGAGACTCATTCTCATAAAAGAGATGAAAATATTTGGTCGACACAATGGGGAGGTAATGCATGGTTTGCGAGTTACACCTCCAATAGTAGGGGAGTAGGAATATTAGTTAAACCCTCTAAAAAAGTACATATAAATTCTTCTTGTGAGGACCCAGAGGGGAGATTTCTTGTTTTAGAGGTTGTGATAGATAGTTTTATTTTAGTTTTAGTTAATATCTATGGGCCAAATAAGGACTGTCCTGAATTTTGGGGGGACTTACATGGTAAGCTAGAAGAGATAGGATCTTCCCACCTGGTAGTAGCAGGAGACCTGAATCTGGTATTAGGCCCATTTGATTATTATGGTTCTAAACCACACCACTCTAATACTCAGTCTCAAAGAGCATGTAGACTTTTCATGGAAGACTTTAATTTGGTAGATATATGGCGGAAAGATCACCCAAACGAGAGGATTTTTACCCGATACCAGTCAAACCCTGTTGCTTCCTCACGTTTGGATTATATACTAATTTCTACAGATTTGATTAATAATGCTAAGAATAGTGATATTGTTTCTGGTGTAGGGTCAGACCATTCAGTGGTTTCCGTGCAATTACTGTGTAATGAGTCTATTCGTGGTAAGGGATATTGGAAATGTAATACTATGCTTCTTAAACATGATTCAGATTTTGGTTTGTTTATAAAGGAAAAAATAAAAGATTTTAAAGAAAATCATAAAGATTCGGATTGTAATCCAAATATCATCTGGGATGCCTTTAAATGTACAATAAGAGGATATTGTATAGAATACAGTGCCAGAAAAAAACGAGAAAAATACAAAATTAAGAAGGAAGTAAAAGATAAAATTGAATATGTGAAAAAAAGAATTTCAGATACTATTATCACTTATGGGGATGGAGCTCAAGATCAGTTAGTAGAACTAACCAAAGAATTGGTGAATTATGAAAATGTTATCAAGGAAATGGAAGATAAAGAAACAACAGGTCTGATAGTGAGATCAAGAGTGAAGTGGGTAGAGGAAGGAGAACGTAGCACAAAATACTTTTGTAATTTGGAGAAAAGGGTTGGTGAAAAGAAAGTTATTCGTCAACTAAGGTTGCAGGACTGGATGGGCTTCCGGTCGAATTTTATATTGTCTTCTTTAACGATATTATTGATTTATTGTTAGATATGTATAACTTCTCATTCATAAACTCTTTGTTACCGCAGTCTCTGAGACATGGTGTCATAACGTTGCTACCAAAGAAAGATAAGGATCCTTATTTAGTGAAAAATTACAGACCCATATCATTACTGAATGTAGATTATAAAATAATAGCAAAGCTTTTTGCAAATAGATTAAGATTGAGTTTACATACCATAATTAAGGAAGATCAACAAGGCTTTATGCCAGGTAGAAATATAAGTGCTAATATTCGGACCATTGTGGACATGATTGAATATACGGACATATTGAAGATACCAGGAACGATTTTGCTTCTAGATTTTGAAAAAGCATTTGATAGGGTTGAACATGATTTTTTATTTGAAATTCTTAAGAAATTTAACCTTGGAAACAACTTCATTCAGTGGATCAAAACTTTTTATAATGAGAGAAGTAGTTTTGTGGTGAATAATGGTTTTTTCACTGATCAAATTTCTTTATCTAGAGGTATTTTCCAAGGTTGTCCAATATCCCCACTACTTTTCATTTTAGCCATAGAAGTTCTGGGTATTGCTATTCGTAGCAGTGAACATATTAAAGGTATACCCATTGGGAATTATGAAAAAAAGTTGAGTATGTATGCAGATGATACAACAGTATTTTTGAATGGTGATGCAGAGTCTTTTCAAAATCTGTTTGAGTTATTACACAAATTTGCAATATTCTCTGGATGTAAAATAAATTTATCAAAATCTGAAGCTATACACATTGGATCCTTAAAAGGGTCTACCTTTCATCCTCTTCAGTTGGAAGGTTTACAATGGAAGGAAAATTCATTTAAAGCATTGGGTGTTCTCTTTTCGCTGAATACGAAATCTTTGTATGAATTGAATTATGTACCCAAGTTAGTACAAATAGAACATACACTTAATTGTTGGAAGCAAAGAAATTTGTCATTATTAGGAAAGATAGCTGTGGTCAAAGCACTGCTCTTACCTCAGCTGACTTTTGTGTTTACTGTGCTTTGTTTGAATATACCTCAGTCGTTCTTTAAACGACTGAATAGTATGCTCTTTAAATTTATATGGAAAGGGGGTAGAGATAGAGTGAAAAGAGAGTTAATATGTAATGATTATGATTCAGGCGGTTTGCGTATGATTGATCCTTTGGTTTATGCACAGGCTCAGAAGATGACATGGGTTGCAAAATTCTTAGATCCTTATTATTCAAATACATGGAAAGATATTGAACAGATAATGCTGTTGAATTTTCATGAACAAAGCTTAGTCTTGTGGAGAGCAAACGCCCCAGGTTGTGTTTTGAAGAAGCTTAAGAATTCTCAATTAGTTGAAACCTTAAAAGTATGGTACATTTATAGAGAAGGTATTTTGAAAGATCTTGGCCTTTCAAATTTTCATTTACAGGACTATATATGGTGGAATAAGAAAGTTAGTTTGAAACATAGACCTTTTTTCTATTACCCTGACTGGTTTGAGAAAGGAATTCATTTTATTAATGATTTGCACATAGGGGGTCGTGTCAAAACCTTTGAAGAGCTAGTTCTGGAATTTGATATTGCAATTAAGGATAGGAGAAAATATAACTCTTTAATGAATGGTATTTATCTTTCATGGTTTGATTCTTCCTTGGATACCGATGAAGATATGTTTAATAAAATAGTGTCAGAGCTGGTGAAAAAAAAGAAAATTTCTAAACATGCTTATCCGGTAATAAGAAATGTACATTGTGACTCCTCATGTGAGAAAAGAATAGGTAAATGGAAAGACCTCTTCTCCATTAATGATGAAACAGTTCAGTGGGATGTTATTCATATGAATAACTATAAATGTACTGTTGAAACACAACTTCGTTCCTTTTATTTTAAGGTTTTTCATGATGTTATTGGTTTAAATGCATTCTTATTTAAGATTAAAAGAATAGAACACCCAAACTGTATGTTTTGTAGTCAAGAACAGGAAACTGCTTTTCATCTATTTGTACACTGTCCTAAAACACTACCTTTATGGAAAAAATTATTTGATTTCATAGAGGAAAAGACCAAAAAGGTATATACCTTTTTGCCTTTTAATATGATGTTTGGTGTAAATAATGACGTAGAATTTTGTACATGTATAAATTTTTTATTTCTTTGTCTTAAGTTTTATATATATAGATGTAGATTTCAAGGTTCAACTTTGAATTTTGATGCATTTATGGCTTTAGTAAAGTATAAACAGAAAACTGAATATGCTATAGCACAAAAGAAAGGTAAATTACAATTTCATTTGAGGAAGTGGTCCATGCTTTTGTAATGGTTGATCCTCTATTTTCATATATCTCATAGACATCCATCTTCTTGTGTTATTCCATTATGGCAGATAGTTTAATGTGACTTGTTTACTGAACCCTTTTTAATGCTATAGGCTGGACATTTGTACATTGTTTTTATTGTGTGCTTTGTTTGTTTTATGGTTGCATAAAAAAATAAAAAGAGAAAAAAAAAAGAAAAAAAAAGAAAGGAGATATTAAATTTCCACGCTGGTTATTACAGCCGACTCTCGACTTTTTGAGAAATATAGATTTTCTCATTGTATAGAGTTAAATAATTTATTGGACATTTTTTCTAAGCTTTAACTTTAAGACTATACCAATCTACGGTAATGACGAGTTCCATCAGCTAATCAATTCTTCTATTCATCTATTCGTGCACTTGTTCGCCTTTAATTTTTTCTATTGATTGGTTGCTATGGTAACGAGTGAAGTGTGTGACGCTTTCAAAGCCCGGTCTGGTCATTGTGTATCACGAGCACGTAATATGTTTGCATGGTGTGTGTGTGTGTGTGTGTGTGTGTGCGTGTACGTGTAAGCTTTAATTTCTTCTATAAGACATAATATGTCTCTAATCATCTTGTCATATTCAACGAGTGGAATGATACTCGTTCGATCCACACCAGCCCTGTAATGGATACTTTAATTGGGAATGCCACGGATACGTTACACAGGATGGACCTTATTATTGGGAACGGTGAACGTCGTCAATTTGTGAAAATCTGTTTTATAACTCTTGAAATTGAATCCCACTTTTTATTCATAAAATGTGTCAAACTCTTTGAAATAATTGACAGATAGGGAACTTTGAGATCAAATATGTTAAAATGTATTACAGTTTATGACCTAAAATATTATATCGTTGTCTAATATAATATATTAGACAACGATAAGCTTATATCATATTATGATATAAGTTAGGCTCAAAGTGTTACAAATCACAAGAAATATATTTTGGTTTCGTTTGTGCTATTGTCGATGACCCCATCCCCATATTCACTCTCGTGATTACGGTCTTGCTTTGAAATAGGACGAATTCACCTCACCCATAACTGCGTGGTTATGGCGACGTATGACTAGTTCCCCTCAAGACGCGGTAAAAAAAAAAGAAAGAAGAAATGATTGAATTGTCAGATTGTCTTCGAGTATATGTATTGTGTCCTTTCTGATCTTCCAGACGATGCATTCATTTTAAGAAAGAAGAGTGGTGAGAGGGGAAAGGGATTCATCGATGATAGGCCTACTCTACTGGAAAGAACACAGTGTCCCACAGTGTGTTCACAGTGTGGTCATAGTCGACTGTGTGAAAACGCTCGAATTTAACAGTGTGAAGATGACTTCACACTGTGGTGTGGTTTTCACAGAGTGTTCACATAGTAATGCTTTGTTTCACACAGTGAATTGATGAATCAAATTGTTTTCACACTGATAAAATGCTCGAATTTAACAGTGTGAAGAGATTTCACACTGTGTTCACGCTGTGTTCACACTGTGTTCACACCGTGACTTTCACACAGTGGGACACTGTGTTCTTTCCAGCAGGGTAAACACAATCCTATCACACATTTTCAGATAACTTCCGTCTCTTTGGGAGTAATCCCCTCAGAATAACATTTTTTTTTTCCATTTGGAAGAGAAGTAAAGAACCGGGAACCGGAGAGAAAGAGGAAAAAGAACAAAAAAAAGAGCGAGGTTTGATCATATCAAGTTTCATCTTTAAGAAAGCGATGAGAGATTAGATGTTGATCCTAGTGCGTCCCAGACCTTCATCTTCGTCTGCGCACGCCAGCGGGTTTTCTTGATAAAATGTGTTGTATTATGAGACTTTGAGGGGGAAGATGTATCCACTTTCTTACCATTAAAGATCGTCTTCCTTGTTGTTGATGTTTGCTTTTTTTTTTCGCTGGGGGCTCCCTAACTTACCCTGTAAGTGGGCCGTCGAACCCCAGTGACTCAACGAGTAGTTCAAGGTGTTTGAATACGGAATGAATTCACTGTTTGCTAACTCATAGTCGCATGGCAAGGATATTGCATGTATCACCCTCCCTCGCTTTCTCTCTTTTCTCTGCTTGTCGCTGCGCTGAAATGTTTACATCTGAGGAAAAGGAATGATTAATCAGAATAGATTGTGCAGAGTCAAGAGCTCCTAAATTACATTGAGGTATGTCCGTCTGCTCTGACAGGATGCTGCGAGACGTTCTGCCATTTGTTGTTTGCTTTCTCGCTTTCCTTTTCTCTTGTTACGAGGTGATCTCGAGCAATGTCCTATATAAGCCCATGTGGCGAGACGTTTCGTTTTAGCTGTAGCCTACTTAACTCTCAAGGTTAAAAGGGAAGTAATCTCATTCCGGTTGTTGCTTGTTTTAATAGAAGACTCCCATTTCATTGCAGCTGAAAGGGTTAGAGTTCGTTATCGGAAAGATTCATTATTCTGAAGGGTTGTTAATCCGAAAATGAAGTAAGGTTCGTTACAGCACGCACGGTCTTTACCTTTTTTTTTTCGGATTTGATAATGAACTTTATTTCATTTCGGATTAATGCACCTTCGGAATCTTGCTTATGCCTGTTCCTAAAACGAAATGAATAAAATTAATCTGAGGCATTCAATGAAAAAAGCAAGTGGACAAAAACACAGCTGTCATAGCACTGTTACTCTTCCTCTGACGTTCCGCCATCATCGAAATACATGTAATGTGATAAAGCGCTCTTAATCCTATATGAAGATGATATAATAAAGATAACGACAAAGATATATATATATAATAAAAGATTCAAGATTCAAATTTATTTCATTTCCATCAAACAAACAGAAAAATTCCATACAATGTTAAAGCAGAACATTTTGTAATAATTGCAAAAAAAAAAAAATCACCCGTGATTTAACAAAGTACATGTGAAAATGAGGAACAAATGAAGAAAACAATTGTATTCTCTTTTTAATATATACATATGCATAATAAAACAAGTTAATTACGGATGGGAATGGAAATGGAGGGTCTCACTAAAAAGCAAAGATACCGGACCCTCGGAAAAAACATAAAACAGTGAATAATGGATTAAGCTACAAACCGATGGTGGCATAAGAGCTTGGTAATCTTGCTCATATACTGTATATTCTGCTTATTATCATTATCATTATTATTATTAATATTATTATTATTATCATTATCATGATTAGCATTATTATTATTATAATTATCATTATTATATCTAATATTATTGTTATCATCATCATTATTCTTTTCTGTCATAGTACCCTAGACTTGTTATAATCCTTTATGTGGAGTGTCAATCGGCACAGAATACAACACAGCGTTGTGGACACTGTCCCTGCAAAGAAATGGTTTGAGGCAAAAAGCAAGCTTGGAATAATTTCCTGCTAATGTTAGTCGATGATTAAATTTGTTATTATTTGCTACAGTTTGATAACAGACACTTCACATTATCATCAGATACGACGAGATAGAATGACAGCCCCTAATTCTGCAAATTATACTACTTACGATTCCAAATGGAAAAAAAAATAACAAAATATATTTACCGCTAGGAGTAACTAAATTCACAAGCAACAAAATATGGTATATTGCAATTAATGACTGCAAGAATTTAGGTTGCATTCCATCGGCCCATAATATGAAAAATATGAAGACGAACTATTCCCCCTCTCCCACAATAAAAACGTCAGTACTGCAGAGGCGTTGCACGTATTTTGTGTCTTATCATTATTATCATTATCATTATTATCCTAATTCTCATCATCATGATATTGTAGCATTACTATTATTGTTAATATCATTACCCCTACAATTGTTATCATTATCATCATTACACGTATCATTCGTATTATTAGTATCATTATCACCATCATCATTACTATGATTATCAACTACTCCGTTTTGCCAACACCTTATGCAAAGCTTTAAAAATAAAACATTAGAATACGCCTTGGGGCGGTGAATTGGCCCAGTCGCTAGCGCATCTGCCTCCAGATCCAACGGACGCGGGTTCGATTCCCTATAGTCTAAGAAATATTGTGTGTAATCGTCCCGCACCACTGTAGTAAGAGGAAGCACACTTTGTCCTTCGGATATTGGACATAACATGCATGGTCATGTGTGAAAGGGTCACAACTCATGCATGTAAAAGATCCCACTTCATTCATTCATTGAGAAGAGCAGGGTGTACAACCCGCTAAAAATGGTCCCACCTCACGTTCAACTGTACCCCATGGAAGCTACTGCATCTGAATATTAAAGGCATAATTTAACATTTCCAGATGAAAGCATTAGTGCTATAAAATAGTTCTAAAATGTGAGTTAGGGATAGAAACAACCACTGTCAAAATTTGAATCCGTATAATCGATGTTAAGTGTTGTTAAATACATAAAATGTGAACAATAGTTATAATAAAAGAAATTTCCAGACTAAACCGTATACAGTTACGGTTTATTGAGAAAAATCCTGATATCTCCTTTTATTTTAGATTTTATTGCAAATATTTCATATGGTAGGATGTTTTATGATACAACAGACCTACACATATGCATCAAATATGATATCTTGAAAATTTTTGAAATCACTGCTCCCAAAGGTAAACTGGACCTTTAAAGGGCTATCCACTTATCTTCTCAGATGGAAGACGAAACAAACAAACAAACAACCTACCAAATAAACAAAAGCCCTAATGTCTACTTATTTCCCACGCCATCGATGTAAAATACAATAATTTTGCAACGGGCGGGAGCATGAATTTTGAATACCAAACACAAACACACAGCGCGTACTCTCTTTTTAAAAAGAAATAAAAGAAAAGAAAATGGGCCTAAGGCAGATCAATTACCTGTCTGGAGAAAGAAAAATTAACGTCAATGAAGCGCGTGGATGTTTTGCGTATTACCTCACAGTCTCCGATTAACATACAGCCCTAATCATGGCGGACGCGTGCAGTTGAATACAAATTGATGTTATAGTTCTGTCCTATTTTTGTAACGTCCCTCAGGCTCAGTTTCTAGCACACAATGTCATCTCAGATTCCATGTGTTAAATTTACTAAGGCCAATAGTCAATTGTCTGCCTGTTTGATTTGCATTCATACGCTAGTATGATTTTGCATAATATTTTGTATTTGGCACGACGCATTAAAGGGCGGGTCTTTTAATTTTATAATGCATGATCACATGAAACTACTGTGTCAATACTATTAGAAATCGCATATACTTTTCTTCAAAGAGATCTGTGAACTTCAAAAAACTCAGTTGAAATCGCCTAAATCGCTCATTTTTCGGGTAGTCGGGAACGCCCCCAGAAAAAGCAATGACCGGTCACGTGCCTTGTCAGGTGACACTGTGACGCACCAACAGGAACTCATAGTGCGACTGTCTCGCCTAAACTGTACTTCACAGTGCAGGGATGTTGTGTACCGGGGTATTTGTAGGAAAGTTGGAAAGTATTTCAAGAAAATGCCGAGGAAGTGTGCCGTCATCACCGCAGCAAAGACACAAAAGATGGGGTGTAAGTCTGCACAACTTCCCTAAAGATGACGCTACTCGAAAAAATTGGGTTCGTTGAGAATCATTTGCTGACGCGAGCCCAGTGGGATAGATGGTCCCTTCTGCTACGATGTACATTACTACGCACTAGGTTGTACAGCCTCGTATGGAGTGATCGCTTGTAGTGGAGCAGGAAGTAGTGCTGTATACTCGGCTAGGATTTGCGCCCAAAAAGAGGATCCTGCAGCCCATAGCTATCCCTGTTATCAAGCTGGGAAATGGAAGCCAAACTCATCGTCAGAGAGCTGAAAAACAAAGCGGATCAGCAGTTCTGAAGCTGGATCAGAGAAAGCGGGTATGTTTTGCCACTGTGTAGACGACTCTTATTATACAGTAGCTATCGTACATGTACCGTAACTATACACAGCCCAGTCGCTGCAATAATCGCAACAGGGTTCGCACGGCGTCTGGTCGGCCTATAATTGCTGTATCACTACTAACAGTTTCACGGTTTCGATAGGTTGATAAGCTCCGTCTGTAGCGTTTTGAGTGGAACATCACTCAATGTCAGTAAAATTAAGATCATGGAGGGATTCTAATGTACTAGTATAGTCGAGTTGTGTGCTCATTAAATCGTACTATATTATGAAGTGAACACCTCTAACGTTACATTACTAGACCTAAAATTTATCGAAGATTAGTAAGACATTCACTACAACACAGTTACATCGGTACCTGCGTGTAGCTATCTATTCTAGATACCACGTAGTACTTGTATGGGCATATGGGGTCAACAGTTACCAACTGAGACCGCGTACCAGCCAGCCAGCCGGGTTGGCTGTAACATGCCTCTGACAGGCTCTGTATATTTTCATCGCTGCTACATTAGAAGGCTTACATGTATCAATCATACATATTCAGTAACAGTTAATTCTATGACTCTGACTTCTGCTATGACAGCCTTGCTTCCCCATTGAGCTCTAAAACTTGTAGCCGAATGGTTGGATGGTGTGTTCCAAAACATATTATTAGATTGAATTGATCCAGGACTGGCCATTATTGTTTGTCTTCACTTGCCCATTAGGCAAGTGAAATCTTCAATGTCCATTTTTTTTCCTTGCCCCAAAATGTTGCCCATATTATTTGACTAATGTAATGCGATTTCATATTTTACATGTGGAAAAAAAAAGTCACTTTCCTATCAGACAGGGAACTTTCTGCAGTCAGTTATTTTCAGTTGTCATCATTACAATTTCACTTGCCCTGGTTATGTGGGGAAGTACCGGTACTAATGACAGTCATTATTTGTGATTATCGGTATTTGTTTTTCCCAAGAGTTCCTACATGCATCTAGTTAACCACATTCTTGCAGGCCTACATAGACAATAAAAAAAAAAATAAATTCCTCTCTGTGCCATTATTACATGTACTTACAGGGTTCATCTGGCAGCATTGCACTACAGTGTACTACACAAATTCTGACAGGCAGTGAGCTCGATAAGAGGTGCAACAGGAGATCTGCTCTACCGGATTGTGAAGATGAACAATCCTGGCTCTTCTAGCGTGAAGGTTCGTAAAGAACAGCGTAGATATTTTATGCAATATTGGAAGAAAATGAATTCACATTACTCAGAGGAAAGTATTAGAATGGCACAATTTGTCAACTACACATTTTATTATTTGTTTGTCTCTGTAGAAGCGTGGCTTTCTTGACCACTGAGTACACATAAAATGATCAATTTTAAAAGGTCTAGATATACATTTTCTCTTTTTTTTTCTTTTTTTTTGGGGGGGGGGGGCAGGTCTTATGCCTGTTCCACTAATCAGAAGTCATAGAAGGGAGGCAGTCAGTTGTCCATTCTGAAGACCAACACTCCACCTGCCATGACCAATGGCTACTTATGCATTCTCAAGTCAAGTCTTTGCATTGAGGAGGGCAAACCCCAATTTTTATATGAATTTGCAAAGATTTTTTGATGTCATTATCAAAGTGGTGGTGTCTGTTCATGACACCTCAAGAAATGTGTTGCTAAAAACCAGTGCAAACAACTTAATTCCATCTATTTTGTGTGTCCCTTTGTTTCTTTCTGTTGAATTTTCTACAGCACAGGTTGATGATGTCCTTTCTGCTGTTGTGGAGTACAATGACAAAACTCCTGCACCCTGCCAGCCTTCAACGCCTCCCCTTGTGAATGCCTTTGAGTATCATCCAAGGGAGGAAGTTATTGAACATCAAAGGAGACAATTTGCACAGTCTGACAAATGATCTGATGGGTTCAGGAATCCTTGCAATTGAGATTGAAGTTCATACAATGTATTCAATACATGATACTGTGCAAATAGTGTTTAATTGTTGCAGAATGATGTTTCAGAAGACTATTTTCATCTGTTCTTCTGTCAGATGGCAGATACAAACACTCAAAATTTTGTTACACATACCCTGCATTCTTATACCTTCTATTCATGAGTGATCATTTAAAGACAAGATAAGATCACTGTTGTATTGTGTCTGTATAACGTGTATGTTGCATTTCATCACAAACAATATGATGCCAACTTGATATAGTGTTTCAAAGATCATTTATTTGCCAGTTGAATATTGTCCTTTTAATAGCAAAATCACAATTCATTTACAACACAACAGTCATGTGGATACAAAAGGAAAACTGTATTTTTTTTTTTTTTTGATGTTTGAAGCATACATGGCAATTTTTATGGACAGATGAGCTTGCATGCTAACACAATTCTCTAGAGATATTCAGTGTTGTAATGGTAAGTTTAGAAGATTTCTACATGAATGCTGTCCCACACTATGATTTTACCATTGAATGTTTGCTGTTAAGATTAGAGCTCACTCTTATGATCAAATATTGATATCTTTGACAAGGTAATTTAGAATAAAATGTGTATGCATTATAGAACACAACACACTCAAAAAGAGATGGAGAAAAAATTGTAGTTTTGGGAAGGAATGCAATACTCTTGGTATATGAGTCACAAATTTATGAAAAATTAGCACAAGATGTGTGTCTGTAAGGCATTAGCATTTTATATAATCTTCATCTGACATGTTGAAGCAGACTGGGGCCCTGTTACTCAAGTTCTGAGACTTGGAATGCCTCCACAGGGGGGGGGGGGGGGGGACCAAATTCATAATGCAATGCTAAGTCTAGTTGGGGAATTATTCTGTTGATTTCTATAATGGTTCTCCATACATAATCATTGAAGTCAAGCATTAAAAGTTAAATAAGCATTGTTTTTTTAAGAATATGGTGTCAGGTCCCTTTATGAAAGAACAGTTGCAAGGTCACTCAGTTTAAGAAAATTTGGTATGAATTGATCTTGCTATGACTGGGACTCAGACATTCATAATCATTCATATCACATCTGCATGCAGAGGTACTTTTGAAAACGTGCACACAAGCAAACACCCACATGCACATATGCTCACATATACATTCACACATTTTTACACATTTTAAAATATTGTGTGAAAGATTGAATAACATCACTCACCTGTACTGTTTTGTATATTTACACGTGCAATACATGTACGTATTATGTTATCCTGAATTTGAGTTCTGTAATTTCACTGATAGATTTATGTATGAGGAAAAAAATCACAAAGCTTTTGATTTAATGTTACATGAGAATGTCTCATATAGTATTGATATGAAATATACAGTATGTACATGTATGTGCAAAAGATAACTCTTCTGGGCTGATTTGATTTCAAATGTGGATGTCACTCATGCATGCTTGACTGACCAGCTGCCATTGTTCCAGTGGAATACATCCCATTTTGTTCCAACATTAGGATATGGAGATAACACACTGGTAGGGTTTTACAATCTCATTCCTGTAAGTACACTCCCCCATCTTTTCCTCATTCCCTGTGACTAATTTTCTTTAGTCTCCTATCTATACACACATCAACACACACACACACACACACACACACCCTTTGCCATACTACATACATACCCACAAATACTTTCAATCAGGCATCATTGGAACACTCCCACCAATATGCAAATTGCATACAGCTAGATGTACAATTCCATAGAAATCTTACTTAAATACATTGTATGTGCATATCTATGAGGGGATATATCTATCCATTCCATGAAGGGGGCATCAGACAAACATAGGGCAAATATATCAATGATATATTAGTCCTATGTGTGTCTGATGTTGGTGTGTGTTTGTGCATGTTTGTATCTGATATGCCAGGCCTGGATATGCATGAGTGTACTGAGGGTGTGTGTATATGTGTATGTTTTTGCATTTTCATGGGTCTGTATGAAGCTAATCCATTTCTTTTTGTATATAAGGATAAATTTACACTACCGGTACATGTACTGTATTACTACAACTACAAATGTATGTATAGAAAACACAACACACTTTTTTTCCATTTGCTCACAAAATATAATTAGTGTAATCAGCTGGAAGGAATGCTTGACAAATGTATACTGGTTCATGACAGAACATTACTATATGAGCCAGTTACATTCCAGTTCAATGAGTTCGTAACTAGACTTGGTCCTGTTCTCTAAATAGAGGCTGTGAAGCTATTGCCGGAAAGGCCACAGCATCTTAATTGTATCAGATCATTATCTATTTCTTCTGACCATGACTGACAACATAGCTGTTCAACGTGTCAATTCTACACAATCAAAATTATCTCCACTTGTATGGTTGTGAAAGTGTGATTTTCCAATTGCTAAAACATGCAGTAGGTCTACATTACAAAAGAGAGAGGGAGAGCATAGCAAGAGTAAGAATTGAGACAAGAGTGCAGTTGACATGCAGTCGAACCTTGTTATAATGAGGTCAATGGGACCAGAGATATCACCCCTATACAAGTATGTATATATTAAGATCTTGTTATTACTACAGTTTGTCATATCAGTGCTTATAATATTGAGGTTCCACTGAACATGCATCAATAAATTACAACAAAATAATACATGATCATTTGTACAGAGAGGCTGAAGTCCAACAGCATGTTTCCCAGTTGTGTGCCTTGATGAGTGGGTGTTGGAAGCTGCATATCATCAGTATGACCACATAATGGACAAGGTGTCTGACAAAGTATGCATGTGACTTTCGCAATGTACAAACTTATCTGATGCATTTCTACAACCACGTTCCCGTTGAGCAGATCGCAATGTGACAAGTCACATTCTACACCCAATTTCAGTGCTGCATATACAGTCTTATTACAGCCTATATGCAAAATGAAAACGTGTCACTCTTTCTGATGGATAAGTTTATCACATTTTCCTCACAGCAGACGATGGCAGTAGGACTCTCACATTTTGGCCCACAAATTTCCATCATCATCTCACCAGTTGCCGGTGTATGCAACATGTCTTGATCACCTGATATAGAAACGAAAGTGAAACGAAATGGAATGCAAAAGGAGTAAAATTTGATAATCCTTTTATATGACATCATGTGTTCATGTAGAAATTTATCTTGAGAATAGGATTTAAATTAGACAATGTGAATGGGACCCATGGAGTATGGTAGTCATTATTTTGGGTACCTGGTACAACTGTATAATGGCAGCATAAAATAATAATGATGATAATAATAATAATAATAGTGTAATATTTGACAGTGCTTATACAGCGCATAACACAAAGTGATAATGTTCCTATGCACTCAAGAAATAAAAAATGAAAAGATTATACAAATATATCCTACAAGGCTACATGTACTTTTGCATTATCTACGAAGACAGGTCCAGTATATTTGAATAAATTACTGGAGTGCAGGACTGAAATCACACATGGTGAATTAGATATTGCATTCTTTTGATGGGTGCAATTGCAAATTGGCAGTATAAACAGCATATTGTCAAGGGAATATAAAATGGCAAATTTGCATTATTTCAGAAGAAAAATTGAAAAATTTGACAAACAAACTCACTCATTATCTGTGGCATCCGTTCTGGCACCTTCTCCATACTGTTGAGCATATTGGTGATAAGCAGCTTCCAACACCCATTCACCAAGGCAAACGGTGGAAAATCCTGGGTGTGCTGTTATACAGTTTATTTGAGCATCTGCATGTCGGCCGGTCATTGTACTGCTCGACCTCCTCTAAGACCGGCCGGGTCAGCCTTGTGACAGCACAATGACTCCCGTGTTGTAGGCATTGGCACGCAGTTCCCACATTGGCACCTGAAGAAAGAAATACAGGTAAATTCAGGTTTACTTGTTGCGTAACTTAATTAGTTTTAGTCACGTAGTACTGAGCTGCCACACAATGATAAATTGAGACCAATCCTTCAAGTTCAACATGCCAACTATTGCCACAGAGATTTACATCTACACCAGCCTCTTCAGTACTTTAGTCTTTAGTGACTTTACTGTCTTGTCCACACATTCCAAATAGCAGTAAGTCAATAAGCAGTAACTAACTGTGGCATTGGTAAACACTTGTACGTTGTAGAGAGTCTAGAGTATTATTACAACTTACAAGCAGCAGTTTTGTACTTCCAACATTTGTGACTTATACTTTTTTCTGGCCTATAGATATACTACTAAAATAAGTGAGTTACTAAGGTTATATAGAATATAGACTCTCAAGTAGATAATTACCAATTGTTATTCCCCAATCTTGCGGGCTCGTTGTCATCACCCCGTCCCCTGAGCTTCCTCACCGCCGACTGCTCCGGGGGCGGGAGGTTCAGCGTCTGGTTCATACTAGGGACTTTTCGATTTGCACGTTGAGCCAGGCGTCACCCTGTTATGACGTAGTTTTTACGTACTGCGCATGCGCGAGTGTCGACCCTCGTCTCATCGCACAAATTTCGAACGCGTTAACCCCGGTTATCACCGTCCACCCAAATCGGTTGCGCCGCGCTCAACCCACCTTGCTATGACGTCACACTCCTCTCGGGTATCGTGCGAAAGAGCACGATGACTCTCGGGAAATCCGTGCTCAGTTCACCAGTTTTCCTTTTTCTTTCGAGAGAATATTTATATTCTAATTACATGAAAGCTTATGATCTTGATACGTCACAGCAGCAGCGCTGACATACAAACTACAGCCTCTGGTACCTACTTTATTTGTCCGTTTTCACTGTTTCGCACTTTGCAACTACCTATCGTAGTCCCACACATGCATTTACACGTAATGCTTTACGCAAACAGATCTTGGTGCTTTTGGCCTAGTTAGAGCAGAAGTGCGTTTGCCTAACCATAGTATGCATCATGTTTAAAAATCCACATAATTCCTCCCAGGATACGCATCTAGTCAAAGACAAAATAAATATTACAAGTACAGAAACGAGTCACAAATTCCGCATACTAGTATATGCACGCAAGGCACAGGTTGCCTCCTGCACACGCCACGCACGAGACGTGACGCCGGCGCCCGAAATCGAAATGTGTTTTAGCAGCGGGTCAACGTGCAGACGTGACGCCTTGACGTACGGTTGCGCTCGGCGGCACGTCCTTCTCGTTCACCCAATCGAAAACTCCCTACTATACGGGAGTAAACCCAATCGCTGTTGAGGCCGACCAACGCCAACGGCTGCTTCTCCTGCTTGATCGGGGATCTTCGTCCTCACCATCTCGCTCGACATCCGACTCTGACTCCCTCTCTGACTCACTCGAAACGGTAGCGGGGCATGAAATGGGCGACTCGATCTCGTCGTCTGAATCCATCATTTATTCACACGTATCTTAGAACTAAGCTACACAGGTCAGCGACAGAGCTGCTAGCTAGAGCTGAGCTGAGGCGAGCGCTAGCGCTATAAGATACTCACGATCGATATAACATTCTAACATCTACCTACCTTGGATCGAGATATCGATATAAATTTAGACTGTTAACCAGTCTCCCGTAACAATATGTCGTTACGACCTGCACACGCACTCAGCAGTTGCAATGTACATTCAGCAGTTAAGAGGCTGTCACACACGCCTACTTGTCTTGTTTCCTGAATGAAATGTTTAGTTTTTTCCAAAATGTAAACATGATCCGAAATGACAAATTATTATAGGTAAAATACTCGAAAAATGTCCGAGTCGCCAGTAAGTCGCTTCTGGAATATATAAACAACATATTTAAATCCTTTCTTGGGATGTGCTACTTGCAAAAATTGTGTATTTTGTGATTCAAAAGTAGAAAATGTATCTATCATTGACACGCTAGGGCAATGGTGAGAACTTCTTGCCTTCGCGGGGGGCTTCCTGTTGGTACGTCAAATCGCACTAGCCAATCAGCGGACAATTTTAGGGGGCGTTCCCACATTTGGGTGGTTTTAGAGCGATATCTGACTACTGGTTACTTTTTAAAATCTAAAAATGTCGAAATCGTGTTAGTGGACCTGTATAGAGTCTTTGTAGCCCCAATGTTCACCCTAAAAGACCCGCCCTTTAAGTAAATTGGAATCTAGTTGCTGTCAAGTTATCACATGTACAAACTCCATTTTCTTTTCCAAGAGAATCTAGAGAAACTGGATTGACCAAAGGCAGTGAGATTTGTTTATGATGGATTCCTTTTGATCAAATTTAGAAATTTCATATTTTGACCGAAAAAAATCCTTAGAAAGTAGAATGAGATAAAGATATCTCAAAATGTTGAGATCACTTTTCCCCTGACGAGTGACCGATTTTTTTTTTCAAAAAAAAAAAAAATCATTGAAAATTGGATATCAAGGGGACAAGATAAAACACCGGATTTCCGGAAATTTGTCTCAGATCTGGAGCGTTTGACGACATCGAGTCCGTATTGATCGATTATCAACCAATGTCGATTCAGTGTTGATGATTGAATCAATCCTTGAATAAACTAAGCTAGCAGTCCTGCGAAGTAGTGGACTGCTTGACTGATTGGCAACAGACATGACAGAGGCGGTGGAGTAGATGCTTGAGTTGCGTGAATAATTACAGGCGTATACAATTTAAGAAGAACAGAGAAGGTGAAAATATGAAAGGAGAGATGTCTCAGCAGAAACAGACATATGGTGGAAAAGGGTAATTGTTCACAAAGAGAAAAGTTCACCAATAAGTATATAAAAAAGAGAAAAATGTATAGATATAAACGATGTATGAGAAAGCGAAAAAATGAAAATAATATGAGAATGAAAACAAAATAATCGATGATCATTAAGGGACAGTATGACAGAAAGATGAAAAGAGGAAAACAGAGGGAGAGAGGGGAGGGACACAGATAGAAAGAGAGAGAGAGAGAGATCAGAGAGAGTAAAAGAAATAGAAAGATAGAAGAGGAGTGGGTTAGGGAAGAAAAGCTGCAGACTCTAGTGTCTTCAGATCGGTGACAGTAAGCCCTCCTAGTAAACAGAACTTTATCCGCAATTACCGGCGATGCACGTGTATCTCTGGCGAAGCATCCTCGAAATGATTGGAGAGGCACGCACGGATTTTATCTCTTTTTTCTCCCCTCAACTTCCATTCTTGGAGACACCAGCCATCTCCCTTTCTTCTCCCACTTTCCCTCTCTCTCTCTCTCCCTTTCTTGCCTCTCGGTCTCTCCATCTCGTTCGCTTACTATCACTCTGTAACTCTTCTCACGCAAAAAGGCCTGTCCATGTCGCCGCGAATTTTGTCCCCGTTACGACGCCATCTTCTAGAGTAACTTGCTCGCTTGCCGGCCGACGGTGTCTCCCTTTACCGTAGGATATTCAACTGACTGGAGATTACTTTGCAGCCTCCGACTGAAGGAGAGAGTGAGGGAGAGAGAGGCAAAGAAAGAGGGGGAGAGAGAAGGAGGGAGGAAGGAAGGGAGGGGAGAGAAGGAGAGAGAGAAATGTCCGCGTTTGATCCTAAAACAGAAGTCAATTAACTGTGCCAAGTTGGCTCGACACATTGGATTTGAGAGCATTAGGAAGGATTGGACACAGTGTTATTTTACGGGCAGGGAAACAGTCGAAATGAAAAACGATTCTTTCCCACATAAATATGATTATGATGGACTACAGTGATTATTTTGAGGTGGATCTTTCAAGGAGGGTGAGGAAATGACACAGAAAAAGAAATAAAAAGAAAAAGCATTTTTGACTTCCTGTAAGGCGAGAATCGAGAAATTGAGAGAAGATTTGGTGAATTAAACATGGGGGATTTATAAATAGTCTGCCTAATTTTTTCATTCACTGCAAGTAAGAACAGGACAGCACATTACGTCTCAAGTAGACAATCCAAGCACGTATCTTCACTTAAAATAAATAAAGGGATTCGAAGTACTTTTGATGATATTGACAACTAGTGGTATTCACGTAGAATCATCAATTCTTTATATTACGCAATATGATTTTCTTTTTGCATTATATGTTCAAGTGCCACATAAATAACAATGATGGTGAATAATAATAATAATAATAATAATAATAATAATAATAAAAACAAAAAAAAATAATAATAATAATAATGATAATAACAATAAGAATATCCTTGCAAAGTTAATATTAAACATCTTCTCAGTGGTCTACGTGTCAACTACTCCGAAGTGACGCATGACTAGGCACAATCAGTTCAAACAACTTTACTTTGGTACAGTAAAGTCACAATTATGATTATATTTCTTACATAATATCTTCCTATGAAATGACAAAAATGAATTTCTTTTAACGATGTAGATGTAAATTTTATGCTGAAATCATAATTTTATCGGAAAGGATGAAATTAAGGCAAATTAAACAATCATGACAATGTTGACTTGCGCAGTCATACATAAAAATGTCAGTAGTTAAATAAGTACATACAGATACACGCATACATTTTAGGTTATTGTTAGAATGATTCTAAACAATAGTGAGGACGATAAAGATCATGATTACAGTGATCATTGTCAACATCATCATTGTCGATCTCAATGTGATTCTTTAGTTCAATTCCTTACTGGAGGTGGTGTGCCATGCATTAAGTCTACGGTGAATAGCAAGATCTCGGAGAAAGATAGGAGATATTCTCCAAGGATTTACAGCTACAGGGCCTACTTAGTATTATTATTGTTCTGTGTTTCATTCCTTTTTTTTTGGGGGGGGGGGGGGGCATCCTTTTTACTTGCTTTTACCCCGAAATTCGAGCTGCAATGATTTAGCGGCTAGCTAGAAAACCTCAGCAGCTGAGTAAGTCGACAACGCATTATGACGTCATCTTCACCAAAGGCGGACCATTCTTACGCAAAAAAAAAAAAAAAAAAAAAAAGAGAACAAAATGATGATCGACTCATCTTCCATGCAATTTTCCCTATTATAAGGTGTTCGGTTTCACGATGACGTCGAAGAACTGAATTCCATAGGGGAATGGTGTCTTTTTTTTTTCTTCTACTTGAATGAACAGATGAATACCAGAATCTTTTAACAACTGTCTTTCCTGGCCACACTTGTTTCCTGTCCATGTGTGTGTGTGTGTGTGTGTGTGTGTGTGTGTGTGTGTGTGTGTGTGTGTGTGTGTGTATGTGTGTGTGTGTACAATTTGTGTATATTTTGATTCATTGGTATAAAGAGGGTTAACAATGGCCTACCATGCAGGTAAATCAGAACAAAAAACAAAAACAAAAACAAAAACAAAAACAAAAACAAATGATTTACAATCTAATACAAGGGTCTATACTCCGGAGAAAAAGAGAAGATAGGTTTCGTACTTCCTGATCTCTATACCTGCATCAATATATTAAAGGCGTTGTTTGTGTGTGTGTGTGTGTGTGTGGAGGGGGGGGGGGGAGTAAATTAATTTTTATTGCCCTTTATAAAAAGACGACTTAATGACATAACATTACATGACTTTCCGTCTCACTGTACTTCACGTTTCTTTAATGGAAATCAATATCATTTTTTTCATTTAGCATCCTTTCGCGTCCGTTTCCACCCCTAACATCATCAAATGTTATCTGGTCAGCCTCCAAGAAGTTACCCCACGATTAAAACATGTCTTCCCATGGCAAAAACATATTTCATTAAAAGGAAATTGCTAATAAATCCCGTTAATTTTCTCTTGTTTGTTGTTGTTTTTATATCTTTTTTTTTTAAAATTCAAACTATCATAATCATTACGGAGCTACATCAAGGGCGAATTTCTAGGACACAAGGACATTATGTCGTACCATTATTGGTACGACATGTTATGTCGTAGCAATTATCAACTATCGTTATCAATTATCGTTACCAATTATGTGTCTTGACATTATTATGTTACAAAGACACATCGGCACGGATGGGCAGTAATCATTGGTACTAAATCCGGTTACAGGTTTCTTTTATAGCATGTGCTGACATTTTCGGAGAACGCGTTCAAACAAAATACCGCTAGCGCGAAATGGTATCAATTCTTTGGTAATCTTCTAGCCTACCATGGCACCGAAAAGTCCTAGCTAGTGACGGTGACCTGCAGACCTCGCCACCCGAGCATGTCGGCCATTTTTGTACGCTTTGTCTCAGCAGAGAGTTTGAGAATATTGGGACATCGTGATATCTTGTTAAAACTAATAATGCTAGGTAATTGTGAATTGTGCACACATGGGATCCGGATATCTCAAGATCGAATGTTTTTCGTTATTCCTCAGTTTCGTTATTCTGCAATAATAAATTATGGTTCGTTTTAAAAATCTGAAAATGAAAAGCAGGTGGGCACTAACGAGCGTTGGGAAGTAGGATTTTTATTCATTTCACTTTTTTTGATGAGCCCACCTTTAGAAGAAAAAGAACCAAATTGCATTTTCTGTTGAACCTACCTTCGGAACAACAAACGATCAGAATAGTGAACCTTCGGAATAACGAATGTTTTGAGTAACACACTTTCGGAGGAAACAAACCTCTGAAATAACAACTTTATGACCTTCAAGATCAGGTTGAAATTACAGCAACTAGATGGCGTTCGTCTTATCTAAGGCTGCGTTTCTATGCGGGCACAGCGTAACAATAACGATGAACGCGTGCATGAGGACTGCCTTTCTTGACAAAGTTACACTTGAAAACGCTAAGCCCGATCCTTTTTCTAAGCATATTCTTGTTAAATTGGTTAAGTGAGTTTATAAACCACCACACATTGTTTTGATGAGAATGCAAGCCGTCTCAGGAATAGCATGACAATTAAATTGTCCAAAATTGACTAGAAAATAATTCCTACGTGTCGGCATGCGATGGTGTGCCTGAGAATACAGCTGACACAGTTTCCTTCGACTATTTTCCTCATTCATTCTGTGTGTATGTGTGTGTGTGAGGGTGTGTGTGTGTGCGTGTGTGTGTGTGTGTGTGTGCGTGTGCATGCGTGTGTGTGTCTTTGTGTGTGCGAAGAGTCTAAAAAGTACCCGATATGGAGTTTCGGGGGGAAAAAAACCGTCATTAAGATATACGTAAAATAGAATTCGTGCGTTTTGGTAGAATTTACAACAGCTTTATCTTACACAATTCCATAATCATACTATGATAGGCCGTATGAGCAAACAACGCTTATGGCAAGAATTGATTGTATGTCAACATGAAAAATAATGATGATGATGACGATTACGATAATAGCAGTGATTATGATTATAATAATGTATAATATTGAAGAGTTTCTTCGCAAAAACCGATAAGTCCATATTTGCCAAATGGAGATATTTGCGATTAAAGGTCAAGAAAAATAAAGAGAATAATAAGAAAAGTTTTGCTTCTTTTGAGCATAACTTCAAAAAAAGTACCTCTATATGTAGTGACCAATGTATCATTTAAAAGGTATTATTTTGTACTTTATGACAGAGACCGTACTTCAATATCCTAAAAAATGGACTTATCGGTTTTTGCAAACAAACTCTTTATATGTTCATTATCGAATACGTATGTTATAATCATTTATCATTTGACTCATTTATCTGTTGATTTTATAATTGTTAGCGCTATGAGGATTGTGACTAAACCTTTGGTATATAGGGAGTTGTTTTTTTATCCACCCCTTGCTTAATTCCCGAAACCAGGTCATACCATGTAGTTTGTATATTAGACCTCTCTTTGTATGCAGAATAATTCATGGTAATTCAAACTGGTTTTACGGTGTCTCCAGTGCATATAGTCAAATGACAGAAAGACGGATGTCCCATCGAAGAAAAATGATAATTTCTTTTCCTTATTCGTCATCGCATCCTGTGCGTATCAATTCTGAATGCATGACGTCAGGGAAACACGCAAACACACACATAACACGCACACACACACACACACACACACACACACACAAACACACACGCACACACACACACACACACCCAATTAGATGGAATAAGACCTGGGGTATATCACATATCTTAAATTGTAGTTTGGGTGGTATAAACGTAGCTCCCTATCCTTAACCCTTTTTGTGTCATTGACTTCGGACAGTGTGGACAACGTTATGAGGGTTTTTTTTTTTTCTTTTCTCTTTTTGAACTCAAAGCGTTAGGGTGAAGACAAGTGGTTTAATTTCCGGTTTACTATTCATCTCGGAGGGTACATATGTAGGGAAGGTGAAAAAGAAAAACAAACAAACAAACAAATTGTCCTGTATGTCGAAGATGTATAAATAGGGTTCCATAGAATTATTTGATAATAGTAAACAAACTAAACTAAACCAAACTAAACTAAACTAAACTAAACTAAACTAAACTAAACTAAACTAAACTAAACTAAACTAAACTAAACTAAACTAAACTAAAATAAGATAAAATGATAAAAGTCTGGGGTCTTTCTGATATTAGTATTTTTCCCCGAAGAGGATTCCTGGAGGAAATACACCCTTGAGATTAGGTGTTAGCCAACATCCCTTTATTGTGTTGTTGTTGTTGTTGTTTTTCTCATGTTGGCAATATTGCTCTAAAAGCTAAGAACTGATGTTGAAACCCTTACACCCGATTGGTCAGTCGTGGCTAAATGAACAGGTGGTCAGTTTTTGATGGTGACCTGATCTAAGCTGCAGATCCACGATTTCTGTAATTCATTTTAAAGACATCTGACACACCTGTCATTTTAAATTCAAAGTGTTGTTTTATATATGTGACCCTGCACCACAAAACCAACAAGAAGTCGCCAGACATGACTTTTTAGTTAAGGGCAGAATCTGAATGAGCAGACTCTAAGCTTTAAAATGATGTATAACTCAATTCAAATGGACTCTCGTAACCTATCTAAATCTTGGAAAGAAAGCATACAGTCTGAAAAAGTATGAACGGAGAACAGAGGCTCTAAAGTACAGAGTCTGTTCAAGCGCTTAATTTTTACCAAGCCGTGCTAGCTGTGCTAGCAATGGGACAAAAACAGGATGTATTCCACCTGAGCAACAACAATGAAGGGATTATCAAATTAAACTGAAATTAAGCATGCTCTATGCTGTATGCCAACTTTCAAAGCAGGAGCACTATCTTTTCAAAAGTTACTAGAGATGAAACTAAAGAGCGTGCAAAGGATTTTTTTTTAATTAAAAGAGCCTCTAAGACATACCTGATCACACTGTATACTCTACCATAAAGGGTTGTAGAAAAATTGTTGAATACCCACTTTCCCACTTATATTATGATCCCAAACATACTACTAATGTAGAAGAAGTATAGGTCTTTCAGAAAATACAGAAAACTCAAAATTTACTCGGTTGACCCATTTCACCCTTTTTGAGTGCTCTCGTGAAATCAAGGGGTGCGACTTTTTGTTGGTTTTGTGATGCACGGTCGTATATTATATACGGTATATACATATATTGTACAAATATGATAAACAAAGTGGCGTAGAGGAGGGTTAATTTGAAAATGTAAATGCCAGGAAATCATTGTTCTCCATTCTAGATGACTTTTAGCCTCCTGTGGTGATGCTTTCCTCGAACAATGTTAAAGGGGAGTTGGTATAAAGGAAGAGAAAGTGAAGTAGGTTAATGGACCATTTCCCCACTTGACATAATATTGAACCGCAAGCAAGCATATTTGCTATCTAGTTTACTTTCTTCATAATTCTTTGGTGCATCGTAACCATCGTCAACATTAGTCTGAGCGGTTGCGGCTCGGAAAATTCCGGGAGATATACAGCTCAGGCAATGTATCATACAGCTAACTTGGCGACCTCAAGAAAAAAATGTTTTGTATCATCTACCGGCAAATCAGTTCCGACAGATTTGAGACAAATACATCGTGACTGAAGATCGAATTTGAGATGAACGTTGTAATGCTTGATGCTTATACCATGATCAAATTCTCATTACGAGGCAAAAACAATGAAAAAACAACTTAAAATATTTGATACTATATACGACGCTGGAATCCAAGGCAGAGATTCGCAGCCGATAACCTCGACAATAATTTGCCCTGACATTAACGCAAGGTTCTCTTCTTTTCCCGCGCTTCAAGGGTAAACCTGCCATTAATGATCATTCGTTCGACATGAAAACCGAATGGGATTTCCCAAGTTCTGTTTCTCGTGTTTATGGCTCGAATTGTATCATCAATGATTTCCCATCGGAATGGAAAAAAGAAATTGTGTTGTCTATCGGCATTTCGACAAATCAATCTGGAGGATGCATGCGTGCCATTGACAAGAGTTACGAGATAAACGTGAAGACATGTTAAAATACTTGTCGAGTACACATGATTTGGCTTAAAGTCAACATTTAAACAAAAGCATCATCTAGCGGAAAATGAGAAAGCTTTATGGCATCGGAATTTCTTCCTTACAGAAAGGGAGATTGACTTTTCTTTTTCTCGGTGAAACTAGCTAAACTCAAGTGTAGGAGGCCTAAACTGAAAAGATATATCAAACGTGTCAAAAGCAACACACTCCCACACGCACGCACACACACACAAACACACAAACACACACCCAAACGAAACCATGAAACAGAAATGAGGATTTGTGTCTAACTGATATTGTGACCCGCTACAACAAAAGGATCCGAAAGTCGGGGGAGGACAATTTTCTGAAAATGGCAGGAAAACATTCCCGTACACTTCTAATTTAATTTCGTATACAGCACAACTCATAAAAGTACTCGGATGCAGAGATATCGATGATTTTGTCATGTCAAGTGGTTGAGGAAATCAGAGTTTCGAGAAAAACGCCTTCAAAGTTGGTTCCGACGCTATCATGATCATGGGGAGGCGAGACAGTTTTCACCGCTTGACAATAGAAGGCACGCTCCTAACGACCTCCGCCCTGTTTAGTCAAGCTTAGCACCAGCGGTCTATGCATGACCAATCGGTAATCAGGATGCCACGCACTGACAATAAGATCACTTCCTCATCGCTGGGGGCGGAGTCTAGCTGCGGCACTAAATCCAAATCTTCGGACACGTTTCTCTTGCATTGAAAGTCGGAAAATCATGGCCCAGAAAAACACTAATTTCTTGCTTTTCCGTTGATCATTTAGCTTCGAAATTTCGGCATATGTTAGACAAAACATTGCCAAAAACTATGCCAAAAACAGAAATCCGGTTGTTTTGACCAATTTTGATGATGTGACTTCAAACTCGATTTTTCTCGGCTCGGCTGTCAGCGGCTTTAGGATCCTTTTGTTGTAGCGGGTCAATGACTATAATTATTCATTACCTCGGCTATGTAATTATTACTGAAAGCCATGGAGAAAAATTCACGCTGGATCTTTGTCATAAAGGGGCTTTCGTGAATCACGGGCCTGCGCAGAATTGCGTAGTGTTGTGTTCCGACTACGCCGAACGTTTTGCAAACGCTGGCCAACATACCAATACGCCGAGTGACGCAAAAAACCAACACAACCACAACAACAGCAACAACAACGACAACAAAAACTCCTCTTAATAGGGACATTACACTTTGATCCCTGAGGAAAAAAAAATGAACTCATGATGTTAGAAAAATCGCAACATTTCAGTGCAAGTTGCTAAGCAGCCACGCCAAAACCGCTTTGAAACACGTCCAGAAACGTCCGAGCAAATTTAGCGAGTGTACATGCTGACAGCAGAAATATCTCGACGTTTCATATAATGACTTTCGGTATTTCCGGATTTTGGGTAGTTTACGCGCGCTCTTTGACACCTGTCGGGTCTGCGTAGAGTGTTCTTTTCCTTGTGTTGCGTTCGGACTGCGCCGAACGTACGCCGCCAACGATTCGCCAACGGTGTGCTGAGTACAGTCAGTCCGCAGCACCCGATAATTCGCTCGTATTTATTCAACTCGTATGCAAGCCCGCTTTAGGCTTGCATACGTAATGAGCTGCGTAAGGGGATTTTATCCTTGGGCTTTCGGCTACAAAAATACACCTTATGTTCACAAATTTGGTATCAAATTCAAGGAAAATATGTAAACTATCGTCACATGTTACTCAAATTATTGTAAATGAAAAATATCATAGCGTAATTTGAGCTTGAAAAATTATGAAAAAAGTAATTCGTGCAGTACACTTTCAAGACGTCAAAAAAATACCAAATTCACTTTGCGTCTCAATGAAAATGCTTTATTTGGTAGTCCATCTCCTAATCTTTGTATCCATGTAAATATCTTGACAATTTGTTGCTTAATCCGGTCAGGAACCAGTAAAATATACATCGATGTCAGTGCTGATCAGCTTGAAACCGTGCAATCTCAAGAGTAAGCTCTCTCATTGGACAGCGCCTGCACTCAGCGCTTGCATTACGTCATTACGCTGCTACATAACGGTTTCATGCCACTTGCGGTTTCTTGGCACGCGTGTAGTTCAAGCGCTGAACGCACGCACTGTCCAATGAGAGAGCTCTTTCGCACCACTGTACACTTTGTGCGGAGCATACTTCTGGCTTAGGAGTGAATTTTAGAGACATTTCAAAACGGAAAAACTAGTATAAATCATGCTTGCGTCTCCTTGACTCCAATATATGATGAGTATCTAAGTTTCCTCTCTACGAAAAAGCCAAAATCAGAAACAACAGTTTCTTAATCCGGTCAGGAACCAAAAAAGAACTTTAGATGACAAAATCTTCCGTGAAAAGCAGGTAAAATTTACGCAAATTCAACTGATTATATAGTCTTGATAAGATCCGATGTTATAGGCAAATTTAGTATCAAAATAAAGATCAAAGTCTGGAAAACAATTTACCGTGACTTGTAGCCATGACGAATGTATGTACAAGTCGCTACACTGTGAAAACCATAGCCCTATCAAAGTCTCGCAAAATCTCGCACGACGAGACACCTTTCGAACGCAAAGATCGTCAACGAGAGTGCTGAATAAATCTTGCCGGATCGGCTCATTAGCATACGTGCTGCGGACTGACTGAGTACCAATACTCTCAGAGATGCAAAGAGGTACGCGAGATATAAATAAAACAATAAAGGTGGAATCAAAACGTCATTAGATTGTCAATGGGCTAGGCTTGAATTCAGTTGAGATGTAATAACAATGGGAGTAATTCCTGACATGACGCCTTGTACCAGTATTTCCAGATTACGGAGATTCTCTTGTTCTTTGAAAAAAAAACCACACACACAAAAGACGATGATATGCACATGAAAAAGCAAAAAGAAAAAGAAAAACAACCAAACAAACAAACAAATAAACAAAAAAGAAAACCCACACACACACACTAACGCACACAAACACGAACATTTAAAAGAAATGTATTCTTAACTATAAATTCATGTCATTTTCGTAATAATTTTAGTACGAAAAGGGGTCAACACATTGTTTGTTGTTTTCTGTTCTGTTTATTTAGGTTGGGGCAGAGCCTGTCAGGTATAAAATATCAATATGAAAAATATCCAATATTGTAAACTATCGCTTAACAGTAAAGGAGTCACTACTTTGACCTGTACAACATGTGAGGCTTTTCATGGCAAATCATAATCATGCTATCGAAATCATTACGACCATATTTTACAATGTGTTGTTTAATTTCGGTTATTTTACTCTCCTGACAGAGGACAGCACCAAATGTTAAATATATACGTATGATATTGATAAATATAAATAGGTTTCGTACATTACTTACTCCGAAAAAAAAAAATGAAATAACCGGCACATCCCAAGATCTTCTCGTAGTACTTGAATATTGCATTGAGGTCATTCCATCAATTTTCTGTAATGATTCTCTTTCGTTTTCTTCCCTTTCAGGAAACCACCCAAAAAAAGCCTCCCAACTCAGACCGTGTTATTTGCTTTACACCTCGTCTCTCGTGTCTCTGTATATCAGTCAGTGATATACCTAAGACGGATTTAAAGTTCAGCCGTGTTTCTGCAATTTCAACCCCATCACAGACTTCCCCATTTTGTGGCCGCCAAGATTTTTATTTTTTTTTTTTTGACACTGTCGCGAATAAGGGATCTCGTTCAAGTTTGAGGCTCGAATTTCTCCGGGCAGTCCGGTTTCCATACAGCGCTACTTCTCGGTGAGTTCAACATTCTTTTCTAGCACTGTCACTGTTTTTTTTTTTTTCAATATGTCATCCACGTCTCTTCGTATCTTCATTCCCACTGGCAAATTTTACCAGTCACACTCGTGGTGTGGCTCTCTTGGAATTAATCCATTACCATCACTATTTTTTTTTTCTCGTACTACTACACAGCCTGGGGAATACATGCTGTCTTACACGGCTGTTGGCTTCACCTTATAATTACCTAAAAACAACAACAACATCGCGTGAGCACGGATACGTGCACACGCGTTTATTCGCGTTTATATATACACACATACTCACACACACGTACAAACACAATGTTATTGCATTTCAAAAGGTTGCAGTCTTTGACCTTAAATCTGCTAGTATAGTACAAAAAGATTTATGAGTCAAATCAAAATGACACTGAGTTGTTTGACAATCAGCATTCAATAAAAAAAGATACCTAATTATTATCTTAACGTCGAGAAGAGAAAGAAGTTCATGTTAAACTGCTGCATTCATTTCTTCTCTTTCTTCTCTGATATGAATAAATACCTAATGTGTCGAGAGAAGAAAAAGTAATGAAATAGAAAGAGAAATGAAGGATTGAAGTAAAATATGAAGATGTCAATTGATTCATTATGTAAGTAGGTAAACGAATACAAAGAGAAATGTAAACCTGGATACATTCGCCTTACAGAAACCTAAAATATTCTCTTCAGATGAATGGTAGAGTAGAATTCGTGACAAGAGAGAAAAAAAAAATGAAAGGACCTATGTCTGCACTTTCGTGAAATAGATTAGGCCTAATTCCTTGATCTCTCTTCTCGTGCCTTCTCGGAGGAGAGTAGGACACAGTCGGCAGAATTCGATGGCCTCGTCTGGACAAGAATCCGTCTTTTCGAGAGCCTCACTTAATCTATTACGTCGTCTTCTCCCACGCTATTCTCACAAAGTGCCAATGATGGTCAGGACGGTATGCCCGGCGCTGGTGGGGCGGCGCATTTCTCGCAGCATTGCCGGCAAGCTGGAGAAGTCCTGCCTGGCATATTATTGCTCAGGAAATCGCGCCTCTCCTCCTTCAAACTGTACTTCGTAAGTTCTTGCATCAGAAATCACCCGAAAGCTGTCTGCAAATACAGCTGTATAAACGGATGGACAAAGATGGAGTTCGAATTCGAAGAAGCACATCCTAATGGTGTGGACTCTCTGGGTAGACTTTACGTCACTAAAGTGCAAATAGGCACGTACTTTCTACAGCATTGCAGAACAGTTAAATATTTTGACGAAAATCGCAATGGCGAAATCTCTTTAGATGTGTATTATGTGAATGTATGCGCGTGCACGAGCCCGCGCGTATGTGTATGCATGGTATGCATGTGTGTGCGCGCGTGCCAAATCTCGAGAGACCAATGATGTGACGTCAACATTTTTTTTTTGTATTTTTTATTTTTGGCTGGAATCTACAGTCTAGAATGCCATTAATCATTTCTTCTTCTTCTTCTTCTTCTTCTTCTTCTTCTTCTTCTTTTTTTTTTTTTACAGATATCGTAGCAATACTATACAGATTCTATTACCATAATGTTTGTAAAGTTTCCTTTTCATTCCTTTAATAGTCCGGCAGTCCCTTTTTCAAGCCCCTCGTGCGTGGTAATCATAGGGGACACATTTTCTCTGTACTGATACCTGTTGTCATTATTCACTAGTAAGAGGGTAACACACTCCACATCCGCGCAGTCACAACACGTTTTACTGAATAATCGGACGGATCGTATAGTTTGGATTTAGCTGCGGCTGCTTGTGCGACGTTTAGGCCTGAGTCTTCGTGTCAAGTAGATCTGTTATATGGCTTCCTATGAATATTGCAAAGTCTTTACAAGTTCGTCGTAACTTGAATGAATAAACTAATCATAAAGTTGTCATGACTTCTATTGTTGTCCATTACATGAATTATCAGTTGTTAAACAACATTGCCTTCTCCCAATCTCTCTTTCCACTGTGATCTGTCGCAAAAAGAAAGGTGAAAAGAATGGATACCAATGCTTACTTAACGGTAATGGGATGTTGTTGTTTTTTCTTGGCAATGAATCAAGTTGCCATTTTATGGCATAATGTTTTCAAACCATATCGCGTGGTACAACATGAGTGTAAGAATCCTATGAACTTTCAGTTACAACAGCAAACAATCATGATCATAACATTGATGCAAATGTCCATCACGACACACCATGTTCATGTCTTTCTTTGATGAACTTTGGATCCAAACAGAATTATGGACATTATTAGATGAGAGTTCTTGTCTTTTCTTTTAATTTCTTCTCTCAGTGACCAATATCCATTTATGAAAGAACGGAAATACATCAACAGAGAATAAGATCAATATGTTGCTTGATAATCACTAGCTGATAATAATCTAAGATTCACAATTTTACGAGTCTACTGGGCAGTATAATACTACAGGGTGATGTATAATTCAAAACTTAATAAGCCTGTAGAGGTTTGTAAAGATTTACCGTCCTATGAACTAGGACTGCAATGTGACTCAGTCGGTAGCGCGTCCGCCTTGAAAATAAGCCTTGTACCCGTGAGTCTAGCTGAGTAATAATAACGAGCTTCGGATCTGCGACGCGAACAGTCTCCTGGGTATTGAACAATGGAGACAGCTGCCTCGCGCATGTGCAGAACACCATTTTAGCCTGACAGCGCCATCTTTAGCGTTCGCGTCGCAGATCCATAAAGATCGCTATTGTGTGTTATCACGCCCCGTATACATACAGGCAAAAACGTAGACGTGTATTATTACAATACTCTTAACACTCTGTCCCTCGAATAGATCCCGTGTGTGAGGGAGTCACGAATCAAGACTCTAGAAGATCGCACTTCATTCGTTCATCGCAAAGAGCAGGGTGCATAAAAAAAAAGAAGGGGTGAAGTGGTCTACCCATATAATATCCACACCAGGAAGGGGCGAATAATAGTGGTTCTAGTGCTTCGTTCCAGGTGACTAGGAATAGTTAACAAAGGGTACCAACCAAAGGTACTGTGGCGTACGACGAAAAAGAAGAAAATCAAGTAAACCTTTACAAAGTGAGATAGAATTCAGGGAAAGTTTGTTTCTACATGTTCTTTCGAAATGTAAAATCTCTCTGACATCCTGCACCTTTAATACCTGTCTGTGAATTTCACAAGTTTTAATCTTTGTAAGGTTGAGTTATTAGCACACAATGATAAATGAGTTTCCTAGTGGATGTATTAAAACGTGTCAATGTCTGTGAAAATACTTCATTGGGATGTAATGGGTGTCATGCGCCTTGCAAAGCGATTGAGAAGCAGTCACCAAATAATCGTGATGGAGTAGGCCTAGTATCATGTATTACAGGGCAGATCATGGTCGATTTCTTATATGAGTCACAGAGCATGAGACTTAGCATAGAAAACCACTTGATCCCAAGCTTTATTTGGTCAAGGTCCCGTTCATACACATCCGAACTATTTCGGTTCTCATTAGCAATATTTATCATTATTATTATTATCGATATTTTCTTTTGCCCCGCGATGCAAAGACAGTAATTCTTGTGCGTAGATACACAAAAGAAAATCGTTAACTCTCCCGACGCAGATGACGATGCAGATGTTAGTTCATTTGATGTGTTCCTTTATTAAAGGACAAGTCCACCTTCACATACATAAGGATTGAGAGAATGCAGTAATATTAGTAGAACACATCAGTGAAGGTTTGAGTAAAATTGGACAATCCGTTCAAAAGTTATGCATTTTTAAAGTATCTGCGCAGTCACTGCTGGATAAGAAGACTACTACAGTGTATGATGTCACATGCGTACAACGATACAAGGAAAATAAAAAGAGAATTTCACAAAGCTTTATTTTTTGAATAAAGTGCAAATTTCTTTGACTTGTTACTGACGTATGTTAAGGGTAATATCATTCCCCCTGCCTTCTTAAAGAGAGAAGTCGAATGTTCTTTTGTTATGCGAGAAAAATGGAAATATGTTGAATTTTCTTCATTCTTATCTTATAACGTTGTACACATGTGATATCACAAGCTATAGTAGTCTTTTCATCCAGCCGTGACTGAGGAGAAACTTCAAAAATTCATAACTTTTGAACGGATTGTCCGATTTTCCTCAAACTCTCACTGATGTGTTTTACTAATATTGCTACATTCACTCAACCGACATGTCTATGAAGGTGAACTTGTCCTTTAAAGAAAGATAAAAAATACAATAATCCGCCTTGAGAATTGTGCGTGAACGTCACGTACTAGAGGAAAAAAACAAACAAACACAGAAAACTGGAGTGATTGATGAGCCCACAATGCAAATCGGCACACTAGGTCCTAACAGTACATTATGGTATATAACAAGGATATTGTATTATTTATTAATTTCTTTTTGCATGTTTCTTCTAGTCAATGCTTCGCTTGCAGTCGAATTATAATGAAGCCCTTTATGTATGCATTAAATCACCATGGTTAAACGACGGCAAATTATCATATTTTCATTGTTGTTTAACCGATCTCAAAAGTGCTTCAATGTAAGTATTATGTGCATGGGTGTGGATTATTTTTAATTCTTCTTCCCTACTGGAAAGAACACAGTGTCCTACAATGTGTTCACAGTGTGTTCACATACCGGTAGTCTACCGTGTGAAAACGCTTGAACTGAACAGTGTGAAGATGATTTCACAGTGTGGTGTAGTTTTTCACAGAGAGGTCACGTAGTAATGCTCTGTTTCACACTATGAATTGATGATTCACAATGTGTTCACAATGTTAAAGCGCTCGAATTAAACCGTGCGAAGAGATGTCACGCTGTGTTCACACTGTGTTCAAAATGTGTTCACACTGTGTTTCGCATTGTGCGTCACACTCTGGAACACTGTGCTCTTTCCAGCAGGATACTTCTCTCTCTCCCTCTCTCTGTTTTCATTACGTGATCTTTCTTTTTCTTTGTATCTTTTATCTCTATTCTGTGGACACTGTTTGACCTAAATTTCGCCGTAGGACAAGACAGTATTCGGAACTTGGGAGGATATAGGAGAGTTCATTCGAAAAGGGGAACTACCACAATTACCATTTAAAAAGCCAGCGCATGCCTGTAAATATGACCATACACCTTTGAAAATGGCCATGTTATCCTCGTAATAACCATCAGGGACATACCAATCTTCATTCTTATTGAATCAATGTCCTGTTTACCCCATCATAGAAATGATTGATTTTGTAAATGTTCTTCAAAACCCAATTTACCCATATTACTCAATGCAAAATTCCAAATGCAAGTACCCGCTAAGTTGCCGAAAAAATAGTTTTTGCCAATTGATTTTCATATAATGTTCATCGTTCCTATAATTCATATTCTAAAGGGCTGATTACACCGAGCGCGACCCGTATGATTATGTGCATTATAGTGTGCGTACATTGAGCTGCGTTGAATAGTTTTTTCCACTATATAGGGTCAAGTGAAGTTCACTATGATATTTCCAAATGTCATCTTTTTTTTTTCTGTTCGTCAGATAAATAATTCGCTCCTCACAGTACGAATCGTTCTAATTGATAAATAGCTAAGGCTCTCAGAGCTCTTAAGTGCTCGCCAGCGGATCAGAGGTGATATGTCTTGCATCGAGGTGTCAGGGTGATGATATCAACAACAACAATAACAACAACAACAACAACTACAAGCGCATTGAGCTTACCTGGTACAAGCAGCTCTACTCTTTGCCCCACCAGATTCAAGTAATGCTACCAATACCGATGAGAGTGATAATAACAGCTATACAGCAAATGCCAGAGGAAACAACAAGATAAAAGACAACAATAAAAACAACAATGTCAACATCAACAACAAGAACAAGAACAACATCAACATCAACAACAAGAACAAGAACAACATCAACATCAACAACAAGAACAAGAACAAGAACAACAACAATATGTCAAACATGACGGTTATGAATAGTCAATGTTCCCTTCCCGACATCGGAGGAGAATAAGCTAGAGTTTTCCCTAACCACTATTACGATGTTATGGTAATCTTTAATTTCTTCGTGGAATATTGTGGAATTAAAAAAAAAAACAACAACAACAAAAACATAAATCATGTGACATTTCGATATGCATGCAATGGAGACTAGGACGACAGGTAGCCCTTTTTGAATGCTCGAACTTTGTTAGAATATTTCTATCTATTTGACCTATTGCACCTTAAACTTACAGCGCATAGTTTCCAATGAGAGAGCATGTAGACGTCTCTGGAATCAGTCTGCTTTTTTCCTTTTTTTTTTTTGTTGCTTCGTCAGCCTCGACAGAATGAAATTGGATGTATTAACTTAAGTCATTTTAGTAAGCACAGATTACAAGCATTTGCACTAATCGTGCAAAATGAAATGCTGCTTCAATACGGCGTTAGATACGATTTAATTGAAGCAACATATTCGATTAGCATGGTAAGCTCAAATCTTAGGATGACCTTCAAATTATGAAAGAATTTATAGACAGCTAATATTGGAGTTCGAGCGCCGAATCTATACCCTCCCAAGTTATCATGGTGCCTACAAACCCCTCGAGGACAATCAGCGGCGTATTCGTCAAAATCCGCCGCGTCTACTGTTCCACATACCGAAGCCTATATACGCACTTTGTTCAGAGATGTCAGAGTCAATTGGATTAAACATGTTCCCTCGCCATGTCTTTTGTTAGTCACATTAATATGACAGAAACATGCAAGTTATGCTGAGTCGAGGGGAAGGTGCATTCCAGTGTCTTTTGTTAAACATTTCAGTATTTTAGCAATGATTGACAGCTGGTCATCTCAAGAATATTAATATTGATTGGCTTGGAAGGATTTTTTTTTTTTTTTTGTGGGCGTTCCCAAGTAATCTGAAGAAAAATAGAAGAAAAATCCTTAAAAATATACGAAATGTTTCTAGATATTTGTTTTACCGCAAAAGTGGTGTTGACGGTATCATCAATCAACACTAATCAACATGCATTTGGATTTCAGGGCCCCTTTAAACATGGAAATTTACAAATTGGCGTAGTAGCATGAAATTAAGGCTCACTAACAGAAGATAGCGTATAGTACATTTCTAAACAATTCTGTACACGTTATTGTTTAAGTTTCTTTTTGAGTTGAGTTGAGTTGAGTTTATTAACAACATACATGTGAATATGATAACATGATAACATGAAATTCCTTAGGGTAAGATACAATAACATGATTTTTTTTTTTGAGAATACAATGATTTTGTACAAGGTTCTTACAGCTATGCAAGCATATATTTTACATACTTATATTCATCTTACATAAGAATACATGTGGTATAATAGATTTAGTTTCGTTGTGATACATTTATCACTGAAAAGGTAAAGAGTATGAATAAGTATGTAATGTAGAAATACGCATAGACAAAGCTTCTGAAAAAGAAATATAGAAAAACAGAAGATAATGTTGTTAAAGGGGGAACCAAAAGTTAGCACAAGTGCTAGTCGAGAATGGCTCTCCCAATATAGCTACATGTATATTTAAGCTGCTTATTGCAAGGTCTACTCTTTTAAAGTAGCTGTACTATAAAAGTACATTAAAGGGACTGTACAGTACTGGTTGAGGTGGGGATTCATGCTTTGAACATTCCTTAGTGAGATAATGAGAAACCTCTTATGAAATATGAAACAGCATGCAATTCCAAGAAGAATTCAACATTTATTTAATGAAAACCGGCTCCCAAATGGCTGAGACATCCCAAAAAGTGATAATAATAAAAGGCGACAGGCCACGTATTATTAGGATCCCCTTGTTTCACCCTGTTTTTGGACATCTCAGCCATTCCAAAAGCGATCTTCATCAAATAAACTTTTGATACCCCCTAGGACCGCATGCTCCTTGACATCTCATAGAGTGGTCTCAGAATATCTCCCAAAATGCCCAAAGCTAAATCCTCACCTTGACCAGAACTGCACACACCCTTTAAACTAAACACTGAATATTCTTTTCTTCACTAAACTTCATTTAACAAGTGATTTTTAAGGTTTCTTCGAAATGAAGATCTATTTTGTTCTCCAGGTTTCCAATGAAAGTGAATAATTGGTATTATTTTAATCAACTGCAGTTTTCGCTGGTGATCTCCTTACCATGCAGAGTAAATCCCTATGTTTATGGGCGTAATATTTGCTAGCCTGATTTGGCATGGGTACATTGCATTCCACGGGGAGACAATTTTCAGTCTGTGCATCATCAATAATGTAGCTTATTCGTCCAAGCAGATAACAACCTTGGATGGAAAACAGGAATAAAACTATGTACTCCTGACAAAAAAAAAAGACAACAGGAACATGCAAAGCAGAACCGCTGCGTACGTTTCTTTTTATTTCCCGCCGCATAGTTAAAGGCAATAATTTCATAAATGTCATGATATATCGGTTCCACCTGCCTGAGTGAAGTACAACATTGTAACATACCTACAGAGCATCCCAGGAAACTGATAGCAGAACTATAGTCCATCGCGACTCCAAATTGAATTGAGTCCATTTTCCTTCTAGTCAGTCCCAAGCTGCCGGAGAAAAAAAACCCACAACAATTTCAAAGAAAATGTCTTGCCTTGCCCTAATTGCATTTCTTTTTCAAACTTGCTTTCCGAAAAATGTGTCACCAGTCATTGTCAACTATTATACCTTTCACTTTCCCTCTCTCTCTCTCACTCTCTCCTTCTCACATGCACGCACACACACACACACACACACACACACACACAACACAGATCTACAAACGAAATCCAATGTCTGAAACAACTCTAAGTAAGAGCGATTTGATTAAACACTCCACAGACCGTCATGTGAGAGGACAATTTAGGAAGAGCGATGTTAACAGAATTAATGAACCGCTCATTTTGTAAAAAAAAAAAATAATAATAAAATCCCCTTCCTATATCCAGATACCCATAAACCCATTCTTTCTTCCTTCCTCTCTTCTTCCCTTTCTCTCGCTCTCTCTCTCTCTCTCTCTCTCTCTCTCTCTCTCTCCTATCAAACGCACTCAAATTAATGCACCTGTTACTAGTAAAATCCTGCATTGAAACTCAGCGCCGACTAGATTCTGCAAAGTCGCAAAGTTCAGTAACCCCACATTTTCGCTACTCTTCTCTCTCTCCCTCTTTAAATTTCTCCCTCTCTCTCTCCCTCTCTTTCTCTCTTACTTACAAGTTTGAAGCCGTGACTGATTTTCCAGCCAAGTGCCTGGGGAAATCAGTCGAATTGCAAAGCTTATATTTCCGTTTGACATGCGTTGACGACCATATCAAATTCATACATGTTGCGCCGTGGCTAATAGAACCTCAGTGGTTGCGCTCCTTAAAAGGAAGACGAAGAAGAAAAAAAAGGATATGTGAGAGTGGCAAAGGAGGTAGCAAGAGGTAGCAAAGCGAAATCTTAACAACGCACCATAAAACGAGTAACATGCACTTCACTTTTTTTTTTTCTTCAGAAGCGTATTCTTTCATTGAGCGCTGCGTCCGTTCAGGGCTGTCTAGCTCGGAGAAACCGGGGTTCCGGCCACCCCTCCCCCCCCCCTTCACACACACACACACAATATAGGATAAAAGAGATGGAGAGTAAGGGGTAGGATGCGAGAGAGCGAGGAAGAAACATCCTTTATGGGAGAAGTTGAGTTTGATATGATTACAGACGAAAAAAAAAACAACATTTAAATGATCGTGTTACTTCTCCTGGTAAAGCGCGGATGGGGGGGGGGGGTAGGAGCTGAATACTATGAGGCACGGTATAATGGGGATGATCGAATAAATGCTGACCTTTTGATCAATTTCCCGAGCTATTCCAGCCTTAGAGTGCATGATAACGAATTGTTGATGAATGATGAATTGCTCCGTATACCGTTCTCGTTCAGTATGAAAAAAGATTATAATTATGCACATAAGTATACCTACATTAATTTGTACAATCGTCTTGGTCCGTCACTTTGTATCATGATCTCTCTCTCCCTCTCTCTCTCTCTTTCTTTCTGTCTCTCTGTGTCTTTCTCACACTGTACAGTATGATCAGTATACATCGTTCAAGTTATTTGCGATCTAGTTGTTTCGCTCCGGTTGCAGATAGATCTTTGTATGGTTCGTTAGCTAGAAGGATGATCTTAGTATGACAGCCGTGACAGCGGGAGCGAAGATGTTTTGTTTTCCTGAAGGAGCAAAAAATAATGTTCATTTAAATATCATCACCTTCCACCTTCTCTCCTTTCCCCTGCCACCCCCGAAAAAAAAAAATACCTAAACATACAAACAAACAAACACGATGTTATCACTGAAAACTACAACAGCTATTCATATAGTTGAAAGAAAAAAAATCGACAAGACTAACGATTTCAATCAGTCAGCCATTGGCACAGAGATATTGAAGGTACATGGCACTTCGGAAGGGAGACATTTGTAATCATCTCTGGTCATCTTTCTGTTATCATGGAGAATAAAAATATTTATTTGTAATCAGTTCATCTAATTGTCTGCCTATTATACAAGAGAATATAATCACTCTGGAACATGTCATTTAAACAATTATCCATTTGTTGTGGTAAGGTATTAAGCAAATAAATGGTTTGAATTAAGACTTTGAATAGAGGACTCCTTACTGCAGGGAAAAAAAAAATCTTACAACAGCTTCGAACCTGATATCGATATATGGAATCTCTGATTCTGATGTCCTTCATTTCATTTTATATTCAACAAATCCCGATGAAGACAATAAGAATAATTGACATTTTTGGAGCGGGCGTTCTAAACTAATTTACACAGATTTGAGGGAAAATATAGTGATATACAGAACACAGTTACGAAATGAAAAGTTCAATTATCAAAGGTACGACCTATAATTACATGGATTCTGATAAGTATACAACATAGGAAAAAAATAAGAGATCGACTGCATGAGTTTGGAGCAGTGAATTAAAATTGTGTGAACTTTTAGAATATCTTAAACTTGCAATTTAAACCATCAGGTTACGAAATAAAACACCATAGCATATCAAATGGAAGGAAGGGAAAAGAACGATAATCAAATCAAGAAAATCTTGTCTTCCCTTTCATCTGATAATTTTGTAATCAAATTGCGATTACGTTTCTTATCAAGCTAGGGAACTTATCTTTGAAATTATGCTTACACGAAAATACCATCTGGATTGCATTAATATAAAGTGGATTCAAAAATATAGGTCAACCTCCCCAGGTTTTGCAAATCTGAAGTTGATCTTTCATTGCAATTAATCTACCATACAGCAAAGAAAACACGACGCCTTTTAACTCCAATACGCTGATAGACTTGTCTGATCAATTATGTAAATGGGTCATAATAATCAAATGATGAATTTAAGTGGGGTTATTTCTTTTTCCAGGGTGGGGGGGGGGGGAGTGAAAATTAGACATGAGCTTTTCAGTTCCCCATAAATGTATTTTCCCCCTAGGATTGCCTGAGCAGAATGTGCTGTCTGCCCATTTTAAATAAGGTTAGATATTAATATTGATATTTATATACATATTTTACTTACATCTTCATGGTCACACATTATTATTCTCTCTCTGACATCACAATTATTTCAGAACTGTCAGACAGCCATCTATAACTTCCTTGGTCATGACTGATGATATGGATAAATCAACTATTCCATTGAAAGTATTATAGGATCTCCCAAAAGAAAAGATTCTCAGTTAGGTGTTTCTGGTGTACAAGAAACATGATTATCATGTTGTTATGCATTAAAGTGAAAAACAACACGAGCAACGTTGCTATTAACCAACTTACAGAGTAGCATCGGCAAGTACATTCTTTTCTTAAAATACCCCCGTACCAGGTATTAAAAAGCGATGCCCTTTTATTTCAGGCAAAGGAATCCTGATTGGATATTCAGGCAAAATTCTATTTTTACTCGTTCTGGCCAAATAATAGCATCGGTGAGACTGATAAGGAAGGTTGAATATATCAAGGACCACGGGAGTAAGAGTATTCTAAAGGTTAATTCAGTTATACATACATATTACTCATACACACGCACAGACACAGACAGACAGAGTCACACAAAAACACACACACATATGAACGAAGTTTACATCTACTGTAGATAGCATATCACGGGATCGAGTGTGGTGCTGTGCTGGAGACGTTAATGTCCTCAGAACAGGTTAGATTTTACACAGGCATGATAATAAAACACCAACACACACTCAGGCACACACACACACACACACACACACACACACACACACACACACACACAAACACATGTATTCACATAAAAAAGTAAGAGATAGCTTGTTAACATGAAAGCCTAAGGTATATGTCATTGTAAGTTCCAGTTTGTAACTCTAGCAGATTTATGCGGTGATGCATGCTATAACCACATGTGTGTATTAGATGTGAATATTATATTCAGTATGTGTGTTACAATTTCAAGAGGAAAGATAGTACGTCTACTATACTTCTACTTGAAATAATATTGATGATGGAGGTAAACTTCTGTATATCATCCCATTTGTTTTATTCTCCAGAATGTACGTAACTTTCGGAAACTGACAATAGGTGTCTTACTGCCTTTTTTGGCTCATCAAACGATCTCCAACCTTCTATAAAAATCTTTGTTTTTCACGTCAAGGATGATGCTACTTAAAAGCAAAGATGAAACTTTTACGGTTAATGAAAACACACAAACCCCCAGAAGAGGCGACCCTTGATACAATCCCCACAGAAAAGGCTGTAAGATTGTACTGGGATCGGGGTGCCGGAACTCGGCCGAATCAATTAAATTGAAAGCAACACCTTACTGATCGGTACCTCTATATAGTGTCACGTGGTGTGGTGAGACGAAGAGTGATTAAAAAATCCAGTTCCTTGGAGATTCCAGCTATTCTCTGCGTAAAGAAGCACAATATGTGTGTTTTGCCTTGAAAGTCTGGATACAAGTTATACGATAAAAACTTTGATATCGAGTACTATCTTTATCAAAATTTTAGGTAAGTATCATTAGGTCTGCAAAAAAAAAAAAAAAAAAAACAGGACACGACAAAACAAGTTTAAAAAAATGAGAAGAAGAATGCCCTAGGAGAGTGGAAGTCCATAGATCCTTCCAAAAGCAAAACTTGATTACGATTTTATTGGTACATTTTGCTAGCTTGGACGACATTTTTTTTTCTTTATCGTTATCAAATAATCGAGTTGTTGAGTACTGTCCTGGGGTGTTTCAGTTCGTTAAAAAATCATTAACTCTCAAGCCAAATTATAGCCCCCCAAAACGCAACAACCAATTGTCTGCAGGCGCGATTTTTGGACTGAAAATCGGATTGGTGAGTTAATGAATTTTTAGCGAACTGCAACCCCTGAACAGAGCTTAGCAACTACAATATTATTATCATTTTTTTTTTTTACTGCGATGTGTCCTTGTGGGGGTAACATTAACCCTACCACACCCACACGGAGAAGAAGATCTGCGTTTAAATGTTTGCGTTTTCAGAGTAAGAGTCTTGAAAAAGCTTCTTCGTTAAAACTTAAGCAACTTTTTGGAGGAGGAAAAAGAGGCGGAGGGGAGAAACAGACGGATAGATAGGAAGATCGAGAGAGAGAGAGAGAGAGAGAGAGAAAGAGGGAGAGAGAGAGAGAGAGACGAATATACAATACTGTTTACATAACAACAACGATTTCACTGAAGAGTCTTGCGTGACACTAATGCCCAAATCACTCGTGGCAACTGCACGGCTGAAATCACTGTCTCACCAATCACATGAGCACGGACCGACAGATAGACATCACCGAACGCCAGATATCATCAGATATGTTCGTTGTCAATCTCTTTCCTGCCCAGATATCATGAAAGGGATGGTATAGTTTCGGTTGAGATGGGGATTCAGGTTTAAACTTTTTTGCTAGATGATTAGAAAAAAACTTATATAAACATTTCAAAGAACATACAATTCTAAGAGGCATTCAAAGTTTATTTGATGTATAACTTGGTATCGAAATGGCTGATATATCCAAAAACACAGTAAAACAAATCGTCCTAATAAAAAATGGGCTCCACCTTTTATTAGGATCTCTTTGTCTTTAGATATCTCAGTCATTTCAAACCAGTTTTTATCAGATAAACTTTAAATGTCTCTGAGAATGGTATGCTTTTTGATATTTTTATTAGTGGATTCTAATCATCTCGTAAAAAAGTTAAAACTTTAGTCCCCCATCTCAACCAAAACTATACCATCCCTTAAAGATGTCGTCGTCGATGGATAGCTGAGTATCGAACCTTCTGCTGAGTGGGTTCTCAGAATGACTTTACAGGAGAGTCTGACAAGATATTCTTTGTTGTTGTTGTTTCGTCTCGCGATTTAACCTATTTTGTTGAAATTGTTTCTTGGAGTGACGGAAGGGTTTCCTGCTGTGATGACGATTGATCTTATAATAATGAGTATGTCCTTTCCATTGGCGACAGATTGATAACTGCTGATTTTACAAAGAACAAAATGAGCCTCCTCTGCAGGCTATGTTTCACAACTCTGACATGTTAAGGAGGAAAGTACACGTTGATTTTTCAGCAAACTAGTGTACAACACTTGGACTTTCATCGAACATTAAATTGATGCAATTGTATGGTTCTCGTTCCGAATCATTTCCCTCTGTTACATACTTCACAGAGAGTTTATTGTGTACTCGGTTTTTTTTTCACTTTTTGTGATTAAATATCCAGTATCTATTCCACCATGTCAGCTTCACCAAATGTAAGACAAACATTAAAAATTGGATTCGATTTTGTTCAGTCTCATGTTGTAACAGTAACGGAAAAAATAGCTTGAACCTTCGATCTCTCTTACACTGTAAATCTGACATGCATGTATACGTCCCTGACTGTAAAGCACGATTACGTGAAAATGTCACTGTCATGTCCACAAGTATTTACAAGGGACTCACTATTAAAGAGAAAATCTGCCGGATGTCCCCTGCATCAAAACCAAGACATGAATAAAGTCATGCGCATGAAATATTGATGCATCATGATCCGACCCTGACTTTTTTCTAATTCTGCCACACAGTCCCCTGCCACATCGTACGCGGCGAAGTAATTTTATCAGTGAACGTGAGGGTTACAGACGATCTTTATCGTGCGCCGGCAAGGAGGTATCACGTAAAGCAATTCTAGATTTAACGAACAGATAGTGCATGTATCTTCTTTGGCAAATACTCCCTAATCCCACTGTGTCCATTTAAAATAGAGCAATGATGTGACTGACAATCTTGAATGCCCACGCTTTTTTTTAAGTTTGTTTTGTTTTGTTGTGGTTGTTTTCTTTCTAATACCTGCTCTTTCCACAGATTTCACCGCATGCTGTGCGCTATACTTTGTCCAGTAAGAACCATCATCTTCCCATAACAAAAGTGATACTAAAAGGCTTTCACATCAGAGTTAGTACCTCCACCAATACAGGAAGATATTTTCTGGAATCTGTTTATTTGTATGTTTGTGTGTATGAATGTCTGTGTGTTTCCTGTTGGCAAAAATTGCATTACTGGAAGAGATATGGAAGGATTTTAATGACATTTTAAATGACAGGAACGTTGTGATAATAAGGAATAAATTACCTTATACGGTGCATCACAAGCTGGGATTATGTTTATCTTTTCGTGGGCAAACCAGCTGATGCTAATTATTGGATTCGTCACCTTTCTGACTGGTGTTGGTAGGAATTAAAGTTTGCCTCTGTCGTTTCGCAACATTAAGAGATTCTCATCGACAATTAGGAACATTTGTTTCGAAAAATGTTTTGGAAAGACAAAGGGTCTGTAACGTCTGTAAGCAATTAATGTTAACGGTGGTTTTGCCATGATGGGGGTGGGGGTGGGGGTGGGAATGGGAAACGCGACAGGCCAAAATTGCCGTGAATTTAGTGTCGGGTTTCTATGCTGTCAAAAAAAAAAATCCACGTCAGTCACGGTGCTGATGAGAAGCTTATAGTAGGCCGCAGTAAAACGGGGTGAACGCAACCAAAGTGACAATATGTAACAGGTCGTACGAAACCTTGGAGGTCCATAATAAGAACAAGAACGAGAACGAGAAATATACGTGTAGATAGTCTAGGCTAACCAGATGCCGTGAGAAGGGAGTCTGATAGCCACAGGTTCAGAGAGAGAATACCCTGCTAACAAAATTAGATTACGGATATAGAGAAAGAAGGAGAACATTCCACCTGTCCATGGTTCCACTACGCTTCTGGTAGATTGGGCTGCCGTGCTTGCTGGGTACATGATGTACGGCGTACACGTACAGGCTTATTTATTATGCCTGGCTTCTGTTGCAGGTATGGTGCAACAGGAGAGCACAAAAAGATATGAAGAAAAAGAAATAAACGAAGAAGACAAAATGACTGTTTGAGTCGCAGAGTGATATAGCTGCAGAGGGCACACTTTAGCCAATATGAAAAACCTCTTGCAGCAATTACATGATAAAGATGTCAAGAGCTTTAACAGGCTTTTTCCGAGTGGAACCTAACCTGCTTTACCAGCTTGATGAGAGATTAGCCCCCCCCCCCCCCCCACAGCCTCCAGAAGAAAGATCGTCACCAACCTAAGACGATCTCTGGTGCCTGATCTGAAGCTGGCTATTGCATAATAATATATTCATTTTGCTTCATTTATTCTGCGTGGTAAAAATGCAAAGCAAAATCAATCTTCAATGACTGGAAAAAAAAATAGTAATCCGATTGATAACATGGTGAGACATGAAATGAAGAAAAAAGCACATGTAATACATGTATATGCATAGATTGAAAATCTTGGAGGTCTAGAAACGAAACGCTAACTCTAAGAACACTGAATACTTAGCAATCAAGTGAGTAGTTAGAATCATGAATGAACAAGTAATTAGGAAAAGAAAAAAGAATAAGGCAGGTGATACATACGTTGACTTTCACGAGTTAGTCGATTAGAAAGGGCGGTATATACAATGGTACCGAATAAAAAGCCAAAGAACACTTACATGTATGTAGCAAAACGACTTCTGAGTGTCCACATGTTGGAATATTCTGTGCAGATAAAGAAGAACTGCATGTACTACACTTCTGTTACCTCTTTTATAATACACATGGATATATTGTAGTGCACATCAGACATGGTGATAGAGTAATAAGTCATTGTCCGTCTGCCACGTAGTTGGTAACATTAATGCATCACACACACACACACACTTTTAACCGTTTGCAAAAGTTTACAGCTGTTTTGCAAATTCCTGCTACTGTTTGCGCAAAAAAAAAAAAAAAATAACAGGATTACAATTTCTATGTCGCAGGAAGAACTGTTAACAAAGATAAAAAACTGTTTATCAAAACACTTTTCGAGCCCTGGCGAAGTCCCCAAAGTCACTTCGATCGAAAAACATTTTGTTCCTCGGTGATATACCCCCTTAAGGGATGCACGGTCACTGACGGTTCTATGGCGTTGATTTTCTATGGAATTGACGGAAATTTGCTCTCTCTGCCTCTCCCTCTCTTTCTGAGAGCTTTTAGTTTTGAAAGTTTGTTGAGAGAAAGGGCAGGCAATATGGGGACGGCGATATGAGAAGGTTGATAAAGAATTATGAAACAGAGGAAGAGAGAGAGAGACAGAGACGACTACTAAGATAGGAGAAGAAAATGAAGGTGGACAGAATGGAAGACAGAAATAAGCAGAAGAGGAGAGAGAGAGGAGGGGCAGGGGAAAAAAGTAAGAGAGAATAAAAAAAAATGTATGTGAATATGATGATGATGATGATGATCATCATCATCATCATAACAATACTAATAATAATGATAATAATAATAATAATAATAATAATAATAACAATAATAATAATAATAATATTATTATTATTAATGATAATAATAATAACAATAATAATAATAATAATATTATTATTATTAATGATAATAATAATAACAACAATAATAATAATAATAAAAATAAAACTTTTTTATTTCTCCAGGGTTGTCTCTTCACTGGTTCACTGCTCTACCAGAGGGCCCTGCCATTATTGTTATCCTATAGGGTTGCTAGGTACCCATTTACACACCTGGGTCGAGAGGGACATGATGGTAAAAGCATCTTGTCCAAGAACGTGAGCACTGGGCGGGATTCGAACTCTGGTCCTGCAATTTGGAGCCGGGAGTCGTATCCACTAGACCAAATGAAATGATAAGAATTAAAAGGATGAAAAGTGAGCATTAGACAGGAGTATATAGGATAACATACAATAAAGGAAAACAGGAGAGAATGAGATAGTACACGGAGAAGAGAGAGAGAGAGAGAGAGAGGAAGAGAGAGATGTTAAAAGTGGGAGTATAGATAGAGAAGAACAGAGAATAATGGAGAATACGCGCGAGCATAAAAGAATGGGAGAAGTAAAGAGACGGACCATCGATGAGCGAGATACCCGCGGGGTGTAAACAAAACTTTTCCCGCCAAAAACTAGACGGCAAACTAAAGCGCGGGAAAGAGTGTAGAGTGAAGATCAGCCAATATATGAGTTAATCCTTACCAGTTTAAGTATCTCGAGAGTATTTTGAAGACCAAGGTATTACCGCTGCTCTAAAGGTCGAGAGGATCAATAAACAAATTGATGATGGATGCTAGGGTTTATTCAAGGCTTCGACTATGATATAGTATCACGCATCACATCTAGGTGTTGTATTATTTTGTTTCATTTGTGCGTGTTTGTGCGTTTGTTGTTGTTGTTGGTGGTGGTGGTGGTGGTGTTGTTGTTGTTGTTTAGTGCGTAGATTCATCAGGATTTTAAGCTGTGTCCCTGGAATTCATCGTCCGATTAACCGCTTGCTTATAAACGAGGCGCTAATAATAATTTCTTTTGGCAATGAAACTATACAACGGTTGTACTCATGTTCGTTGACTGCTGTGTGTCCGTTACAAAGAACCAATCTGTGGATGAGAGGCTGGTATTGTGTGAGAAAAGTCTGAAAACGTGCTGCTCTAACATTATTGGAGCCTCGCACCTTTAGTTTTTTTTTATTGTGCTTGGCATATTTTCATTAAATCAATCAATCAATCCATCATTCAATCAACCAATCGACAATCAATCAATCAATAATCAATTAATCAATCATTCATTCATTACATCATTCGTTCATTCACTGATTCATTCATTTTATCATTCATTAAGTCAATCAATAAGTCAATCAATCAATCAATCAATCAATCAATCAATCAATCAATCAATCAATCAATCAATCAATCGATCATTTTGCCGGATTATCCTGGTTCGCTGATTATCTGACTATTGCAAGCCAGGTAGGATGAGCCATGCAAGAGCGGTCTCTGTTGGTTTCCCGGGAGAAAAAAAAAAATCTGAGTAAATCAATGCTGAGGAAAGAATTATGGTATTCGATATGCAGTGCATGTACTTTTGTATTTACATTATTAATAATCAACAGTAATCACTGCTTTGACAGCTACCGTTCATGTTGTCCTGATCGGTATCATTTAAGCAGTATTTCTTTACTAACATAGTTATGTCATCACTCTTGAGACGTATAGATATCATTAAAACAATTCGTCTGTAACATGTGTTTGTGCAGAACTTCGAGCAACAATTAACAGCAAGAAAATCAAAATAACCGTACCAGATCATTCACTATACACACACACAACCACAGCAAAATTATGATTCCATTTTAAAGTAGGGAAGATTTTTCCTTTAACCCTCTGTTTCCAGAGGTCATGGGATACTGCGCTATGAGTTTGTCCGTGTCAATCGGTATCCAGAAGACACAAAGGATTAAAGCAGATTTGTCTATAAAAGAGCCTTGACATCTTCCCCCACCCCCTCTCTCTCTCTCTTTCTCTCGCTACAATATTATACTTCGTTCCAATTTGTGCACCTGTGTCAGGATGGTCATTGTGCGTAAAGGATCTCTTGTGCATCATGGCCGGATTCAATCTCAAGATTTCCTTTGGCTGCGTCTAGAGACCTACGCCACTATACGAGCAGTGTCCCCACGTGGAAATGCATGAAATGGACTGTTAGCATGAAATCAGTGTACAGGTGTTCATCAGCTTAATTGGTTGGGGAAGACTTCCGAGCAAAATCCACTTTGATGCTTGATGGATAGCGGAGGATAAGTTAGGAATATCCCGAGGGCTGGAGTGGACTGGAGTAAAATATGGATCACGTTACTTTGGCCATTTTGTATCCTCCTCTCCTACGTCGTCCTATGGTCCTCGGGGAAGCGAGTACAGGGAGCGTGTCCAGAAATAATTGTTATAGTTATCGTTACAGCTTTTTGATCTGAGAGATGTGCAGGTCATTGGCATCGCTGTCACTTTGCGCCCATAGAGATTCGTTGTGATGTATGACATATTTCTGGCATCGCTCGTGCTCAGAGTGATTAATATTCGCTTAGCTGTGTAACGCTTTATCAAACAGGAGATTGAAAGAGTTTCGAATGACCTTAAAAGCTTTCAATGCGTTCGTCTAATGAGGTCAATCCGTGATGCGATCCTGTTATCGGAAATTGGCCGTCAGTGACAGATATTCTTGTGTGTGTGTGTGTGTGTGTGTGTCTTTCTCGGCTATTAGTGATTCGAACCATTCACTCAGGCTTGGCACTGGGGAATTTACAAGTTATATAGCTGTGAAATGGTAATGGCGAAACAGTGCGTGCTTTTTGCCCCTTTATCTGTGTGAAACCACGGACGAACATAAGGAACAGAGAGAAACAGACATGGAGAAATATTCCAAGGGAGAGAAAGATAGTTAGGGAAACAGATTGGGAGAAAAGTAAACGTTAGGCTACAGTGTTGCATGATTCGATACAGAAATAAAATTCGATGCTGATGTTATATTCCTCTGTATGAAAAAAAAAAGAGAAGCAAATCACTGCAGATTTATGTAAAGTGTCGATATATACATAAAAGCTACAGGTAAGAATTGTAGAAGTTTAGAACGTATGGCAAGTTGTCATCTCTGTGTGCTGTAGGTGTGGAGTAGCTCTCCATTAATTTTGTTTTATGCACAAAAATAATCTCACTAATTCAAATTGTTCTCCAATGTTTGGGCACAGACACAACTTATCCGCCAAGGAGAGGACAAGCAAAATTTAGTCTACACCAAGCACCTTAAAAGCTTTCAGTTAGTAAGATTATTTTTGGTGCGGGGCGCTGTGGCATAGTAGATAAGACTCTCGACTCCAGATCGGAGAACCCGAGTTCGAGTTCCGCCCAGTGCTTGCGTCCTTGGACAAGATGTTTTACCCACCACGTCCCTCTCGACCCAGGTGTATAAATGGGTACCTGGCAACGCTAGGGTAATAATAATGGCAGGGCCCTCTAGTAGAGAATTGGCAACACTGAAGAGGGTACCCTGGATAAATAAGACCTTATTTTTATTATTATTATTATTGTTATTATTATTATTATTATTACTGTTATTATTGTTTTTATTATTATTATAATTATTATTATTATAATTATTATTTTTATTATTATTATTATCATTATTATTATTATCATCATTATTATTATTATTATTATTATCATTATTATTATTGTTTTTATTATTATTATTATTGTTATCATTATTATTATTATTATTATAAGCACGAGTCTAGAGAGTTTTCTTTTTTTACTCTGGAGAAAAAAATGAAATTTGGTGATTTTTCTAAATCGAATGGTGGGGTGCCCAACGCCTGAATCAGTTACTTTTCTGATTTTCCTCTTTTCATTCAAAGCAAAATCACATTAGGTTTGAATTGTCCCTTTAACTATGTCAAAGTTTACAATGAAGAACATGCTTGATGGCAAATTTGTACTGAATGGACCTACTCTGATCATGTCATTAATTAATTAACAAATTTCAGGCAATACGGTGCGGTGAGTTAGCTCAGCCGGTAGCGCGTCTGCTTCAGGATCTAATGGACCCCGGTTTGATTCCCGGGTCCCACTGAGCAATGTTGTGTGTAATCATACTGTCCCCTCTAGTAAGAGGCAAAACATTCTCCTGTCACTGCCTGTCCCTCGGATAGGACATAAAATGTGACCGTGTACCTCAAAACGAACATAAAATCGCACACACTGATTTTGCGTGAGGACTGAAAATTGGTGAAATGGGTCAACCTAGCCGATCTTGACTTTTTCATATTTTCTGAAAGAGCAGGTCTTCTTTTACACGTTTTACATTATGCTGAAATTTGGTATCATAAAACGGGCGGGAAAGTGTGTTTTTTAGCAGTTTATCTCGAACATTTTTGGTAGAATAATGTGAATACGTGTGTCTTTAGAGTCCCTTTTTCCTTTCTGGAAAACCTTGTACACACTCTTCACGTTCAACTCTAATAACTTTTAAAAGGATAGTGCTACTGCTTTGAAAGTTTACATCAATTATGGACAGAATATGTTAATGACGCATGCTTAATTTCAGTTTAATCTGATTCTCTGGTGGTTTACTTCCTGTTTTTTGTCCCAATTCATCGCACAGCCAGTGCGGTTTGGTAAAGATTAAGCGCTTGAATAGACACTGTACTTCAGAGCCTCTTTTCTCAGTTCACACTTTTCCTGAGTTAGTGCTTTCTTTCCAATATTTAGGTAGGTTAGAAGAGTCCATTTGATTTGAGTTATACACCATTTTAAAGCTTAAAGTCTGCTCTATCAGAATATGATCTTAATTAGAAATTCATGTCCGGCGACTTTTTGTTTGTTTTGTGGTGCAGGGTCACAAATGGAGTTCCCGTGTGTGAGAGAGTCAAAGCTCATGCATGTAAATGATCCCGCTTCAGTATTCATCGCAGGGTGTTTAACCCGGTGAAGTGGTCCTGCCTTACACCCAACTGGATACCATGGAAGACCAGCTATTGCAACTGAATATGGGCTATCCAGCCATCTCAGATGGAAATGAAACAAACAAACAAACAAACAAACAATACCGGATTATTGCGACGACAAAGTATGTGGAAAGTTGTATTGAAGCGATCTTCATATAAGACGTGCTAGAGAATTAAATTGATTAATTGAAATTAAGGGAAAACAGTGGAAACATAGTGCGCGACAACATGGGAGCATTCCAGTGAACCCAACTCATACATCTCGGATAAAAGGGAAAAAATAATAACAAGCTCTAGGCTTACAAATTTTGACGTAAGTGAAAGCTCTTTTTTAGAGAATAATTATGTACAGCAGATAGGAAATGGAACGTTGATTAAAAAAAAAAGTGGGAGTAAGTTAGTAGTTCTCTCACTGTTGCCAAATACATCAAAAAGACGAATAATCGATAAGTAATAGAAACCCACCAAAAGAGGCAAGAAAAAGGTCTTGCACAGGGGCCATTGCAAAAAAAAGAGGATTTGGATGATTATTATAGACGACATGGTTGATTCGTGTTTGTTGTAATTTGTCTTCATTGACATAATATGTTATTATATTATTACATTAGTATCATTAATACTATTATAGTGCCTAGAAGAACTTGACAGCCCGTGCAAAGAGTCCATGGGGCAATTTTTCTTCAGATTTTCATACGGAATGGTTCATAGAAACTATGGCGTGGCGACGGTACTGAGAAATTGAGTTATAAATCGTTTTATGGGAGACTTTGGGGAATTCTGATCGCAGATGTCAACGATGTGTTTCTGTATCAAACGTAAAGGCGGTTTAAAGTTCAATTGACGGGGCTGGGAAAAAGGCGAAGCAGTGGTTTCGTCCAAACAACCCTTTCAATAGACAGGGTAGTATAATGTGTGTCATACCGGGGTATCAAATGAGATTTTGACCCACGTAGTGACCGCTTTCTGCCCGTCATCGTGGTACTTTCTTTCTTTGTTCTCGACGTCCAGTGGAAACTCGACACCGTACTCGAACCCTGGTGCCTTGTTGTCGAATACTCGATGGGACTTGCGTCGCTGTGTCCGGTCGCGGCACTTTAAAAACGTCGCTGTACCATTGATTTGTTACAAAATGAGGCTTCATAGGGGTGGCACTTGCTGGAAAGGCACCATGTTAAAAGTATATTCACAAAAAAAAAAAGAAACAAAGAACCAATGAACATATCACTGAGACAACTCTCTTCCCCTTCCATCCCTATTTCTCTCCACATACACTGTAATATGTATCATACATATACAAAAGCAATATACATATACTCAGTACATCAATTGTATGAAGTAGACTGCACGTCCAATTTCCAATGACGTAGGTTTCCATCGCACTTTCATTCCCAAGCTTTCGGCCTTTCCTGGCCTTGTTTGGCAAAAAAGGAAATCATAATAAGTGGGATTCAGTATGATTATACAATTCATATATTTATCTATATTATCTATCACTCTTTCTCTCTCCTTCTCTTTCTCCAACTATAATTATGTTGTTATAATTATTGACCGTGGTGCCTTGCGGAACCGTGCACTATATGTTACGCGAATAATTATTGTTCCCGAGTCTCTGCAATATTATAGACCATGTACCTTGTCAGAACGCTTGCCGTCTGCAATCCTCTGACGAGGGAAAATGTCATTCAGTTCACACCTCAAATAGAACGATGGGAAAAAGTTTATACCGATTTGGTAAATTGAAAAATATTGTGCAGTCGAAAATTTTAAGTGGCAAGAGATGATGTTGACGCGGAAATGTGTGAGATTTGGGTTTTTGTCAGCCTGATCACGTACCACGTATCGTATTTCTCCCCGCCGTTTGACTTTCCCGCAAACTCATGAGGGGTAGAGATGACGACTTATATGTATGTCATATCCGCACTCTGAGATAAGAAACAAAAAGAGCATGTATAGAACACGGAGTAACGGTACCAAAATAGCTCTCTCTGACTACGTATGATTCGATAAGTTTGTGGTGTGTCGTGATTTGAATTAATCATAAAAATAACTGCGATCTAGGGTGTACTATACAATCTGTGTTTATTGCTCAGTTTTTCAGTATTGCTTCTAACGGCGTCTTTAACAGTAACCGCCTGGCCTGTAGAACCATCGCGACATTCAGATCGTTCTGTGTTTTAAATATCCGCAGCAACGTCTGACAAGCAGTGAGAAGGAGAGAAAGATTGTATGGACAAGAGAAAAGAACACATGAATTGTGACCGTGCACCTCAAAACGAACATAAAGTCGCACAGGCACACTGATTTTGCGTGAGGACTGAAAATAAGTGAAATGGGTCAACCTAGCCGAACTTGACTTTTTCATATTTTCTGAAAGAGCGGGTCTTCTTTTACATTATGCTAAAATTTGGTATCATAAAACGGGCAGGAAAGTGTGTGTGTGGTTTTTTTTTTTTTTTTTGTTGTTGTTTTTTTTTTTGGGGGGGGGGCAGTTTATGTCGAACATTTTTGGTAGAATAGTGTAATTAGGTGTGTCTTTAGAATCCCTTTTCATTTCTGAAAAACCTTGTCCACACTCTTCACTTTCAACTCTAATAACTTTTGAAAGGATAGTGCTACTGCTATGAACGTTGGCATTAATTATGGATAGAATTTGTTAATGAGGCATGCTTAATTTCAGTTTAATTTGATAATCCCTTCATTGTTGTTACTCCGGTGGTTTACTTCCTGTTTTTTGTCCCATTCATCGCACAGCCAGCACGGTTTGGCAAAGATTAAGCGCTTGAATAGACACTGTACTTCAGAGCCTCTTTTCTCAGTTCACACTTTTCCTGAGTTTGTGCTTTCTTTCCAATATTTAGATAGGTTAGGAGAGTCCATTTGATTTGAGTTATACATCGTTTTAAAGCTTAAAGTCTGCTCTTTCAGAATATGGTCTTAACTGAAAATTCATGTCTGGTGACTTTTGTTTGTTTTGAGGTGCAGGGTCACAATTGGTCTGTCGTATTGCATGTGACCCATAATCTGTAACGCCAAACACGGTTGTTCCTAGTTTGAAGTGCAGAGATAAGGATGGATGACCTTTGTAACAAATGTAGCCAGGAATTCGAAACGGAGAAACACAAATCCATACATCAAATTGAAATCAATCACATTCAATGAATAGTAAATGATGTGCATTGATAGTGTCCCTACTATCCTTTATGTAGACTTAGAAAAATATCAAGGTTACGATAATCCAGGCATATTACTGAAGAGAAGATAAATATTGAATCAGGATGTGCCCCACTGTATACGACTTTAACCTTGTAGATCTTAGTAGTACGTCGACCTTAGTATTTCCTTCAATCAACCTGAAATCCAGGATAAAAAGCTGGTCCAAATATTCCTGTCAGTTTTGTTTCTTCGTGTTTTAAAGATCCAAACATAAAAAGCGTCGTTCTCTCTCTCTCCACTCTTGTTACACTTATTACATTCCACTTGTCGGTATCTTTAAATCTAATTGAATTTTTAGGTGAAATACTCGTAAATGGAGGCATATATATATATATATATATATATATATATATACATACATACATATACATGCACACACACAGACTAACTTCGCACGAAAGGGATATACCACCTTTAAGCGCGAGAATATGACTTCTTAAAACTTGCCTGGGCTCCTTTTTGAAGATAGAGCAGGCGTCTTGACGTCGTGGATAGTTTCAATAAATCGCTCTTTTGCCTTGTCGTACTCAACACATTGAGGTAAAGTGCCAAGAAAATTTCAGAAGTTGCCTTCACCTATAGTCATACCGTAGATTTGCTTCACGTAGCCTTTAAGGTAGGTGTTTGTGAGAAATACTACCACGAAATCCCTCAAAGGACTACGCATGGAATAAAGTACATCAAAATGGGGCACAACCACAGCGTATATTGTGGACTCCATCCATAGACTTCAAGATTGAGTGAATCGTGACTTCATCTACTGAGCTGCGACAGTTGCATTTATCATCCTACAGAAGGCGGCAATAACACGTACCTTCCAACAAGTTAGGTTTCTCAGCTACACGTTGATATCTTCATGGGGAAAAGCCTGGGAGCAGAGCGTAAAATGTTTTTTGGCCTGACTAAATGAGGTGGTTTTTTTTTTTCACCTTGCATGGTAACCTGCCATTTGGCTGCATTTCAAGTCGATGGCGCAGGAGGCAAGTTCTTAGAAACATATATCTCCATGTGACCATCAACCGGCTGGACCTGACTGGGGCAGCAAAAGGCACCGGCTTTAAACGTGGCCTGAAGACATATTCTCGGCGCAGAGGTAACATGCTTCCTAGCAAAAGATTTTATCAAGTATTGTTTGTTTGTTTGTTGGTTGGTTGTGATCGAGGATGACTATAGTTAGCCTACAATAAAATGTTTATCACTGCAGTTTGAATAGGTTTTATCGCAACAAGATCTTTTTCTTTTTTTTTTGTGCCCTTTTCTTGTTTCATTTAGGATCTTTCTGGATAATGACGAGGAGCAATCCTTGGATAGTATTTCTTTATCATTATGATATGTCATTTGATATCGGTGTTTTTCTATGGCGTGTATTCTACGTTTAGATGGTTCCAGAGGATTTACGTTTTTATTAGATATGAATCATTCCTATCTTCAAATTTTATCTAACGACTTCAGCGAAAAATCCAGTTCATTTCAGAGAAAAGAATAATTTGATGGTTTGTTCTAGATTTCGAACACCATTGACATGATTACGCGCATATGCAGGTCAACGAAATGATACTCGACTATAAACTGAAAAAAAAGAAGAAGAAAGTGACCATGTGACGGGCATTGTGCGATTGTTCGTTGTCCCCACCCCCCCCCCCCCCCCTTCGATAAACTACATAAGAAGCCACTATAATTTCTACATCCGGGTAACCGCAGGTGCTGCTCTTAAGTAAAGCACCAATAGAACCAAACTGGCCTAGCTTACCCTCTCGACAGTTAGATTGTGTTTGAACCAACTCGGTAAATTGGCTCACACTCGTAATGTGTCAACTCGTTCCTGCCTAGATAACTTGAAGCGAGTTTTCAAAGATTAAAGGGAAATCAAACACGCTTCTTCTTGCAAAATGTCTGGAATGACAACTCTGAGAAGTCATAAGGATGTTGGTCCTTTTCTTTTTTAATCGACCTACTTCATAGACCTAGGAATATTCTTCTTCTTTTGCACAATCAAAGTATAATTCCGGCAACACTCCGGTACTGCCACTCTTATCAAAGGTCATTCTCGGACATCGACATCCTAAATGAGTATCTCAAATTATGCTGCTAATAAGTGTCACGACTCAACCCAATCACCACATCATGACAATCAAATGTTCCGCTCCATTCCTGGCAGATCGCACCCAAACCATCACAACAACGTTGCAAAAGACCACGATTGGGAAGCCATGTCTTGATCTGAGAGCGATAACTTGCTGCGGACCTCTTTATTGGTATTAGCCTTGTTCAAGGCGCATCACATCTCCCCCCTTAAGACGGGAAGTTATGGAAGAACTTTCCAGTCAAACTGCAAACAGTCGTTACAAACATGTTCCGAAACACGATACATAAAAATGCACAGTTGTGTGTTCATACACTAAAGTGGATTCTTCACATAAACAAGCTCAGACTTATGAGCCTTATCAAAACCTTTCTTGAGCGTAGGCTAACTGTCTAAATATAGACCCACTACCTGCTCGGAACAAGCATGTGCGTATACGCGCAAAACTTTACAACCACAACATTCCTTCTTTTCTTTTCTTTTCTTTTTTTTTTCTGCTTGGTCATAAATCATGAAGCATGTATTCTCTTTAGCTTTCCTGAAATGCTTATGAGTATCAAATGGCCAAACATTTCAACACCTAGTCGAAGTCTAAGAAATGCTGCTGGTTCAGAACAAAATACACTGTACATGTACATTGTACTTGTAACATGAAACAATATGCCATAAGTATGGACAGATCAAACTTCTATCTTAGCTTGATGTGCATATGCTTGAAAAAAAAAAAACCGCTACACATATCACTGAATAACCTGCATACACTAGCTAATAATCATGCAGTTTGCATAATGAACTTCACACATTTTTGTTGTGATTATTGTGTATGTCACCAATAATAGAAGTAATCTTCCATTCACTATACTTATTAACCATTTTTACATGGTGAGCTTATAGCAATCTGACCTTTGATGAAAACTGACATAACAATGCGTTCAGCTCAACTGTTTGGTCTAACAAACATCTTTACATTTCTAATTTCTTGACACTTCTGTTCAAGAACTGTAAAGCCTTGTTCATCAAGACAAATGTACAATAAGTACACTAGAGTACAGCAAAACAATGCAATTGTGAACACCTGCTATACTCCCTGTTTCTGAAAAAAGATATCACATGAATATAACCTGGTTATGACTGTATACCAGTATGGTCTCATGAACCTTACACATTCACAATATTATGAATATCATAATGTCATAATTTCACTCAATCGATATCTATGCTATGGAAAATGTGTATAGTTGGTAAATTCTGTGATGCCACAAATATTTCAACTCTTACAAATTAAGCATTTAAAGAGAAGCAACAACAGCTTTTGTGTGTTTGTGTGTGCTTTCTACAAACAGCAATGCAACTTAATTTGCAATTCCAATTAATACAATGTCTACATTATACACTGTATCAAAATATGCTTTATAACTGAAAACCCCTTTTTTTCAGCACATAAAGCATAAAACATAGCAAAACTCATGCTATATCACTGGAAATGATTTTGCCCTGTTTTGGTGCAAAAATCACGACAATTTGGAAAACATGCTGTCTTTTTCCCTGCAGACAAGAACAAAACGAATAAATTAAAGTAGTGTACACAATGTTTGTGTCATCATTTCAAAGCAATCAATAACACTCTTTTTTTTCAACATGAGAAATATAATTTTCTTACAAATGCATGGAAACACATTTCTTTTGTCTCGTATTGTTCATGCTTCCAAGTCATTACCAGACTTATTATCTGTGGATAATAAGCACATTTGGTGTCCTTTTGTCCTATCCATGGAAATATGCGTACTTCTATCTTATCCACGGGACAAAGCGTCTGCAATGACATTGTCTTTTCCACGTACGTGCTGTATCACGAGGTTGTACTCCTGTAGCACTAGCGCCCATCTGGTTAGGCGTCCATTTTTGTTCCTCATTCGCGACAGGAACACAAGCGGATTGTGGTCTGTGTACACCAGCACTGGATACTTTGTAGTGTTCAGGTACACGTCAAAATGACGAAGAGCCATGACGAGCGCTAACGTCTCCTTCTCGACAGTGGAGTACCGTCGCTGATGTTTGTTGAATTTTCTGGACATGTACGCGACGGGATGGTCAACTCCGTTGTCGTCCTTCTGCATCAGGGCTCCTCCTCCTCCTGTGTCACTCGCGTCCACCATAAGAATGAACTGCTTGTCGAAGTTCGGCGCTGCAAGAACCGGAGAACTCGCTAGCATTGCCTTCAGCCGGTTGAAAGCAACTTGACAGTCATCTGACCACTCGAACTGCGAATCTTTCCGCAACATGTTGGTGAGCGGTGTTGCAGCATCAGCGAAATTATGGCAGAACTTCCGATAATAGCCAGTCATGCCCAGAAATCGTCTCAGCTCTCGCTTACTCTGTGGGCGGGGAAAGTTCAGGATCGTCTCCACCTTTGCTTCAACAGGCTTGACGGAACCATGTCCCACAATGTGACCCAGGAACACGACTTTTGCTCGGGCGAACTCACATTTCCTCAAGTTCACCGTAAGGTTGGCACTGGTCAAGCGGTCAAACAGTGCTCTGACTCTCAGAAGGTGGTCCTCCCATGTATGGCTGTACACTATGATGTCGTCGAGATACGCCTCGCATCCCACCAAGCCAGACGTGACGGTGTTGATGAGTCTCTGGAATGTAGCGGGCGCGTTCTTCATCCCGAACGGCATCACTTTGTATTGGAAGAATCCGTCAGGAGTCACGAATGCAGACAGTTCTTTCGCTCTTTCACTGAGGGGAACCTGCCAGTACCCCTTCAAAAGGTCAAACTTACTGACGTATTTGGCATTCCCTACGCGATCAATACAATCATCGATGCGGGGCAAAGGGTACGAGTCTGACTTTGTTTTCGAATTGAGCAACCTGTAATCCGTACAGAAACGCAAAGAACCATCCTGCTTTGGAACCAACACACAGGGAGAACTCCATCCACTCTTACTGGGCTCAATAAGGTCATGTTCAAGCATGTATTGAACTTCCTTCCTCAGAACATCCATTTTCAATGGATTCACACGATATGGGTGTTGCTTGACAGGGGAGGAGTCCCCCACATCAACATCATGCACCACCACACTAGTACGACCTGGTACATCACTGAAAAGGTGTTCATACTCATGGACTACATCCATCACCTGAGCTCTCTCTACTCCTGGAAGATGAGATAATGTGTCAGATAGATTTGCTAACACCTCAGAATTCTTCAACATCAACTGCGGAATTTCCACATCATCACTCTCACTGTCTTCACCATCCACTTCACAACCGATTCCAACCGTAGCAACAGGCTTTTCATTAGCCTCTTCTACATTTTCAACATACTCCTTTAGCATGTTGACATGACAGAGTCTTCTCCTCTTCCTCCTATCAGGTACAAGTGACTGTGCAAGACGCACTATTTCAGGGTCTTTGCCCTGCAATTCAACCAGACTCTGACGAGAAATCTCTGACATTTGACCATGGTCCATATGTGCATCATCACTGCTGCTAGACTCTTCAAGTCTAGAGAAGAAAGTATCAGCCAAGATATCCTCTTGCTCCTCTTTCTCCAGTTCACGAGCCATTGACCTGGTAACAGCACATGAGGGAAACACATCAGGCATATCCTGAACCAATTTCTCTGTGGCTTCGTCAACCACGGGTGTCTTACTTGGGAGAAAGTGAGGCAAAACCTTCTCTCCAGCGATATCATTGCCGAGCAATAAGGTGACACCTTCGACTGGCAATGTAGGCAAAATACCTACTACAACTGAGCCACTGACAAGATCGCTCTTCAATTCGATATTATGAAGAGGCACTCGGACACTCCCACCTTCAACTCCCCTCACAAACACTTCTGAATCCACAGAAGATTCAACCGAAAATGGCAATGTATTTGCACACAGGAGACTCTGTGATGCTCCTGTATCCCTCAAAATGTGAACCTGAACCTGCTCACTATCAGGCGTCAAACTAACATACCCTGAAGATATGAAAGGTTTGTAATTCTCTGCCACCCGTTCAAACGATGGCAGATGCTCTGTGCGAGTGATAGCAAAAGCATCTGGCAATGCTTTGGGGTTGCTAATCCCCTCTTTTTCTCGCTTCTTCTTCAACTTCCAGCAAGCTGACATCACATGTCCGTCCTTCTTGCAATAGAAGCAAGCCTTGTTCGGCTTTTGATCAAGATCGGGCTTGGGAATGCTTGGAGCAACAGCTCCTCTTCTTGGCACACCCTGGCCTCCTTTCTTGCTTGAAGAAAGTTTGAAAGTACCCTTGTGGGTAAGCACATACTCATCAAGGAGGACAGCAGCTCTCCTGGCACCATTCACTTCCCTTTCCTCCAGGTACTGCCGCTGATCTGGCTGAACACACCTCTTCACCTCCTCTAACAATACCAACTCTTTCAGTTTGTGGAAATCATCAACACCAGACGACCTTAACCAGTGTTCAAAATGGGTCTGCTTGTGTTGCACAAAATCAACAAATGTCTGATCATCCCTTCTCCTATAATTCCGAAACAGTTGCCTGTGGGCTTCCGGCACCAACTCGTATGCCCTTAACACGGAACTCTTCAAATTCTCATAGTCAGAACACTCTTGGATAGTGAGAGACGCATAGACCTCTTGGGCCTTCCCTACCAGCGAGCTCTGTATCAATGTCGGCCACACTTCCTTGGGCCATTCTAAACTCACAGCCACTTTTTCAAAGTGCTGGAAAAACTCTTCTACCCGGTCTTCACGAAATTTCGGCACCAACTGAGATTGCCTTAATGCATCAAATTTTGATGACTTTGCTGAACTGCTGGAAGAAGGTTCATTCGATTTTGCATCGATTGACTTGATTTCGAGTTCTATTTTCTTTGCCTCGACTTCCAGCTGCTTCATCCGAAGCTGGATCTCAATTTTCTTCAATTCACTTTCTGCAGGGGTTACCAAAGGTGTGATAATTTCACCATCATCTGTCCCTGCTTCATCCTCTGACAAAGAGGCAGGCCAAATACCAGTATTGGTAAAAAACTCCGAAATTGTGTCCTTGATCTCTGCTTTTCGATCCGATGTTTTGATCGGGATTTCTAAAATTCGAGCAACTTCCACCAGTTCTGCCTTCCTCAGGTTATTAAAACCTTCCTGAGTGGGTTCATCAACAAAGCTCTGCACTACATCAGCCATTGTGGGAATATCAAAATCAAAACTTGCAAGAAGTCACAAATCCTCACAAAACTACAAAGCCTTAACAAAAGAAATGCACTGCATATGAGTACACATGTATGCATGAACCCAGTCACACGCGCAGAACAGGCAAAAATTTTCTACGATAAGCAGAAAACATCAAAATCCCTAAGCCTTCGAATCAGGCATACAATCAGAACACCACGGCATCACATTAGCATGTGATCTAAGGACATAGAATGAGTATACACACTCACTACAAACGACCACATAGCACGATTGTGCAAACTAAGGAAAATATATCAAAGCCTTTAACCGAGGCTAATCTTCCAGAAAATTCGGCGTGACCCGTAGCCAATGTGTACGCAAGCCCCCACACATACACATCCAGCATACGCACACTCACAAACTGCACTAGCCCTACACACGACGCGCTAGACCGACCGTCTGCGACTACAAAACGCGTGCGAGCCCAATGCGCAATACCCACGCTATGCACTATATACGCACACAACTGAACGTGAGAATCCTCACCCAAATCGGTCTACAGAAGACCTTCATGCAAAAACGACAAACGTCCAAAACGTGAGAATCCTCACCAAAATCTGCACTAGGCCTTCACACAAAATGTAGTCTGAAAACTACAAACACAGTCAATGACTGCCAAAGCCTACGCAGCATAAATGTTATACACAACGTGCACAACCAAACGTGAGAGTCTTCACCAAAACGCATGTGGCCTGTCAAAACCAACATGCAAACAATGCAGGCCCAATACATAAGCCTGTCATCGACGCTATACACTTGTCTACATACTAAAAACAAACGTGTACAGCCAAACGTGAGAGTCCTCACCAAAACGCATGAGGCCTAACAGAACCTACATGCAAGCAGGTACATAGGCCCGATACGACATGAGCCTATACACCATCGACGCTATACACTACGTACTTACAGCACACGTGTACAACCAGACGTGAGAGTCCTCACCACAATCCGCATGGAACATGCGAAAGAAAACGGCTTGTCTGTTCATTTTCCCGGACAAGGTCCCAATTTGTCACGACTCAACCCAATCACCACATCATGACAATCAAATGTTCCGCTCCATTCCTGGCAGATCGCACCCAAACCATCACAACAACGTTGCAAAAGACCACGATTGGGAAGCCATGTCTTGATCTGAGAGCGATAACTTGCTGCGGACCTCTTTATTGGTATTAGCCTTGTTCAAGGCGCATCACATAAGGACTCCAAATGTATGCGTTATGCCCGGACTGTACCCCAAGTATTTCTTTACCTTAAGGGAACAAGTCTCTTCATATGCTTTTATTTCTTTTTTTAGATGATTAAAATACTGAACGGAGTCGAGTGATTCTTCTACGTCTAACAGAAAATCCCCGTTTCGTTGATTATACATTAGTGCTGTCATTCTAACATATTTTTTTTTTTTTATTGCAGCAACAAACAATTAGGAAAAGAGGATAAAATGCAACAATATTGTACTAGTAGATATAATTTAAATCGAAGCGCTCAGGTTTACACCCCTGCAAGTGCGAACATTCTTAGGTGTAAAGATGTCTCGCCCTTAAACGAACTTTCCAGACTTGTACTGAAGGGTCGAGATACAGTGTGCTTATTCCGAATTTTTGTTAATCCGAAAATGTGATTTGTTAATTTCGTTATTCCGAAAGATCGTTAATCTGAAAATGAGAAAAGTTTTGTTAATCCGAAAATGAGATAAGTTTCGTTAATCCGAAAATGGAAAGAAGGTGCGTACAAACGAAGGATAACGAATCTTCTGCAAAAAAACATAACAAAACGAAACAAAACTAAAACAAACAAACAAACAAACAACCAAACAAAGTAACTTAAAGGCAATATTACCTTTTCAGGATGAAACAGAAAACCTAATTTTAGTGCTTCAAAATAGTTCTTAAATGTGACGTAGAGATAAAAACAAGGAATGTAGCAATGTTAATCAATATACACAATGTTAAGTATTGTTAGATATACAAAATGTAGACCACAGTTATAATAAAAAAAAAAAATCTAGATCAAACCGTCTACAGTTATGGTTTATTGAGAAAATAGTGATATATCTTCATCTTTTAAGTTTTATTACGAAATTTTGATACTGCAGGATGTCTTGCGATACAAATGACCTACTGGGTACATAAATCTATCAAATGTGATATCTCGAACATTAAAAATAAACTACTCCGAATGGGAAACAATAGGGGCCTCGACTTATACCTTTAATCCAAGATAAAGAGGAAGAGTGCACACAAATAATAAAGTAACGTTATCGCGAAAGAAAAGAATTCGTTAGTATTTTAATTATCGTTTTCATGTTCTTCTCTTTTCTTTTTTGATAATCATCCTTAAATGTTATTGTTGTTGTGTTGTTTCTTGTTTTATTGTATTTCATGGTTACTTGGAAAAAAAGTAACAAACACCCAATCGCAACTCTTCACACTCATGAGCCGTTAAAAGAAAAATTATGTAGACTGTCGTTCTTTCGAGAACCATAATGTTATCGTAAAATCGACTCTTTAAAATACAAAGACATACTTGTCTTCATGTGCTTTTTAAAATGAGAGCTACGATTGAAACATTCGAAATGGGAGGGGGGAGTGTATGGAACTGCAGTTTTCCCATAATTGTACACTGAATAAACACATCCGCGAGTCATTTAGTATCTCTTGCATCCTGCATCTACCGATAATTACTTCTGGGGGCAAATTGTTTCGAGGAAGTCAATTTCTTTTTTTTTGTTTTTGTTTTTATCACAACCCGGATGATTACTGACTCTCTGGCCTCTGTAATCTAAATAGAGAAAAGCAGATTAACGGAAGCACGTGGGGCTCGTTACACCTACGCTAATCGAGACTGCTGCTATTCTATGCATATCTAATAGAAGTGACTACAAAAAAAGTTCAATAGCATTGGCGTCAAGGACTCGAAATCATAAATAGAATAGGTTAAATGAAAAAATGCACTAATATATAAAAAAAAACAAACAAACATGCAATTGGCCAGACTTAAGCAAAGGCGAGGTTTTAAGCGAAATGACTGGAAATGTTTGTATTTTCTTATACTGAATAGACAGTGTTTTGCTGACTTCCTGTTGACTGCAAGTTAATACAAAAACAAAACAAGACACATATTCATGTATCCATGTATAATTACCCTTGATCATAAAATCTTGATGAAGTCCGTCTTTCGAGTGTTGACTTTCACTTTTCCTTAATCTTTAATCAAAATCCTAAAATCCTTGAATTAAAATCCTAATCCTTAATTCTCTCACCTCTGGGTATACAAACTACCACAAAAATAACCATAACACGCAGAACTACAAAATTTGTAAAATATATACTTGAGGCGTGCCCTGTGAAAAATATTAAAATTTTGTCACTCCGATATTTATTTCTTGGGGTTTAAATGTAAAATTTAACCCGTTCCGTACCGGAACCTGGTGGCCTGCGTATTAAGTCTATCACATGTCTATAGGGATTTCAGAATTTAGTATGGAACAGGTAAAAGGAATATACAAAAAAAAAACTAAACGACATGAAATGGATAAATCGATCACCGGATTTTCATCGATTTTTTTTCTTCGATTTTTATCGATTTTTTCCCAATAATATAGCAAACATAATACTCAATGCATTGGTACACTTTAAAACATTTTGCCTGTATTGGAAAAGCTCGCATTCTGCATAAAAGACGGCGTCTGTTTCTCTATGCAATTATGTCTCGTCGGTATTTCAGTTCTTCCCTGGAGTCTGTAACAATTATACATAGTTTGCAAATGGGATTATTGGCAAGGGATTTGTCTTGCAAAGGAAAATCTAATTGGTTTTAAAGCTCGTATATATGATATTCCGATCGAGGACCAACATTCGAACATAGTTGGAATCAAATCATTCTATAGTTAGCAGAGAAAAAAAGACGGACTTTGCAGACACTTTTTTCTTCATTATTCAAGCTAGCTTATTTAAAGGGATGTTAAGCTCTGGTTGAAATGGTGATTGAGGTTTTAACTTTTTGCAAGCTAATTATAAACCAGATATAATTCTAAGAGGAATTGAGAGTTTATATGATATAAATCGATTATGAAATGACTGAGATATCCAAAAACAAAGTGGTCCTAATAAAAGATGGGGCCCACCTTATATTCACACCAGTATATTTGACTTTGTTTTTGGATATCTCAGCCATGTCAAAATCGATTATCATCAAATAAACTTTCATTCCTCTTTGAGTTGAATGCTCTTCAATATTTCATATACATGGTTTCTAATTATCTCGCAAAAAGTTAAAACCTAAATCTCCATCTGAACCAAAACTACACCATCCCTTTAAAGTAACGCATGAACAATCTTTCTTCTATTTTGTTAGAGCAATATTAGAAGTAAACGTTCTGGGCTACAGTAAATTGCAAGCACTGACTGCTGGGAAATTAAAAAAAACAAACAAAGAATGGTCACCAGATTATTTTATCATCTCGAAAATTTAAAATCAAAGCCCCTTTCTTTGAGCCTTATTGGAACGTGACTCCGTTACAGATGAAAGGGACTATTACTTTCTCCCTCCACGTCTTTGTGAATCAGTAAACTGTGAAAACGTTTGTATCAGCCTCTAGAAATGCAGACCTTTATCTCTGCATCTCTTCTACTCGACTCTTGACTGACGTAAAAAGAACCCTTAACCAGTGTTTACGAGTCTAGCGTTCCCATGTAGTAGTGGGTTTAGGATTTATCAAATGGTTTATTGCGATTTAGCAATGACGATCAAGCACATTACCCTGAAAGAGGTAAAGAGAATGCGATAGAGAGAGAGAGAGTGTGTGTGTGTGTGTGTGTACGATGCATTGATGGATAGCACCAATAAATTTAAACAATATGCGTGATATGACTTTTTTTTTTCTTATCCATGTGTCATTTTTTCATGGAAGGCTGTATTTTATTCATGATTATGCTATTTTATGCTTCTCGAGTTCGAGAGCAAAACACAAACAGAACAAAAACAAACAAACAAATAAACAAACAAACAAACAAACAAAAAACAAAATCAAAACCAAACAAGCCAAAAATGTATTGATGTATTGATCGAGTATATTGATCAGTATTCAGAAAGATTGATTGAGATTTAGTTGCCTGCAGGCCTGAAACACACATTTTGTGAAACAATATAGGGGCTTTCCACACTTTCTGAAAGGATTGCCCCTTATCTTATGAAAATATAAGTTTGAAAGCTTGATATCAGTTATGACAGGTGCCTACGATGCTTTCGTTTGCGCATATTTTTTTTTGTTGTTGTTTCAAGTACGTTTTCCACGTGTTTTCCACGTACGAATTCGGCATGAGTATCCTATTTGTAAATGTAAACTTACGTAAGTATCGGTGGAATCGAAGCATTGAATCAAAATTATGTCATAGCTTAGCTCATATTTCAATTCAGTTTAATTAATTCAGATCTATTCAATTCAATTTGATTAAATTCAATTCCATTCAATCTAATTCAATTCAACACAATTCTATTCTACATTTTAATTTTTTCCAACAAAACATAACACAGAATTAATCAGAAATTATATCATAGGCATATATTCAATAAACTGTGCAAAGGATAATAATTAACAAACGAAAATATACATGCATACCGGCAGAACACAAAGTTGTGTTTATGGGAAAAAAGAATTGAGAGGTCCACTAAAAAAAAAAAAAAAGCATGCTAGTATACTGTGAACCATTCAAAGGATTCTTTTAAAAAATACTTGTTTATAAATATTTAGCAAAATAATTGTTTAAGACAGGACGGAACAAGACAGGAGAAACACAACAACGTGACATGACTTGACTGAAGGGTATTTCATTCAGACTGACCTTCAGCTCCTTTCTGAGTGAAAGCAGGAGTGAATGAAAGGTCTTTACAGACTGATTTTTAGCTGTAGAAAAATAGTAATAATAATTGTTTCAAATCACACCCTAACATGAGTGCAAAATTGGCTCACTTACATCAACAGAATGTAGGAACTTATTTCAACAGTCAGAAAAGGACCAATTCAGGACAAATTGCACATTTTTGACTGATAAATATCTACTCGAGATGTAGACTGCGCTATATTTCAGTTGGTCGAAGGCTTGCAACTCTTTTCGGACACTTTGAAAAAAGTAAAAAATATCGGCTTGACCATTGGCGATTAATAAGCACAAACTATGTGAGAAGTCACTATCATATCTTTCTTCGTGCAAAAACACTGCCGAGGTCAGTCTTCCACCCAAGAGTGTTTGCCATCTCCCCCTCCCCCTCCCCCCTCCCTCTCTCTTCCTTTTCCTCTACTTCATCCCTCCTGGCGTGGCCTGCTTTTGCGCATCATTTCTCTCTTCTTCGTCTTCTTTACATCAAAGGGTTTGTCGCGTAATTGCCGAAAAAATCCCCCAGTATGAATTTATGAATATATTTTGTCTGTTTGATGATGAATAATTTCTGTGTAACATGACGTGTACACACTATGCAATCATTTACTCGACCACCATAATGGCCATATCAAACTTTCCAGCACGTATTATAGCTTAATTGAATTACGGGAGCGTACATTATCTTTAAAGCAATGGGGAGGACATTAGAGAAGGTCACTACATCCTTGAGCAAAAACAAAAGGAAAACAACAAAAAGTCGCCAGCAAGAAGAAGCTGGAGGTAGTTCAAGGACTAGCAACTTTTAAGGCGTCCCCTTACTCCTCACTATAGAGTAAAGAACAAGAGTACGCCCATGATTTTTTTTTTCATCATGGCTGCTGCTAAAACACTGATCAATTCAGTGCTTATTCAGGTCGATGTAGGGCAATTTGTCAATCAGTTGCCAAGAGGGGTCATGGTTACAAGGTTTCTCCATGGCTTCTTCTCATCATTTGAAGTAACAGCTAATCATCGTGAAATATATTAAAGATGGACCATCGATTCACCACGTGAGTGTTCTGAGCCATTTTCTTCCCCTTGGCGTGCGATGGGCGCGAAGGGAGGTCCGCCAGAGGATCCGATGGTTTCTGATCAGGAAGGGTGGCAAAAGTTCATAATGGAAATTACCAAAATTTCTTACCGTTAAAAAATGAACAGCATGCCTCAGGAACACATGCGCAACCGTTTTGGTTGAGTGGGTTAGACCACGCATGATCAATTCTGAAGTACCTGGTTCGAATCTGCTGGCACTCAACGGCTGCTCCCGAATAGGCAAGGCACTTTATGCCATGGTAACGGTAACGACTCTTTTAAGCCATTGGTTCCATCGGAGCTGCTTACACTAAAGAAGTTACAGAATAACAGTTACAGATATATATATATATATATATATATATATATATATATATATATATATATATAATTATATATATATATATATATATATATATATATATATATATATACATATATATAATTATATATATATATATATATATATATATATATATGAAGAGTTTGTTTGCAAAAACCGATAAGTCCATATTTGTCAAATGGAGATATTTGCGATTAAAGGTCAAGAAAAATAAAGAGAATAATAAGAAATTTTTTGCTTCTTTTAACCATAACTTGAAAAATATACCTGTATAGGTAGTGAGCAATATATCATTTAAAAGGTATTATTTTGTACTTTATGACAGAGATCGTACTTCAAAATCTTCAAAAATGGACTTATCGGTTTTTGCAAACAAACCCTTCATATATATATGTATATGTATATATTATATATATTACATTTATTGAGTAAGTTGTCCACGGGTTGGCGTGATGACAAACTATCATTAAAAACAAAATTGGAACAAAGTTCATGCTATTCACGAACAGTTTATTTCTGCACACAAATTTTTGAGCGATTCGCTCTTTCTCCGGTGTTGATGCAAGTGTTCTTTTATTTCTCAAGTATCAACACTTGAGAAAGAGCGAATCGCTGAATACAACATGAACGTTGTTCCAGTTATGACTTTGATATTCTTACTTTTGATATTCTTCATTTGAATTCGTTCAATATTAATATTCACAGTGAAACGAATGTTTACAGAACTAGGCAACTATATTCTTCTCACCTGTACTGCTAAAGTCACATTCTGTTAACATACACACAATCATTTTATGCAAATGCATTCCATGGTATACATAAGTAATACAAAATTCTACATTGATAAGCCTTACAATACAAAAATCCACCTTGATCAACTTGATTAAACTCAGCAATATCGCTTAATTGCACAAAATACACACATGAATTGATAATATTTCACGAAAGCCAAGTAATCTAATGAAATTTGTATTTCTTTTACATACAAAGACACACACACACTTCCACAAAAGTTGAGTTTTGTTATAATTTGTTATGAACGAACGGGTAACCTTCCTCCCAAGCTGCAGCAGTTCTTATACACATCGCCTCAAGAAATGAAATATTAACTGTATACATTTCCAACTGAAAATATTTCCGCTATGGTCAAAGTAATGATATATTGCCGAGCGGTTTACTCCAGCGAGAATCGCCCACCAGAATCATATCTCATTGTTTTAATTTCTTTCTGAACGATGATTATGATAATAATTCATGTATTTTTCACGCCTCAGATTCAATTTCCGCGGTCTATTTCTTATTCAAAGGCTCCACTGATATCCACAAGTTCATAGGGCAATAATGAGGGTGTTATACGTACGTTAGGTTCCAATGATGTATAGAGAATGAAATTCTGCCTTTGCCATTAACAATCTGATGGTATATGAAATTACATTTTTTTTTCATACCCAGTTCTAGGTGTAGTTTCTTGGAGGGTTTGCTCACAATATTTGCAAGGGAATTATTGTCTGCAAAATTGTATGCATTCACGTATAGAGAGGTAACTCCGTATTATTTGAAAAATGTAATCTTCCGTTAACGCCAAGCCAGTGGCAATATGAGCACCTTTTTGTGGGTAAATATTAATGGATCATTGTCCAGCAAGGGGTTTGGAGTTTGATTCCCTTAATCGGACATGTCTGCTAGGACGAATTTTGCTCTCGAGAGCTGTGTAACTCGACCGTGGAAATCACTCTGGAGTGCCCGCTGATATATTACCAAATTCGTTGTTTGATCAGATTTATCATTTACTTATACCGATTGCTTGTTGGGTAGGAGTGGGTCGCAAGTGTTGCTAACTCTCCCGGGAAAGGACATCTGATCGGGAATTGATGTATAATCATTCCCGGTGTGTAAAACTTGATCATGGCTCGAAAGATAACGCGGAGGGAAAGGTCACAGCATTCTTTCCATCAATGTCAGAACTTTTCCCTCGTGATATTGTCTGCCTGAAGAAGTGCAGACTCACATTACCACACTCAATGCCGTAACTCTAGGCGCCTGCCGCGCAAGGTGCCTAACTGTAACCCGAACAAAGAGAAAACAAAGAGAGCGTATGAATGTAGTCTAATCGAGGTCCCGCGTCTCAGCGCAAGCACGTGACAAGGACAAAAAAATAAATAAATAAATAAAAATTGACATCTTGCATTTGATTTTATAATGATTCTTTTGCGTGGCCGACGCTGAGGATGCAATGAATATTTGCACAAGTATAATCAACCGCGGCTTCCAGCCCCCTCCCCCAACCCCGAACTATAAAGGCAATGACGATACATGTGAAACGGGCCTTGCCTATGAGGGGCACCACTTTGTTGCTACTAGGGGACTCGAATTTGAGACTTCAGGATTAAAAGTCCATGGTGCCGTCCACAGAGCCATAGACAAATGGAAAAATCTCCCCTGATTTATAAGTGGTTGTTGTCCTGAGTTAGATAAGATGTATGGGCCCTATTGGACAATATTTTGCTCTAGACATTATTAAAATCAAGTCAAGCGACATTAAAGGCAGATCAAACGTTATTATTATTTCAACCTGAGCCTATATATGCTAACAAAATGTCTGGACGAGGAAGCTCATGTGATAAAACAGTTCAAATATTTGTGAGCATCAACCAACGACTGGTCGACACCCTTATTGAAAGTGGCATACCGTCTTCTACGACAATGCTCGAACCGGGAACCTCTGCTATAAATTCACCGTCGTATCCATTAAGTTATATCATCTTAACGTTTTGTTTTGTTTGTTTGATGTTGTTGTTGTTTTAATGTTTACGCCAAAGATCATTCACGGTCCTTGATTACCGACTTTTTCAATCTTAAGCAATACATTTGTAAAATCACAGTCAATGAGAAATGATACATTTTTTTTAATCTTTTGGCGCTCTAAGTTTAGAGAGAGCATGATTGGTAAAATGTGTGTCTCCCACGCTGCAGCTGAACCCGATGGAGGACCAGCTAGTGCAGCTGAATCCAGCGTCTTCTATCATGGACAGGAAAACAAAAAACGAACGTTGTAACAGGTATTAAAGTGGATTTTAAAGAGGAAGCATATTTGGGAAAAACAGCTTGGGGCAAATACACCACATCGTATATCTATCATGTATCGTCTTGAAGTGCTGGGGACTGTGGTTGTAATTTTAGTGCGTTAATGCCTGGAGTTCACAGAAATAAGATTGATTGGTAAAATTAATATCCAACCTTGATCCCTTCTCCCTCCCCGCTTTTTTCCCCCCTCGGTAACTTAGTTGCATTTATGTACGCAGTAGCAATAATACAACGTAATGCTAAACTTGGAAGTTTATAATCAGGATAAAACGAGAATTCCAAATGCAAAACGGATCATGCTGATTTGATATTAAATTGCCATAATGTTTTTTGTGACTAATTATGAATTTGCAAGATGTTTTCTGTACTATGATAATCCGCATGCAGTTTATTTTATTTTTTTTATGAATCCGGTGTTCTTTTATTCTGGTGGTTTCACATGACTCAAGACAGCACGAACCCAATTTGATTTCTTTTGTGTGTGTGTGTGTGTGTGTGTGTGTGTGTGTGAGTGTGAGTGTGTGTGTGTGTCCTTACGTGAAATAAGAAAGTAAGATTCAATTTGTCTGTGAGTGTTATGAAACAATATAGAACAACGGACAGTAGTACAGTTCGATCTCGATTATCCGGCCATGTCGGGACCGGCGCTCATCCGGATAAGCGAATTGGCCAGATATTGGAGGCACAATGTTAATGTATATAGCTGCCGTCCAAGCTGCCGTCCCAGTGCACTGGCAGCTAGGCAGGTAGCGTACCCCGCAACGGTGGTGTAATCTATGCTAGCCTGCGCAAAATTGTAGTCCCTTCTTCTTCTTCAAAAAAAAAAAATAATAAATAAATTATAATCTTTATGCGAAACTCATACATGTTTTACCTCATTAGATATTGAGAAACCTATCATGCACATCTTATGAAATTAGTGAAATAGATCCATGAAGAGATGCTGAAGTCACTGTTTTTTTTTTTTCTCTCAATTTTGGATGAAAAAAGAAAGAAAAAAGAGTCCTTCACTGCGTGAACGCGTCCGGATAATAGAGATTTCCGGATAAAAGGAGGCCGGATAATCGAGTTTCAAGATATTAGAGCAAGGAGTGTAATCGACCAGAATAGGATTATATGAAATAAAATGATTGCATATTGAGATCAATAACGACAAAGGAAAAATGATGAATTTTAGAATGTAAGAAAGCAAAGATTGTAAGCGAGAAAAGACATGAGAAGGAAAAGGAGGAGGTGGTGGTGGTGGTGGAGGACGGCCAAGGGGGAGGTGGAGGTGGAGGAGGAGGAGGAGGAGGAGGAGGAGGAGAAGGAGGAGGGGGAGGGGAGGAGGAGGCGGGGAGGGGGACGAGAAAGACATAGGAAGAAGGGGAGGAGGAGGGGGAGGAGGAGGAGTGAAAAGATTGTCGGACACGACAAGTCCGATGGGTCTTATTCCGATGAATAAACCACTGTTCCAATTTTCTGGTCCACTTCACTGGTAACTGCCTCTAGATTTGTCTTCCGTCAAACCTTATCAATGTATAAACTTAACAGTGATGGCGCCATTATCGCGGGAAACGTTAGAGATGTGGTTGCAGCCAATCACACGGCCGGATTCATCCAATTTCCGCTATGGAAGATTCATCATTTTCCAGATGTATGGCACAATCATGGAGGGACAAAGCCCCATGACGCGATGTATTCTGGGCGATCCATTGGTTACAATCTGAGGTCCCCAACAAGGATGAGAGTGCTTCTTTTTTTCACCCTCTTTCCTCGAAATACACTGAAGATTTGTTTTAGCTTCGTAAAATGCAGAAAAATAACAACAGATTCAATGTGCAATTTTACTCCATTTTAGAACTGACTCCAACATACGGAAAAACAATTCGGTTTTTTTTTGTGTGTGTGTGTGTGTGTGTGTGTGTGTCAAATCCTTCTACAAGGCAAGCCCTAATGTAAAGCGGTTTTTGTTCTTCTTTTCCATCCAAACTCGCTCTGCAGATTGTGTAGGTCTATCAACAATCCGTTTATCCCTTCGCGATTTTAATGTGTTCGTAACTGCTCAAGTCACACACAGGATTTGGCATTATTTGTCTTCCCTAATTCTTCTGTGCTTTTGCTGTAGTGGCCATTTTAACCATATCGCAAACTTTGAAATTTGTGTAGCTTTGACATTAAGCTCCGCAAATTCCGTCTTTCCTAATGCTGCATAATTATCGTCAGGTTTTTCTGCAATGGCGACGGTTTCAGACCCAGCACAAATTTAACAGATACACTGTGTTTACTCGTCATCATGACAAATTATATGAATACGTGCATATTTTATGTGTACTATTAGCATAATAGACATAGATGTTTCCCAAAGAACACAAACACACAAGGACGCACACAAACGCAACACACACATACACACACGCGGGGGGGGGGGGGGGCTGTGCGCATACTGATCCTCCCTTTCCCTCGTCCCCGCGGCAAATCGAAGACCAGCTGAAGAAGGGAGCCTTAATAATCCATGGGGGAAAAGGAAGAAGAAATAAACCCAACACAAGCAAGAGCCTATAGGGCTTATCTGAAAGATATATGTGTATGTATACATATATAACATAATATAATATCATATAATATAATATAATATAATATAATATAATATAATATAATGATATAATATAACATAATACAATATAATAAAATTACAATATATCATATATTCATTATATTCATGATAAAAACCTAATGGCATAAACACGTTTCACCCCTGCCGGGACAATGCATGTTTCAGCATGAAGTGTTTTTTTATGCCATTTAGGTTTTTATCTCATATGATTATGCATTATCCAGGTAAATGCAAAATTCCACGTTAGCAATATTAAACAAAATATTTTGTATAGTATCAGAGACAGACAATTCTGGCGCCAGTGTGCATTAAATCGACTATTCGTGATCCTTGAATGTCTTCAGTATCAAGGTTTGCTTCCAGACCGATTAAATGTTATTTACATGTTGTAATTATCCACGTAGATATGACTTTTATTGTGTTATTCAGAACTCTATGAACTTCTGGTTCTTTGTTTGATGGTCTTCTAACAGATTACATCCGGAATAGACAAGCATGAAAAAAATGGGAAAAAAAATTCATCATGCGTGCTGCATACATCGACACAGCCATATAAGTGACTGCTAAAGCTGTGCCCCCATTATTTTGTTAGGATCATATTTTGCAAGCCTTTTGAAGCTTACAAAATTATACATATAAGATTGAACGTTATAGGAGATAGGATTTAACAACATCATTGACAGACTGATGCTGAAAACAAGTTATTTTTAAACTCAGTCGCGTTTCAAGATTCTCATCTCCTTCCTACGAGGTCGTTACAATAACATGCTAAGGGCCTTACTGGCAATGGTTTGTTTTTTAAGGCAAGGCGTGAATGTGATTCTGAGACTGAAGAAGAAGAAGAAGAAAAAAAAAACCTTGAAGTGCTTACAAGCCATTCATGCTACATTATTCCCTCCCCGCAAACTTCCAAAACTGTTTTTAACAGTTTCTGACTCAGCAACAGCACTCTCTCAAGAATGCTTTCCTCTGCTCGTTCTGACCACGCCCCTCCCTCCTCATCCTGCAATCATAATTGTTGTAAAGTAGCATACGAATCCCATGCTGTTACAGGTTGTGCAGATAGTTGGTTCGAGGGCTTTTCTGCCCTTGACGTATTCATTTTGTATGAACGGCTTGATGCAAGCCAAGGAGGTACTAGTAGAAGACGAGCCTAGAACCTCCTGGGACAAAAAAGGGATGGGGGAGGGATGATCCTAAAGAGGGGGTGTAAAGGGACTCCTCATCGTCCAGACGAAACACCTCTCAGCTGATGATAACTTCCCAAGGCTATTCTCCTCTCAGATTTCAGCTAGTACGTCACTCGGCAGTCACGGTCTTCTCATTCTTCCTTTCTCTACACAACAATAACAACAACAAAACGCTTGAAATATTCAACAATATGAAGCCAAGAACAGATAGGCAATGCAAACAGAATATTAAGCCCACATTTCGAACATGGTATAGGGTATGTGAACGGACCGTGTTACCTTTAATGGATCGCAATTCGGGTTCAGAATTTCCGTCCGTTTTATCATTTTGGTTATGGACTTTTTGGCGGTGCACACCTGTTTCTGTGAAATTGTAATTCAGAGGCATTGGATGCAGTGAGAATTACTATATGAGTACTACTGAAATATACTCAGATCGACTCAGCGTTCTAGCTGTATGGTAAAAATTACTGGGATTTTAACTATGAGCATGATGAGAGGAATGAGCCTGATACAAACGAACTCGGTACGTATATGAAACTTTTCCACATTCCGTGTTTAGTACGCCCTTCTCGCTTCTGGTACAATTTCACTCCGTTTAATCAGGTCGGATTGGTGGCGACCTGGAAATAATTATGACCAGAATCCGAGACCATCCCAGCCTGTCCCAGCCCGTCCGATCCCTTTTCAAGATTTTTCTATCTTCATATTTTTTTTCCAGAATGTAGTGACATCATGTATACGGTCATACACCATCTGTGATAACTGATTGGCCTGATGGGTGTAATCCAATTTCGCTACAGGCGCAAGCGAGACAATGTCGATTGTTTTCTTTCTGATCAGGGAGGAAGAATATTTTTAACCTAACTCTCCTAAATATAGGCTCGTGTCCCTAATGTTTCACACATTTCTGAGAGAGATAGAGAGATAGCTACATATACAGTATGTCCCAAAAAAAATTACAACGGGGCCCTCCGCAATGATATCTTTAAAAATAGTGAATCAATCTAAATATAAATTCAGGGTATGAAACTATAACTCATTGCCCACATCTTACAGAAGACCCCATTCGATTTGCTTCAGTGGTCAAAGAGAAATACGGAATTTTGTAGAGGATGTCGGGAATCTCTTCTGTCCAAGTTCTGTCTATTGTTCACACACAAGATCATCGAAATGCTAAACTCGGAAGAATCTGATTCATGACATGCTTTACAACAATCCACATTTCTCTGTGACCGCTTAACCAAATCGAATGGGGATTTCTGCAAAATAGAGCTAAAATGTTACATTTCAAGACCCTGAAGTAGCATTTGAAAAATTTAATCATATTGGGCATTATCAATGGGAAAATCTTATTGTAATTTTTTTTTTTCGACTTGATAACACCTGTTATGATCAACCTGTGTACGTGCTACTTCAGAGTCTTAAGGTATAACATCTTAGCTCTATTTTGCAGAAAACCCCATTCAATTTGGTTAAGCGGTCACAGAGAAATGTGGATTGTTGTAAAGCATGTCATGAATCGGATTCTTCCGAGTTTAGCATTTCGATGATCTTGTGTGTGAACAATAGACAGAACTTGGACAGAAGAGATTCCCGACATCCTCTACAAAATTCCGTATTTCTCTTTGACCACTGAAGCAAATCGAATGGAGTTTCTGTAAGATGTGGCCAATGAGTTATAGTCTCATACGCTGAATTTTTATTAAGATTCACTCACTATTTTTAAAGATATCATTGCGGAAGGCCGCGTTGTAATTTTTTTGGGACATACTGTAGAGAGAAGGAGAGAGATAGAGGGAGAGAGAAAGAAAGAGAAAAGAAGAGAGAGGGAGGGAAAGAGAGACGAGAGGTCGATATGAACGTGAAACAAAGACAAAAAATCTTGTCAAGTTGACGGTGAAAAAAAAAGTTAGAGAAAAAGGAGAGGGGAAAAGTATGGATTAAGAGGAGGAGAAGGAGGAGAAGAAGAAGAAGAGGAAAAGAAGAAAGAAAAGAAAGAAGAAGATGAAGAAGAAATGAAGACTAAAAAAGCCTAGAGATGGAGAGGAAAGGGGAAATGAGGGGTGAGGAGAAAGGGAACATGAGGTAAAGAGTTCGAGATTCTCATCTCCATCTCATTCAGCTGCGAAAGAGCCTATACCTCAGCGGATTCAATCACATCACAGAAGTTTGTAATTACCAAGTTTAATTACCTGGCGATGGCAGGGAGATGTAGTAGGACCTACCTCCTCCACCAGACTCCGTGGTAAAGAGATTTGTGAGATTTGTCTGGTTCTGCGAGCAAGCCAATTAAAATGCAAATGCTGCTCGTCGTCAATTGAACGCGAGTTGGAAGAGATCTGGAACATCTCCATGGAACATTTTTATAAACCTAGATTTCATTTCAGTCCTGTGCATCGGGTGAGCGAGGCATAAATCAACTGCAATTATGATTTCAAATACTTACGTCGATTGCTAAACATGACAGGAATTTGGAAACACACTCAAAGTCCTTAAGTTTAAATGATAAACATTGCCTCGTAATCATTTTGAATTGAATCAACCCCTTGTGATGGAAACGAGAAAACCAGGCACCTTGAACGAGATGACAAATTCATGTGGCATGTAATGAATTTATATGCAGAAAAATTCTGAAGTTTTTGCGGATATGTATAACATAAAAATATATATGAAGAGTTTGTTTGCAAAAACCGATAAGTCCATTTTTGAAGATTTTGAATTACGGTCTCTGCCATAAAGTACAAAATAATACCTTTTAAATGATATATTGCTCATTACATATAAAGGTACATTTTTGAAGTTATGGTGAAAAGAAGCAAAAATGTTCTTATTATTCTCTTTATTTTTCTTAACCTTTAATCGCAAATATCTCCATTTGGCAAATATGGACTTATCGGTTTTTACGAACAAACTCTTCATGTATATATGCATATATATTCGTGGGTGTGTGTGTGTGTGTATGTGTGTGTGTGTATCTGTACATATGATAATACGCACAAAGACATTATTTTTTATTTGATCGCTTGCTTATTTGTTTGTCTGTGGGAGAACTGTATTTTTCAGGGCAATTTGATAAAGTCATGCGGTATTCTAAAATTATGCATGTATCAATGAGACTCTAATGTTTTCCATTTAGTAAATGCTCGAAGGAGACAGTAAATAGACAAAAAAAAAATCGACGGAATGTCTTTTCATTCCTCTGACGACAAGCTTAAAGTCGGTCAGAACTCTGTTTTACTGGTCCGATTTCTCGACGTCACTCTCTGTTTGCAAAGCCTCAGGCCCAGGGTTGGCGCACTTTTCTGTCGGCAGCACTTGACTAAATTTGTTAAAAACAAAGCAAACAAAACAACAATAATAAATCTAGCGAAACAAAAAAAATGGTAATAATGATTCTAATTAAGAGTTTACTTTACTCATGTCCTACGTTTAATTTTTGATTTATTTCCATTCTCTCATGCAACGTTGCCATTTCACTTTAATCATGTGTGTATGTGTAGGGAGGAGGTGGGGCGTGTCCATACGCGCTGGCACTCTGTGATTAATCGTTGTGCTCCATATTAGAAAGACATAATATCGTATGCTCGTCATTCAGGACATCTACACTCATTTGCTGATATAGGAGCACTATGGTGTTGCAGAAGGTTCCCCGGACTCTTGAACAAAATCATGTTCATGGGTACGAATCCCCCCCCCCCCCCCCCCGTTTACATCCAGTGATCAAATGCCTTACCCCGAGGGAGTGAGGGAGGGAGGGAGAGAGAGGGAGGGATGAACCACATCCTGTGTATTAAAATTGTGATGCAAGCGCTGACACGCCCCCTTCTCTCTCTTCCTCTCTCTCCTCCCTCTTTTTGGCATTCATGATGCAAGATTAGCTATCAATGTCATTCTTCGCGTGACTGAATTACAATCTCCTCACTCGCCCCCCCCCCCCCTTCAGTGGTATCAACCGAATGTCTGTGGTATCAACATTCTTCGATATTCTACATAAAAATTATGAATTATTTACTAATACCTTCGTCTGGACGTTGTTTTTTTTTCTTCACCATCCCCATCGCCTTCTTCCCCTTCACTTTCTTCTTCTTCTCCTCCTCCTCCTCCTTCTTCTTCTTCTTCTCCTCCTCCCCCTTCTTCTTCTTCATCTTCTTCTTCTTTTTCTTCTTCTTTCCTCCTTCTTCTCTTGCTACATTTCATTCTCCTGTTCCTCTTTTTCTTCTCCAGACACGGGGGGAAATAGCAGTGCCTCAATAACCAAAAAGACGTGAAGGGATTTACATTTAGATGAACACGTTAACATCGCGCTTCCTTCTTCCACTTGACATTGAAAGATGATTCCAAGCCTCCTCTATAATGACGAGGCTAATAATGGGCTCTGGCTCAGCGTTACTTCTCTTTGTCATGCTCCCTTTCTCCGCGATGTCCACATCTTAAAGCACCATTGCTTGTTTTTCCTGTAGCTCCCAGGGGAGAAAAGAGACACAGAAATGCAAGGAATAATACAGTAGTTGCTTGGATTTGGTGGAATACAATCATGGCATGTTGCACGAAAATAATCGAACAAACAACAACAACAACAACAAAAGAACCAGCGACTCGATCACACACATAATAACTCTCACCGCCGTCCTCTATTTTATGCTAATGATCCTTATCATCACAACCTTCACTATTGACTTTACCATCGTCATTATAGAATTCATAGTCATTATCAATCCAATAGCCTATTTTCTATCATTTTTATCCTCTTCCTTCTCCTCCTCCTCCTTCATATCAATCAAATTATACTAATAATGGTGATAATTATGTTGTGTGTTTTTTTTTTTTTAATCCAGGGTGGGCCTCTTCAATATTGCCACTGCTCTACCTGAGAGCCTTGTCATTCTTATTACCCAGCATTGCCAGGTACCTATTATACACCTTGGTCAAAAGGGACATAGCATTCGAACTCTGGGCTTCCGATAGTTATTGAAAGTCAGGAATCTTATTCACCGTGCAACAGTGACCCCTCAAAATAATCGTCTTCATCGTCATCTGAGTATTAAAGACATTATACTACTCCATCCTAGGCGGTCCTATCCACAGCTTACAGACATTTGAGAATGTAGCAGAAAACGGGTTAATTGACTTTTTGATCAAGAATGTCTTTTGGTTGCAACTAAATAAGTATTATCCCTAATTAATGGCATCTTGTCTTAAAAATAGAGATTGGTCCACGTAACGTCACGTGACCAAACATAATAATGTTGTGATTTTAAAGATGTTGAAAACACGATGCCGATTGAGAAAAACATGCCATATTTTTCATTCATTCATCCATCCATTAATTGATTGATCAATCAATTAATGCATTCATTAATTCAATCAATAAATCAATCAATCCATCAATCAATCAATCAATCGAACAATCAATCAATCAATCATTCATTCATTCATTCATTCGTTCATTCATTTATTTATTTATTCATTCAGTCATTCCTTTTGACGTCAGCCATGATAAAGTGCACTATTATACAGATAGTGCATGCTCTATGATGCACTATACTGGATCAGAGAACGACAAATGTTTATCCCGAGTGCTGTTTTGTTTCACCGAGGCCGCAGGCCGAGGTGAATAGAACTGCACGAGGGATAATTTAATATTTGGAGTTCTATAGTCCAGTACTGGTGCATCAATAGAACATGCACTAATTGTTATAGTAAATAGGTTCCTCGATCTACATGCACTTCCGTGGGTCTAGGCCCTAATTTAGATCTAACAAGACTCACCGTACCGCCGGCACTGCACTTGTACGCAGAGTTAACCGCAACGTACCGTAGTTTACGTACACAGCGCTAAATCTAGTACAGCCGTGTATGCGTATTGCACATCACAGAGCAGACTCGCTTATAAACTCCTACATTCAGAGCTCTACGCGCGCATACGTTGAAATGCTTGGCCTTGTCTTACTACGTCCCTCGGCCCTCCCTAGGCCTTGCGCGTATCTGTACGTACATAAAGCGTAGGCACGCACTGTAAGCGTTATATAGTGCATGGTCGTGCCACTATAACATTTTTTTTTGCACAATCACGTGACGCTATCCAACCAATCACAACGCTCATTTCACTCTACCTATTTACTATACCATCATGACATAATGCTATCGGTCAAAGTTTGTTTGTTTGTTTGTTTGTTTTTTTCTCGAGAGAGAGAGAGAGAGCGTGTGTTAAGTGATGTTGCTATCGACCCCAGACAACTCGACATTAATTCCATGTTTAAATCAATCGTCATACCGCATTTCACTGCACTTAAAACATCTGTCCAACTGTAATGGTATGTCTTTACCAAGGAGATACCTCCTTGGTCTTTACAGTGACCATTCAGGGTTCCCAAGGGAGGGATACATCCTTGCTGTGACTGTAGACACAAACTGTGTTTTTCAGGCTTTTTTTTAACCAACTAACACACCGATACTTTTCTTGTTTATCGATGAGATTGCCTTATTTTTGTTTTGTTTTGTTTTTTGTTTTTGTGTGTTTGTTTGTTTTTTTTTTTATTATTTCCGGTAATGGGGTAGCTTCCTTCAACAGTATTATTAGGAGACGCGTGTAAGAATGTTGAGTGAGACTAAAGCAGAGAAGATTCTTGATTTTTTTCTTGACTGTTTCTTAATATCATTAATATCTGATTATTCCTCGGTTTTTAAACATATGGGTCACGTAATGACGTTTTGGTGAGCCACCCTCATCTGCCGTGGCACACATTGATCCCTGTTTCATAATTGCATAATTTCACTTTTGATGTAATGTTTGAATCATCCAGGTTGATAGAGGTACAAAATGAAGTCATTCCATCCGGATTTACTGTTCTAGTTCAGAGAACGATTCTCGGAATTAAAAAGAGTAAGTCCATCTAAATGCAATTATCTAATTTTGTACATTTATCATTTCACTCTAGGTTTTTTGTTTTGGGTTGTCATGTTTTTGTTTTTTGTTTTTTGTCTATGATGAAAATGTCACATTGATTTGTTCCAACTAAAAGAAAAACATACAAAAAGGTTAAAGAGAGAGAGAGAGAGAGTTTGTATGTATGTTTGTGTGTGTGTGTGCGTGGTTGGGAAAATTAGTGAATATAGGGGAAAGGTAGGCCTATAGCGAAAGAGAGAAGAGCAACAGATACAGTGTGAATGTATGTGTGTGTGTGTGTGTGTGTGTGTGTGTGTGTGTGTGTGTGTGTGTGTGTGAATGAGAGAGGAGGGTGTAGGGTCCGTGGGTAGAGGAAGGGGAAGGGAAAGAAGAGATAGAGGGAGATATCATAAGAAGGGGAGAGGACTATGAAAGGTCAAATGATCTGGCCCCTGGGTAAATCTTCGAGAAGAGGGTAAACATGAGGGTCTGTTGACAAAGTGAAGAGGCGGGTGAGGTTACTGTAGCCCCTCGCTACAAGTGCCTCTTCAAGACTTCTCTTCTACCAAAAACTCAGCTGGGACATACTCTCATCTTTTATACACTGTATGATGGTGCAGTTTAGGTTGAGATGGGACTACAGCGTTCAAACATGTTTTGATGATTTTTTTTTTTTTATTTTTTAGATAGTGGGAAACCTCTTAAGATAAGTGTAAGAGCATTAAATTTTAAAATAAGTTCAAAGTTTAAAAATGATGGAAAAAGTGATTTTGAAATGGCTGAGATATCCAAAACAAAGCAATCCCTATAAAAGGCGTGACCCACCTTTTATCAGGATCGCTTTGCTTTTACTTTGTTTTTGATATCTTAACCATTCCAAAAATTCCATCAAAAACAATGAACTTTGAATTCCTTTTAAAATGGTATGCAATTGAAGTTACAGTAAATAACAAATACAAATAAAGAGATAGATACGTAGATAGATAGATAGATAGAGAGATAGATAGAGGTATATTTATAGCAATCCATGTTGACAGCATGGTGTAACGTCAATGAAACCACAGAATTTAAAGGGATCGTATAGTTATGGTTGAGATCCAATTTTAGGTTTCTAACATTTTTTTTTTGGTGAGAAAATGAGAAACCTCTTATGAAATATGAAAGCGCATGTAATTCTATGAGGAATTCAATGTTTATTTGATGAAAATTGGTTTTGAAATGGCTGAGATATCCAAAAAAGAACGATTCTAATAAAGTGTGGGAGCCACACTTTATTACGATCGCTTTGTTTTACTTTGTTTTTGGATGTTTCAGTCATTCCAAACCCAATTTTCATCAATTAATAAACTTTGAATTCCTCTTAAAATGATATGCTCTGTACTACGTCATAAGTGTTTTCTTGGTATCTCGCAAAAAGTTAAAAGCCCAATTATCATCTCCACAAATACTGTACCATCCCTTTAATGGGTATGCACGCTGAACTTGAACCTTGTGCATAATTTATTACTATTTCTTGTTTTACAATGATTTGAGCGAAAAACAAAGAGATAGGTAGAAAAATATGATACCATGAAGGTTTTGCTTAATTCGGGTTATCAAAGTGATGTAACGCATCCCCCGGCTCCTTCTCTTACCCTCTCGCTCACTCACTCCCCCTCCCCCCCCCCTTCTCTCTCTCTCTCTCTCTCCCTCTCTCTCTCTCTCCCTTCCCCTCCCCATATATTTATCTCTTTCTTTACGTCACCCTCTTTTCTTCTCCATTTCTAGCAAACACTTCGCCGCAAGTTTCAGCAAATTTGTTTTCAGAAACGTGCTCGGTTTAATCAAGGCGCATATTAAATCGATCATCGTGAGAAACATATACCACTTTCTCGCCTCGATCTATTCTTGACGCTAGGCACTTTAGCATTGAGGTGATCGTATAGCTACATCTGATTGGTTTTCGGTATCATTTAGCAAGCTGGAAGGGGCTAAGACATCTAGAAAATAAATCCCATAAAACCTGCTAAGAGTGCGTTTACCTCTGACTTACTTCCACACGTAAAATAATTTTAAACCTGCTTGTGAACAGTTTTTTGTTTTTAATCTCCGAGTGTTTTAAATTGCTCTTTTTAGATCTTTGCCTCAAAAGACTCACTTCAATTGCAAATTCTCTTATAAATAGCGACAGCATGATGTCATAGAATTGCATTAAAAGTCTTTTATTGTTTCTTATATGATGGAATTCGGTGAACTTTTTATTTCCTTTATTTACTATAGGGTGTTAAGATTCCATTGTAAGGACAATAATAATCAGTATGAGCGCGAGAGCGAGTAACAGCAGTGCTAAGTAGATTGATAACAATAATTATCAATTTCAAAGCACACACATACTGTTTACACTGTCCTTTATACATGCATACATATCTACACCAACATACATACATACATGGAGTATCAAGACAGTTCGCTGTTCAACTTTGCGCATGAGAAATTTTGGTATTATTTTAAATTCACTGGCATAAACATCTGTGATGTAATGATTATTCATGTACTCCTTGTATAAAATGCTGCTTGCCAGCACATCCACCTGACAGCAAAAGTGGTATGTGGCAGTATCAATAGAATGAGATTGTTAATACATCCAATGCAAAATAGTGAAATTGGTGCTTTCTCGAGTGTTATTTGACTGATCATTGTGGTCATCTGGTCAACGCAAGTTCATTCTTTGTTTCAATACGATTGATGAATTCCGTTACGTAAAACGTATGCATTGGATAATGTCGCTTTGAAAACGAGTGAATTCCCTCTAACCAACGTAGAAAAAAGACTGGTTATTCGTATATCCAATGAGCTAACTCCGAGATGGCTTATACGTTATCTGTTTGTCATCATTTTACCCTACATGGAGAAATGTAGGTCAAATCTGATTGTATCGACTACATGTTGTATAATAACAACATTTCTGTAATAATAAAAATTATAATAGACCTGCTCAGTTCATGTGCTGTTAATATGTATCAATGTAAGGGGTTTCGGTATGCCTGACAATAGCTGATTTATGCACTATATTCATAGTAATAAGACAGTTCGTATTAGTCCGTACCTCGGTTTTTTATTTCACATAAAAGGGTTGCTTGCTCAGCAAGGTCTGGTTTTCAGTAAGGCCCTTTTTAAACACAACACATAAAATGTACGGTACAAAACATTAAAAATACGCAAAATTGCATTACTAATAATAACATTTAGCTGTAAAATATTGTAGAATATAAAAATCATTAAACAATAATTAAAACTGAATACAATTCAATTGCCATTAATAGACATCTTAAATGAACTGTAAAATCATCAATATAAATAAATATTTAACTGCAATAAACTAACACAATTTCAATTCATTAAAAAACAACTGAAATTTCAGATCTGCTAATCCTATGGTAGTGTATTGAAGAGTTATGATTATGTAGATGTTTGTATGTGCGTGTGTGTATACATGTGTGTATATGTATGTGTGATTTGCATGTGTATGTGTGTGTGTGTGTTTGTGTGTGTATGTGTGTGTATGTAAGTTTAATGTACGATGAGTGTTTGAGTATGAAGATGCATTGTACGGCAAGAGCTTAAAAGAAGGCAACATTATACAACAAGTACAAAATGAATGCAACGTAAATGACATGACTGTGGCGAGATTGTTACTCTGAGCTGCGGTACGTACAGTTTTAGCTTGACATTACAGTAGAGATGTGACAAGACCCAACTCACCCTTAAAGGACAAGTTCACCTTCAGAAACATAAAGGATTGAGAGAATGTAGCAATATTAGTAGAACACATCAGTGAAAGTTTCAGGAAAATTGGACAATCGATGCAAAAGTAATGAATTTTTAGAATTTTTGTGTTGGACCCGCTGGATGAGGAGACTACTAAGGCTTGTGATGTCATGAGTACAACAGTATAAAGAAAATGTAAAGAAAATTCAACATATTTTCACTTTTTTCGCATAATAAAAGAGCACTTGACTTGCCTCTTTCTAAAGGCAATGGGGATAATATTACCCATAACATATTATGTCAGTAACAGGTCAAGGGAATGTGTAATTTTTTTTTCAAAAGATGAAATTTTGTGAAATTCTCTTCATATTTTCCTTATATTGTTGTACGCATGTGACATCATACACTGCAGTAGTCTTCTCATCCAGCGGTGACTGCACAAAAACTTCAAAAATTCATAACTTTTGAACGGATTGTCCGATTTTCCTCAAACTTTCAGTGATGTCTTCTACTAATATTGCTGCATTCTCTCAATCCTTACGCTTGTGAAGGTGAAATTATCCTTCAAATATGAAAAGCGAATTTGCATTTCGACATTCGTCGGGAAGAGAGTTCCATAGTTTTTCTCCGATATTAATAAAGGTTTTTTTTTTGTTTGATAAAAATTTGTTTTACACAGTGGTTTTCTTAATACTTCTCTGTCTGAATTGCGGGTTATCCGCAAAGATATATTTTATTGTCGTTAAAACAGAACCTTTCACACAATATTGGTGGAGCAATGCTATTCACACATTTGTACATCATGATGGCGATATTTTTCTTAAATAGTGTTTGGAGAGTACACCACTCGAGGTTTTGTAAGACTTGATCAGATGGGGTATCCCAAGTATATCCACTAACCATGTAACCAGCACGTTTGTGCAATTTGTTTATAGTATATAGTATGATTAAATTCGGATCTTAAGGGAATGGTACAGTATTGGTAGAGATGAAAATTGGGCTCTAACTTTTTTTTCAAGATACCAAGAAAACACTAGTACAGAAAATAGTACAGAGCATACCATTTTAAGAGGAATTCAAATTTTATTTTATAAAATTCGAGTTTGGAATAGCTGAAACACCCAAAAACAAAGTAAAACAAAACGATCGTAATAAAATGTGGGTCCCACACTTTATCAGAATCGCTCTGTTTTGGATATCTCTGCCATTTCAAAACCAATTTTTGAATCACTCTTGGAATAACATGCTCTTTCATATTAATTCATACGAGGTTTCTCACTATCTCATCAAAAAAAAACAAAAAACAAAATGATAAAAACCTGAAGTTAAGTCTCAACCAAAACTATACGATCCCTTTAAAGACCAAAGAGTTGAGCAGTACATTGCATGAGGTAGAACAAACCCCCAGTATATTCTACTTAATTGGGTCGGGGTAAATAAATGCTTTATTCGTCTAATCATCAGATCATGCCGAGCTTTTGTTGCATGGCTTTCACTGCAAAATTAACGTGGTGCAATGAATGACCTTTCTTATTTTTCATTTGTTAGACACTTCACTTAATTTCATCATGCGGAGAAGCTCGCCCGACGTACAGGGAACTCGTTATATTTTCATGAGTAAAGAATTAATTAAAGTAGACATGTGTAGCTAACCAAACCGGCCCGTCAATCCACACTTCTCATTCCATTACAAACTTTCCTTTTTCTTTTTTTTTTGTGGGGGGGGGGGGGAGGGGTGATATTGCCATACACTATATGGTTGTTGTTAATTGGATATGGCGGCATGTTCCTTTATAAGGATTGCATGCATTATTTATATCACGGATGCTCATCCAGTGACACGACATTGTTTTGCTCCTGAGACAAGTGTTCCGGTATTATTTTCTCCAAGGACCAAGGGTTTGTGTTGTGATAATAGGGTTCGAGGTTAGTTTGATATAAAACTTAGGATAGGGTTAGCGTTATGGTTGTGGGTGGAATTTATGTTTGGCGTATCGTGCAGATATTTCATGGGGGCAATTGTCGCACGGGCAAAATGCGAATGTCATGGAACTGCTCATGCGCAAAGTGGATCTACGAACTGGCTTGTGCACTAGGTCCTGATTCATTGCATAACCCCTGATATGATCTTTCTTTTTTTATTCCGGAAGCCCCCCGAATAGGTGTATACCGAGAGTCATTTTAACTGTGCGTACTTGCTGCTTGGAACATGAAATCGAGCCTCATCAGTTAGATTTATGTCTACTAGACATGAAATTTAATCATCATTAGCATAAATGTTCTTCGTTTATAAGAAGCGGTAACCAAAACGAAAAAAGACAACGCAACAATCTGTCACGTAGACCCTACATGATTGTGTCACGTGACAATTTAGCCGATCATTTCAAATCTAGCATCTTGAACCAGATTATATAGGAAGCAGAGCCTTGTCATGTTTGTGTGATTATAATAGCTACGTGAGCCAGTTGATGGTTGAATCGCTGGTTGATTTCACAACTCGGGAAGAGATACAGGCATATCGATTCTGACTGTTGTAAACATGGCCTACATCGATGTCGATATTGAACAGATGTTGGGATGATTTTATTCATCCGTCTTGATTTATCCCCTTGAGCAATACATCGCTCTATTGATCTCCCTGGAAGTTAGACTCACGTACATTATATCGATTTACGGATAGCATAATGATCTATCGGCAACCTTCGGCCCGGAGGGATTTGCGCTGCTCGTATCAACTCACGTCGTCTAAGCGGGAGGCCAGATGAAAGAAAAATAGGGCGACTGGCGAATGTAGTAATCCCTCGGCATTCGTCCGGGAAGATTTTCAAACACTGGAAATCAGCAACCCGGCGTCACGATTTTGTCGCCTTCTCTTCCCGTCTGTACCATTTTATCCATACAACTGCGCTGTCATCCGGATCAGTTGTAAGCTGAGAACTGTCGGGCTCCTGTGGCCCGCACTCGAAGATTTGCAAAGGAGACGGGTAACTGACATTATTTCCTCGTCTGCCCCTGAGGGACCGCCAGAAAGAACCGGGTGAGTGAGGCAATGTGTCGACCTCTACCTTCATTTATCCTACATTCGAGCATTCGCCTTTCGCTGCTGTTTCTTGAGTTCGACGTCTGACTCGATTTGAGTGTGCGGATTTTATTGCCCCCTGGGGAAAATGGATGGAGTTCCTGTTTCAGCCGGTTAGTAATATGCCCCCAGGGAGAAGCTGCATGCAAGCAGGCATAGCTCGTGAATAATGTGTCATGATAATGATGCAATGCCCAACATGCATGTAACATTGACTTCCTGATCTCTTCCCTCGTAAATGACGCGTAAGAGTCTTCTGATTTGTGGCTCAGACAAAATTACTCCGCCATATCCCCTCCCTGGTAATCATGCACGCCATTATTTGTAGGATTTCCTTGTAAACATGAATTCATGGGCATCATGCAGGAGTAAGTTACATTGTACTTGTTGCCAAGCGTTTATGTCGATGAAAAGGCGAGGATTATCTCTATTGCATTTTTTGAGCAAAGATGAAAGTCAAGGAGATGATGTACGATGTGAAGAGAAGGGTTTAATGTCGAAATCAAGATGTCATGTTATATCAGAGATTTTTCTTGTTTGATTTGTTTCTCTGTATCTTGTATGACATAAGAGGGCGTGCTAGTCAATGCTACGTCAGCGCCATCTTTTCACAGAATTTGGCCAACTCTCTTCCGGTGGTCATGGTGGTTGGCACAGTGGCGGCATGAATGATGATGCGTTATCAAGGCAAACATAACAATCCAATGTACTCCATGTTGAGACCAGGTGAAACCGAGTTAACCCAAACTATGTGTATTGATGGCTTTTTATCTTTAAATGACCGCTGGTACGCCTAAGAGACTACAAATGACCCAACGATCACCCGTCGGTCGCCGAGCGATTTCGTTAAAATAGGCCGGTGGCCGGTGGGAGATCGTCCAAATGCCGATGGAACATTGCTCTGTGATTGCTCAGTCTTTGCGCGGAGAAGGCCCCCAAATTTCGCAATTTTTTTGCATAAAATCGACCGGAGACCAACGAAAGATCGACAGGGCATCGCTCGGGCATTGCTAGGAAATTACAGCCCGCTCGACATCTCCAAAAACTGCTGGGCGGTGCCAAAATTTCAGCGGCGACCGAGCAGGCTACAATCGGTCGGTCGCCGCTCTGATTTGTGACCGTAGCCTTTGAGGCGAGGTGCGCCTATACATTATGTTATGCCATGGAGCTACTGGTAGCTCCATGGTTATGCCAAGGTTTCAGTCTATTACATTACTGGAAAAAGTACACCGTCACACAGTGTGTTCACAGAGTGTTACATATAATCGGCTATTGGAAAACGCTCAAATTCAACAGTGTGAAGATGATTTCAAACTGTGGTGTGGATTTTCACAGTTTGCATAGTAGTGTTCTGTTTCACACTGTGACTTGATGATTGACAATGTGTTCACACTGTTAAAATCTCGAACTTCAGTGTGAAGATATTTTACACTGTGTTCACAAAGTGTTCACGCTGTGTTTCACATTGTGTTTCACACTGTGGGACATTGTGTTTTGTTTTGTTTTGTTTTGTTTTTTTCAGCAGGGTAAACGGGTAGTTTAACCAGTAAATCGGGGGGGGGGGGGGTGGAAGGAAGACAGGTAACAACCATTTCAGTTACATCTGATTTCTACCTGTATCTATGACGGGAGCGGGAATATTCACACAGTCTAACAATGTGTGAAGAAGTTCACCATCGAATAGTTACTCATGAATATCCGCCTAACATTGCACCTCCACCCTACGCGCTTTGACTGCATTGGGTCTATCAAGACATGTAGCTTTTTTTACCACAGTGCATTCCTCTTTGGTGTAATACAAGTCCTTTGAAAGAGTTTACAACATTAAACTGTGTATGCAAAGTTCCTTTCCATTCTACGGTTAAGGTTAATTTTGTGAAAAGTGACAGTTAAAGTCAGTATGCTATGCTGCTCGAATCCAATTGGGTGGTCTATAACTGCGTTTAATTTTATAAGCTGCGCCATATCACACGCAACCACGGCTATCATAGTATGCGCGCGCAGACGATACAAATTTTGACCGATCTCTACTGGACAACGTCACTGAAGCAGCTCTAAGTGGGTCCAGCACTCTCCGAGAGGGTGTCACCGGTATCGATATCGGCCTCGAGACTTTCGACAAACATCTTGGAAGCCAGCGAAGTTTGCTTGTTTCATTCAGGGCTTTGACCCTCGATTAAAGGGGCATTTCTTTCTCTTCCGAGTCTCTTTTTTTTTTCTCCTCTTCAAAGAGAGGGTGAGGGGAGGGAGAAAAGGCGGGAGTTAATGCCATCGTGAGGCTTATCCGTCTGTTTCTTCGCTTGAAATAGTCACGTGACATATCCCACATCATGAATGTTAGATGTTTCGCTGCTGCTATCCGTTGTAAATCAAATTACGCTATCCTGTGCTATTTGACGCCTTGACCCATTGTCAATAAATGTGGACAGGGACTTGCTTAAGATCATCTATGCCTATATTTTTTTTTTAATAAAAGAAAGAAAGAAAGAAAAATAGCATTATTGAAATAAAGAACGATTCTAGAGCGCATTTTTCCTCGGATTTAGCGAGTGTGTATTCCACATGTCGTCAGGCCTCTCGCTCGGTGATCATCGGCGTGATCAACCGAAGCGTGTTGCCTGACCTACCGAGCGTTAAGGCCGAGCGCACTTTTCTCCCAACAGCGAAGAGAGCGAAACCTGGTGAAATCGAATCCAACATGAGGTGTACCTATTTCATCTTCAATGCAGTCTCAACCAGTACACATCTGTAAAGTAAGGGATCTTTTTGATAGTTAGACAACACTGAATATAGAGCAGTTTATAGCTCAAGAGCTTTGAGGAAGATTCCAACAGTCTCTATATATAAAGTTTTATCGCCTGCTTTATACAAATCGATCGATTTTCATTTCTCACCAAATGGCCTGTTTACAAAGAGGTTATTCTTGGATTGATACACTGCCTAAAATAGTCTGCACTCACTGAACTCGATCTAAAAGGTGAACAAAAAGATAGGGTAACGAACTTTCCCTAATACTGTTTCAATCTCTGGGAAAAGAGTGATGAAAAGGTATATTTTTAGGCCTATTTTCCTTCTCTTATCTTGTTCGCTTTCTATTTTGAGGATCAGGATGCAATGACCCTCTCGACGGTTATGAATAATACAAAGAAATGTCAGTCCGAAATAGAAGACGAAAAATGACCCATTTACATTTCTGGATACCAACCGGTATTACTCATGCGACCATATTATTTGTCGACGCATTGTTGAATGTAAAATAAAAAAGAAAATACCTATCGGTTTTCGCAAGAGGTATCACTTGTCTAAGACATTTTTAAAGAACGGGAGCCTATATTTATTTGAATTGTTTACATCCTCTTATTCTTTCCCAAGATTTAATGGTTCTATACTAAAACTAAAAATGATACGGATTCTTGGAATTGGCTGTAAGATTTTGAGTATGACCTTAACATCAATGAAAAAGAAAAAGGTGTAAATCTTTAGTAGAATCCAAACCACTGCACATTCTTTTCAAGTTTTGTTAAGGTGCGTCTTCATTTCGCGGGCAGTCGTCAATCCTGCTTTGAAAGTTTAATCGATGGCGGCCGCAGAGTTCGTGTGCGTGCGTGTGCGTGCGTGTGCGTGCGTGTTCGTCCGGATGTTGTTTCTCTGCGTTTACTCGTGAGATTTCATGCTCATCACATCAAACGTCTCAGATCAATAGAAAGAACGACACTTCGGTTAAACAGCTTAAACGTTCGATTTCGTGATATCCAGGATATCTTGTTGGATAGGTGGACCCGTGTTGCACTTTTTCGCCGTCATGAGGTATAAGAAATTGTCTACTGGCGCTCGTGACATGTAGCTCGAGGGCCGCATACACGACACCCATCCCCACGCCTTCCGGCAGAGCTGCGACCACGAATCGATATTTGCCGCGAGGTGCCAAAAGCAACAACTCTGAACACATCAGCGCCCTGAAGAAATGTAACAGTGCTAAAGGGTTTTGACCCTTGATCAAAAAGGACACATAGATTTAAGACCTTTCTCACCCGTGTCTGTCTTTTTCTTTCCACGGCTTTCTTCTTGCTGAAGGTTACATTGTTCTTTTTTCTTCCGTTTCTCCTCCGTTAGATTTATCCGTGTTTTACATTATACCTTCCTGTTTGATTTCTTCTTTTCTTTTTTAACTCACTACATGATTCTCATAATGAAGGTGCATCCTAGATTTACATGCTTGACTCCTGTGTGGCTTAAAATGATTCTACATACCCACAGAGACAATTACCAATTTGCTACACATATCAACATGTTTAATCATTAACGTCTGTACAGAAAAGGTGAAATAGTATTGAAGTTCATGACTTTGCTCACTGGGCATTTCATTTCAATAGATTTGATGTAATATAGATTCCAACTATCCTTACTATCATTTTACCATGATTATGGTGACATTGTACAGTTTGTACATAAATTCCTAATCCTAGTGACACCATAAAGTCTGCCGTGGTGACCGTCCTATGTGAAAAATAACAAATCCCACACAAAACGAAAACAAAAGCAAATTTAAAACCAATCGTTTTGGAATGAAGAACGTTGAAAATGTCATCGATTCACTGATCCTTGACATGACTGACCGCATAAAATAAAAACACTCTGATCAACAGGACATCGTCCTTGGATATTGATTCCTTTCCCGCATGATTATTTTGAAGATGCGTTGACGGCTACTAACTTGTACCTTCTGTTTTAATAAGACAGCGACATTTGAGCTTGCTTTCCTAGGAAAGTCCATATTATTGACACTATTGCATTTTTAAGAAGCAAATGAATATATACAAAAATCCTTCTATTACGGGATCGATGGTGATATCAACTTCAAAGTAAAGAAAACCTTTTTTCTTTTTTTCCTTTTGTATTTATGATGCTTCAATTAATCTTCCCATTGATGTTATTATTCCAGAGGGGCCCACATTCTACAAGCTCTGTCTTTTTAGTGGGTCTCTCCATTTTTCGCACTTTAAGCAAAGTTATACATGTACTTCATTTCGATCACTTCTGTTTCTTTTTTACTGCAATGTATAATTACTATAAGGTTCTCAATTGTTTTACATTCTTTTTGATACATAATGTTCTGTTTACCTTATTCTCTGTTGTCAAAAGAAGTGTAACTTATGTTTTGTCGAAAAATGAAATAAACTTTGAAACTTTGAAACCTACCTGCCTTCTCACACTATGATATATATATGCGAGTTTTTTGTTTGTTAGGTCTTGCTGTTGTTTTTTGCGATACCCGACAGGAATGCATTAGAATATCAGATACCCCGAAAGTCCGTTGACGTCCCCATTTACTCTTTCTTTTCTCCATCTCTACCCCTCCCCCTCGCTCTGTGTGTGTCTGCATTGCAAATTAGTTCTATTTACCATTCAGAGTCGCCCTAGGTCTGACCAAAGTCAGTAACCCTAATGTATATCATATTGCCGAGCCATCTCCCATTGGTCGTTAGGGATTCCCTGCTAATTGAAACGTGTCGTGACGAGTGTACAGGTGCATAGATCACCACGTGAAAGTAGAACTCGGTGACACATCACGTGACCATTAGACATGACGCCAGAGGGCGTTTACCTTTGCAGGAAGAGTGCAGTGGGTTTTCTTCTCCGTTTCCTTCTTTTTCCTTTTTCTTTCTTTCTTCCCGGTCTTCTTATTCGTCCATCTGCTTCTTCTTTCTACTTTTGTTGCTTCTTCTTCCTGTCCTTCCCTCCCTCTTCTCCTCCTCCTCCTCCTCCTTCTTCTTCTTCTTCTTCTTCTGTTGTGTCGTCATCTTTTTCTTTGTCTCTGTTTTTTTCATATACTTTTTTTTTCTTCATCTTCGTCATAATATTCAAGTGAATATTATGTCAAAATCAGAGCGTATCAGATAATAGAATATCGTTGCAACTGTCGTATCGTGGAAATGCTGAGAGAGGATAATAGATGTGGTCTCATAGCACTGCCATGATGTAAAAGTTGATTGACCGCTGTGGCGTAATGTGTATATCACTCCGTGTCGTTCTATATAATATTATGGTGGAGAGTGCGAGTCCTTCTCAATGCGTGGGGGAGCTTAAACTATTCCTCCCCCCCCCCCCCCCAGTCCGCCAACATGCGCACTTGGCAATGTTGATGTGATAATGTTAATTTCTGAGCCTTCAAAATGAACGGGCGTTATAAATGACGAGTCCTCCACTGGTGTATTATGTTACTACAGCATCATATATAACGTTGGAAATAATCACAATTAAGAAAAAATGCATACCGTGTTATGATGTTAATATGGGTAAGAATCATTATAATTGTATCAGTATCACTTTCTTCGCTATTATTGGTTTAAACGTTATCGTGTTCCTTAGCAAGGGCACCTTGTGTGTGAAGGGAAAAATGAACCTTCCTGAATAGATTTCGTTGGAACATCAATTTCTATTATCAGCTCCTTTTCCAGGGCCGTAGGTAGGGCCGATATTCGTGAACAGGGGGGTGTTTCATAAAGCTGTTCGTAAAGTTACAAACAACTTACGAGCGACTGGTGATCAGTTGCGATGTGTTATACTTACTAGAATTTCAATAATTCACCACAAGAACTGATCACCAGTCGCTCGTAAGTCGTTCGTAACTTTACGAACAACTTTATGAAACAGGGCCCTGTTCCTTCTTGCTGCATTCGTTTGCTTGTTTAAATTTGGTACCGTCAATTCACCTGCTGAGTATAAATGGAACATTATCTTTATGTGCCATCCCAAAGCATCCAACAGAACATCCTTTTGAAAATTGGCCACGTAGAAACAAACAAACAAAACAGACAAACACGAAAGTCCTAACTATACCTCTCGGGGTGGAATACTGCTATAAGCAACGTATTTCGTAACTTATTCGATAGCAACGAGGAACAGGGCGATAGTAATTAAAGAAAAAATATCGGTAAATCCAAATTCAGTTCGGATGGTGGTCATATAGGCTGCAAAAAAGAAAAATTAAAGATAAAACAAAATATTGAATAGTATCATCGGCTTCCATCCTTGGAGTTAGTCGTAAATACATGGAAATAAAATAGGTCAACCCTTTGAAATGCAGCTGCGGTCATCTTAAAATGGCAATATCAAAATCAAAGGCGATCTCGAGAATAGATACATGTAGAAATTTTCATCGTATATTATTTGAATTTCCATGATAGAAACACCGCCTTAAAGTTGGTCAGGGAACAACAGTTACCTATCAGGAGTCGAAGAAGTTGTTGTTATTGTTGTTGTTTTGTTTTGTTTTTTTAGAGTGTGTGATAGGAGAGAGGGGTGGTGCTCGTGTCTGGTTGGGCCACTTGACAACCCCCCCCCCCCCCATGAGATGAATCTCGGATCGTTTATTTTCTCCCCCCCCCCCTTTATATAGCCAGGGGGGGGGGGGGGGGTATTACAATCCCTCTCCCTGTTCCGCGGCCTTGATTATCATCATCATTATTTTATTCGATCAAAGAAAGTCAAGTCTAAGTCTAAGCCATCCCGGCAATTTGTGCCGCAGGAGGTTGTTGATTGTTTTTGTCGTTGTTTGCAGGCGCCGCGGAACGTTTTGTTTTGCTTTGTTTATATTGGGGGGTAGAACTCACAGGGCGGAAGTTAAGGATGCCCCCCCCCCCCCCCTTCGAGGGGAAGAATCTCCGGATATAACCTTCGGAAAGTACTAAATTTTGTAATGATTTCTTTTCTTTCTTTCTTTTTAGGGAGGGGGAGGTTTGGAAGGAGACAAACTAGCTGAAACCACCACCCTCCCCGTCCGTGTTCCCGCGAGTTTTAGTTTGTTGTACAAAGTGTGTATGTTTGTCTGTTGTGTTTGGAACGTTGATTTCTCACAACCTCGTGATGCAGAGAACGATCAACTGTCCATGTATGTAGGCCTACATGATGTGTAAATGAATGCTTCTGATACACGTTCTTGAACCAGAGCTGCAACGAACATCATAATACATGTTGATTACCTCACTTGTTATTGGAGATGACTTTCTATCAAACAGCAAATGCCGAGGATTATTCATTGACATGGCCTGACGACAACTTGTAGGCTGCGGTGGCAGGTTTTAGGACCTGTATTGTTCAGGAAAAGGATCCAAACATACTCAAAGGCTTCAAATTCTTGTAATCGATAGTGTTGTTTTTGTCAGGTGACCTGATGACTAATTCCAAAATAAAAGCAAGAATCGAAGTCGAGTCCTTTTGCATTGTACTCATCATCTACTTGATTTTCTGCATTGTTTTGTTTAAAATCTTAAAATCTTTTTTCTCACTTTCTGTGCACGAGTTTTACAAGAATTTTGTCAGAGACCAGAGTAAAGGATTTCGAATGATTCTACGCCAGTTTAACTCTTTCTCTACAAGATTGAGTTTTGATACTATAATTATAATTATCGTGTGAACATGGGTCTATGTGTTTTCACACGATGAATTTGAAGAGTTTGTTCGCAAAAACCGATAAGTCCATTTTTGAAGATTTTGAAGTACGGTCTCTGTCATAAAGTACAACATAATACCTTTTAAATGATAGTATTGGTCACTACATATAAGGGTACATTTTTGAGGTTATGGTCAAAAGAAGCAAAAATTTTCTTATTATTCTCTTTATTTTTCTTGACCTTTAATCGCAAATATCTCCATTTGACAAATTTGGACTTATCGGTTTTTGCAAAAACTCTTCATTTCCTTAAATGCTTACACTGATTTGAACTTTTTTTACAGAGATAGAGAATGAAACAAATCGAAATGTAAATAATACCTACATCTTTAAGGGTCGTAACATATTTTCTAACCACACGATTCGTGCCTGATGCAAATTTTCCACACTGAGAACTGTATGATAAAAAAAAAAAAGTATTGAAAAGCACGTTTGCCACTTGCAGGTTTATTCTATCTGATCTCACCTGGCCATTTGAGAACTTATCAAAAACATCCTTTCCAAGCAGCAATCCGTCGAATACCTTATAAAGAAACTAGACTACAAATGAAGCTAAACGTTTTTGTCGTCTTACAGTGTACTATCTTCCAATACCAATACAAATTTGATATTGAAGAGTGCAATAGTCCACAGGCGGTGCTCTTGAGCGACCAACTAGAAGCTCATAAAAGGGTTTTACGACTCAGCCCCTCTCTCTTTCTTTCTTTTACCCCTTCCTTTTCGAATTACTCGGCTAATATAGGCTTCCAAATACCAAGGACGCGAACTTGACCCAAAGCCGCCTGGGAAATCGGAGGTCCTTTGTTTTAAGATTCATTAATCATTCCTTGGGATTGACTCGCGTTTACTTTTGCCGGCATAATGGAAATTGATAGAGCATGCGGAGAGAGAGAGAGAAAAAAAAAAAAAGGATGAAATGTCTTAGGCATGGGTATGAAGGCTATGTTCCCGTTTGTGATACATCACCGAGGTCAAAATGGACTCATCTTGGTTAGACGAAATGCAGTTTCTTTTCCGACCTTGTCCCGCACTATGGTCTCTACAAGCTGCCTTTCTATCCACGTGAAAAACTATATACTGTAATCGTTCAGGACAATGTGACTCTGTATTCGCATTGGTGGGGAAAACCGTTTTTTTTTTTTTTTTTTTTTTTTTTTTTTAGGTGGAACGTTACGGAGATAATTATGTCGCATATGAAGGACAGATTTTGTCATTGTTTCTGCTACGGAAAGTGATTAATAAAATGAAAATAAGATACGAGAAAGGCAGTCCAAAACCAAAGAGAAAGAAAAAGAAAGAGATAGATAAAAAAAAAAAAACAATCGAGAAGAAAGATCGTAATAAAAAACAAAACAGAGCTAAAGTGAATGACCCTGTATGCGGGCACCTCTTTCCAGCTAGTGATCATTTTGAGACGCCGCGCAGTAAAAAGATACGGCCTGATAGCTCAAAGAAGAGGTCATTTTGTCGTAGGAGCGCGAGATCGAAGAGTCAAGTTGCGGATATTATTATTAGTATCTTGATTCCTGTATTTACCTTTCACATTATGAGGGCTGTTTTCTCAATCAGTGGACGTACGGAAAAGCAATTTCTTCTCTGTGGGAGTCTCGAAATGATGAAAATATTCAGGCCTACCAGCCATTTTGAACAATGATACAAGACGTTTAGTGTGCAAAGTTTGTGCTTTCATTTAACGTCGGCTTCTGCGCTTGAATCTGTCTGTTCTTTGTGTTTCGCTCTTTTCCTATCATAATGAGGCTATCCTGATAAAATGTTTGCGGACAGTATATTATCATGATAACGAAGTGATAACCGGGAGTATATCGTGTGGGTGAGCGTGTGTGCATGCATAATGGCATGTTTTGCTACTTTGAACAGATTAATTCATTTCATTCTTATTTAATGTAGGGCCTACATGTCGATATGAGATGATTCTCTTGTCTGTACATGAAAAGCAAATGCTGGTGAACATATCATTTCATATGCACACACGCAGCACAACACATACACACACACACACACACACACACACACACACACATATTTTGTATATATATATGTACATATATACATATATATATATATATATATATATATATATATAATTATATGTATATATATATGTGTGTGTGTGTGTGTGTGTGTTTGTGTGTGTATGTGTACGTGTGGAGAGAGAGAGTTAATACAGATATTCGACAGGTAGAACGAGCTATGATGTTTTGAAATTTGAGCATTTCGATTAAAAAAAAAACTTATATAGCATCAAAAAATATTGCAATTAAAAATATAGAGATGAAACCAAGTAATAAAAAAACTCCATTTAACGTTTATGTAACATCATGAAGCCTAAATTTGGAAGAGTCAATCCTTCTATGAAAGTCATATTGAGACAATTTCGGAGAGGGCTCGTGCTATAAGTGCTATAATAGCTCGTGCTATAAGTGCTATAATACATAAGTGCTATAATACGTGCTATAATACATATCAGGTATTACTTGATAAACTTTTTTTATTGCAAAAGAAAGCGCTCAGAATTGTTTTTAACCTACATACACGAGAACATACAGATCCTCTGTTTCTTGACCATAAAATACTAAAAGTAAAAGATTTGTATGTGTTTCAACTTGGCCAGTTCATGTTTAATTATAACAGCAACTTTTTACCCAAAATATTTCACGACTCTTTTCACCGAAACAGTCATGTACATAACTATCCTACGCGACGATCCGACGAATTCCGTCTTCCATTAATGAGAACCGCACATGCCCAAAATACATTTCTGTATACCGGACCCAGACTTTGGAATAATCTAGAAAATAGCTTAAAAGATTCACCCTCATTCCTCACATTTAAATACAAATTCAGAAAACACTTATTATCTACTTATAATTCTAGATAATCTGAATTAATTGTTTTAATTTATGCTTGAGGTTTCACCTGTCCTGATGTCGCAGCACTTGGCGTGTTCTGTATGCAGACCTCTTTTTTCTCTTTTTTTTCTTCTTTCCTCTTCCTTTCCTGTCTTTTGTTCCTCGTAGACTTGTATTGTCACCGTCTTCTCTCTTCTCGGTACTGTCTCGCGTCTTATATGTGTGTGGGTAACTGAATGTATGTACGAGTGTGTTGTCCTTCTCATATTTTCCCGGTACACCAGTTCAATGAACACCGTCTGGGCGTTAGCATTGATACTCTATTTTTATTTCCTATTATTGTCGAAGCCAGCGTATCTCAAAATAGCTATATTTTTACAAACGACTTAAGTAATCTACATTCAATTATCTAGCGATCCACGTCCTACAAGCTTAGCTTTTTAGTGGATCGCTATTTTCAAAAAAGAAAAGAAAATTGAAGTTATTTTCTGAAAGCTCGCGAAGTATACATGTATACGCATCGTTCCTTCTGATTATTGTACATAATATGTTGATGTATGTAATTTATTTCGTATATTACATGAACCTTTTGTAAAAGTTTAGACAATACTTCATTTCATGATATGTATACTTTGTATTACGTTTTGATTTTCGTTGATTGGAAATAAACTATGATTGATTGATTGATTGATTGATTGATTGAAGTGTGTTTCCAACACAAAAAATACAGACCTCACCAATGTTCTCTATAGATTTTGTCTTGAGCGTAATAAAATTTTATGTTTAGCATGCAATATACAAAAATTACAGTCAAAGGTCAGGCTGCTTTTAATTCTTGCTGTCGACTACTATCTTTATCCTGTTAGTTTTAATAGTTGATTTTAATCGCTCCAGGTATTTTCTGGACAGTGCATTTTTCTGGTTTATGGCTTATTCAACGATGATTAATACGCATGATGAATATAGGGCATGATAAAACCTGTATAAACTGTTTCCGACGTTTGCCAGTGCCTGCATACCCTTTGTATAATTACTTCTACGTCTGTGAATCTTATTGATTACTACAGTGATGATCTACTTTGTGTATGCCTGTAGATGAAAATGATAATCCTAACTATGATGATAGCATTACTTTTCAAGACAAAGGAAATGTGGGGAGTTATTCGTTCTGTTAAGAAAACAGTGATGCAGCGTACTGTAAGACAATAATGACGATAATTATTGAACCGAATCTTTATTTTGATGAGCAATTACGAGTCCTTATTAACGCCTTTGATCATACCCAGTTTACATTGAATGCCTCCGTCAATGTCAGTAGAGCAGTAGTGTTTGAAAAAAAAAAAAAAGATAGCATTGGCTGCGTTGCTACTGGAAAGAGTTTTATCAGCAACATGACTTTCCGGGATGTTTTCATCTTGATTTGTAATAGCCAACATGTGCACATACCACAAGAACCATGGCGATAACCATTATAATGAATTGTGATATATATATCCATACAGTGTAATATACCAGCATGGCATGACGTAAAGCGAGGCTCAAACTCGTTTTCGTTCGTTGCGCTCCTTTTTCTTATTACTTATCTCCCCCCCCCCCCCCCCGGCCTCCCGCCCGGGCCGACGACGCTCGTGTATCACAATGCTTTGCAAACAACGAAAAAAAATCCTCTGTAGTCGGTAAGACGCCCCCTTGTGACCGATTCCTTGACACACTTCCGAAACCCTCAGTTGTGTGACATCATGAGTGGATGACCTTTGAAAAAGTCCAGGCGATCGATCAATCGATTCCGGGTTGACAATACGTACAAACAAGACGTTCTGACATTCTGACACAGGTACAGCGACTCGGTTTTTTTTTTTTTTTTTGTGTGTGTGGGGGGGGGGGGGGGAGGGGTTCCTCTTTCCGTCAATTTGTAACATAAAGAATGCCCTCTATATATAATATCTACAAAAAGTACTGTAGTTTGAGGAGCTCTACAGAACAGAACAAAAACAAAAGGCGAAGAAAGTTTGGCAATCATCTTTGCAAATTCATTCTTCCGTAAGCTCAATCATTTTATTCCGACGTTTGCAAATAATATTGGGTGCAAGGTTGAGCTCAGTGCTATATATTACAAATCATTCAACCTTATTTACTAGAATGTCAAGGTCCACATCTTGTTCAACAGTGGAGATGGTATAGATCTATTCAAATTACAAGGAAAAAGCACACCTGCATAGTCCATTGCTACACACAGAGCTCAAATTGTATTGCAGATATTTTTCAAATTGTTTGATTATGGGAGAATTTGTAGGCAAAAACATTATCAGATGATGTGACTAGATGCGGATTGCGGTATTAATACTTGTCTGCGATGCACCTGCGGCAGGATGCTCTTCCGAAATTCTACGGCACAGACGTTTGATAGTGTATATCACTGCCGTATCAAGAAGGGGCTGGATGCCCCCCCCCCCAAAAAAAAAAAAAAAAAAAAAAAAAAAAAAAAACTTATTGGCAAATTATATTAGAATATTGATACAATCGTTACCGCAGCGGCTGTGATAGTAGCCCCACCCTGCCCTACATTAGAATTAAGCCAACTCCTTCCTATAGAAACATAACTAAAAAACCATCACCTTTGGGAGTCAGACAGCTAGAAGTGTTATCGATGAATTCTCTACTCGAGAAAAAAAAAAACACACACACACACACACGCACACACACGACTTTCTTTTTGTGCCTGACTGTTGCATGCATACTGAGATCACACCTTGTAACCCCCAATGCTAATGTCATGCGTGTCCTCTAGCTGGTTAGTTCGGTTGAGCAGCTGTGCTACCCATCGGCATGACACAAAAAAAAAACCCGGATTTTACGGCATCGAAATTGAGAATTTAGCTCCAATCAACGATGATTACGACAAGCTGTGAAGGACAAGATACCTAATACACATCTCATGGACCAGCAAGCGATGACCGTGAGAGAAGCTGTTCTGCGAAATAGGGACATTAGTGGTGCAGCTGACGATGCTATCTTCGGTAGATGTGGAACGAGCAGCGCGTTGTTATCTCGCTCGGTTGGAAATAACCCTCGGGAAGGGACTTAGGAATGCAGCCCACATAGGAGGGCGCAACGCGAGGTAACGCAGAATTTTAAATGAATTTAGCTTGGGAACCTGCCGGAAAGTGTACAACATTCTGTTTACGTATTTCCTACATGTTGCTATTCAAGTATACCATTAGCATCTAAAATTCAACAAACTCCATCAACAAACTCCAACAAAAATAAAACTTCTTGAAGCGATCCCCATATATATATATATATATATATATATATATATATATATATGAAGAGTTTGTTCGCAAAAACCGATAAGTCCATATTTCCTAAATGGAGATATTTGCGATTAAAGGTCAAGAAAAATAAAGAGAATAATAAGAAAATTTTTGCCTCTTTTGACCATAATTTCAAAAATGTACTTTTATTTGTAGTGACCAATATATCATTTAAAAGGTATTGAATTATACTTTATGACAGAGACCGTACTTCAAAATCTTCAAAAATGGACTTATCGGTTTTTGCGAACAAACTCTTCATATATATATATATATATATATATATATATATATATATATATATATATATATTATACCGGACTCTGGCTGTAGAAATGGATAGAATTTTGTTCACGTGTGTGTGTGTGTGTGTGCGTTTCCCTCAAAATAAACATGTAGGCCCGACGGCTGCTTTTTTTTTTGGGGGGGGGGGGAGGTGAGGACATTGGTAGTCAAAAACAAATAAAAAAAAATAATGTACTGACGGTAATCGTCCACAACATTATTGCCATAAATCGACACATACTGTTGTTATTGTTATTGTTCATTTTCCATCTGAGAAGATGGCTGGATAGCCCATATTCAGCTACACTAAACTGGTCTTCCATGGGGTCCAGTTGGATGTGAGGTGGGACCACTTCGCCGGGTCAAACACCCTTCTCTTTGCGATGAATGACTGAAGCGGGATCTTTTACGTGCATGAGTTGTGACTCTCGCATACACGGAACCTCCATTTTATGTCCTATCCGAGGGACAGAGTGTTTTTGCCTCTTGCTAGAGGGGACGGTATGATTACACACAACATTCAGTCTAGACTCGGGTTCGAACCCGGGCCCTTAAGATCGTGAGGCAGACGCGCTACCGACTGAGCTTTTCAACTCCACAACCAGCATATTTTATATCCGTCATTTTGCCTATGCACTGCGATATCCTATTTCATCATGTACATGTACATTCAGTTGAAGTTTTAATCACTGGGATGACGAGAAAAGGAGTCTAGATATCCCCTACTGCGGCGTCAAAATATCACATTAAAACCACAACAAAGTAGTAAAACAAACTGAATAATCTACATCCTGCATTCTATTATTAATCACCTGAATAATAATTATTTCAAAAATCATAAATAAACTGGATGTCTTATGCTGCTTCGTCAAACCATCACATCAAATTCACTGCTCTAATACTAAAACGCTGGCCAATTAGGAAGACTTTCAGAATTTTGATTAAATCACTGGGTAGGGAACTTGAAAGGCTTTTATCTAATTTCCTCTCGAGAAAATAATAAATCGTGGCCCTTAAATATACTGAGGGTGAAAGGCCCTACGTATTTATGTGAGTAGTGTGCATGTTTGATTGTGCGTATTGTATAAATTGCGTGGTATTGTTTTGTATTGCATTGTATTGTATTGTATTGTATTGTATTGTATTTATTGTATTTATTTCCTTATAAAATCACACAAGCGACAGTTAAACAGTATTAACTGGAATACGGTTGGATTGCTCTGATCAACTGTGCCTAAAAGAGACTGTTGTAATACTATGTGCCATTCGTCACGAAAAAGAGGTTGAAAAAGAAAAAAAATTTTATATATTCTATGTCCACTGAACTGTATTACGCAGTTTTCTGCGATATCAGTACACTAGCATTGAATTTGAAAGGAAAAAAAAACTCAATCAGAACCGGAGAAATTTCAGTAAAAAAGAATAATGAATTAACTATATTTATCGTTTATTTGGGAATGACGAAGATCTGAAATCTGTCGACTCGAATTAAAAGCAAGTATTCATCAAGTTTTCCTGTTATCAAACAACGCTCTCTCAGAGCTTTTGATATCCAAAAATGTTTTTTCGCAGAATGCCCCTGAGTTAAAGGATACAAAAAGGTTAAACAATGAATAGTGCTTCTGAAAGGCTAACTATGCTCTAAAGTAAAGAATTACTTATTTTGTAGAGGCATCATATGACAATACAATGGAACCATTCATTACCAATGTTTTCATGGCATCAATTTGAAATGGAAATTACCATTCGAAACCGTTTTTTTTTTCTTCATCCAATCCTTTCTGTGCAGCTTTCTGTTCGATTCAGAACACCATCTTCTGGGGCATTCCAGACGATTTTCATAATTTCACAATCATGCAGTACATAAATCGACAGCTGCATGTGTAGATTTGTGGAGTTTATTGTGGTCCTTGAGCAGAGAAACCAGTACTCTGAAACATCTCAAAGAAATTACACTGAACGATGTTGATGACAAAGCAGGCTCAGATAATATCATTTCAGAAATGTAACAGTGTAATTTTATTACAATACCGCTTGCTTTACAAGATCACCTACGTAGAATGTATGCATGCCATCTTCTTTCGTTCTGCTTCCTAGAGCCCCAACTCATGCATTCTTATGGTGAGGTTGCCATGTCATCATCCTTGTTCATTGCAATTTGTTTATAAGTTTTCAAAACATTCTTTTTTCCTCATCCCAATCACTATCAATTCTGAAACTCTGTACTCAGCCAGTCAATGTAGATGTATTGTTCAAATGTAAAAGTCTGAATATCATCCGGAGCCTCCGGATGATATTCTTTAGTGTAACACTGTCCTTTTTAAATTGATAAAGTAGATGGTTGACTCTTTATGTGAAATATGGCACAGTTTAATGAAAAGTATATAATCGTATTTCCATCAAAGAATGAGAACAAGGGAGATTGTCCAAACAAAGAGAAAAGAAAAGAAATAATCCAACTTGGACGCAATATTGTGCAAAGTCGTGCATCATTTAATGCTACGTTCCTGTCTTTACAATGCCTTAGATTTGTGTGTGGAATACAATGTGCATTTTTTGCTGAAATGCAAAAAAAAATAAAAATGTATTGGAGAGTGGTTTCGGTTTTAATTCGAAATATTTTCGATCTTGCAATAGATATCAATGAAAAAGTCATTATTCTCGGATATGATATAGGTAACAAAAAGATGAAATTAGTAAACCTTTTTTTGAATTATGCCCAATTCATTGTCTACAGGAATTATGTCAGAGAACGCAATGAAAGAAACAAATGTTTGTTCAATGTACACCATTTAATAGAAGATTTGAAAGCGGAATTAAGATTTTATATCAGTTTGAAGTGCAACCAAACGAGATTCGATGATATTGGATTAAGAAGAATACGCAATTATTTTGGTTGGTACCATTGATGTACCCTTCAATTATTTTTTTTCCTGTCATAATGATTATGTTGAATGCCTTTTGGATACTTGCAGATAATGTGATTGTAAATATGCGACGATATTTGGAAAAATAAAGTACCTCAGATGAGGAAAATAGAAAAAGAAAAAACTTGGACGCAATATTGTGCAAAGTCGTGCATCATTTAACTCTTTTAATGCTACGTTCCTGTCCTTACAATGCCTTAGATTTGTGTGTGGAATACAATGTGCACATTGGACTCACAAGCACAGAAAGGGTTAATGTCCAATACGTGATGTCATGATTGTTTGCTCGACAAAACTTTTTTGGGGGTCATTCTCCTTGCCCCAAGCTACTCTCCTACTCAACTTTTTGCCGTGATGTAGGGGGAGAAAAAATTCATATTGGCGTCACTATACAGCCTCAGGATATATGATTAGAGTCTTTTCAATTTCTGGAAAACGTGTCAATATCTTTATACAGATTTAAAGGGTCGCGTTTCCACACTGCTTCTTTTACACCCTAAAGCTTGATTAATCACTTAGTCTTGGAGAAACGAAAACATCCATACACATGTCAGGGAACAAAGTTATATCCATTGGGTAATCTCTCTGCCGAGAAGAGACTGGTAGAACCCAATACCGATACACCAAAGTACCAGCTTTCTGCTACGTCTTCGATAACACGGAAAATTGATGAGCATGGACCCATTTCCTATAGGAAAATAACATGAATTTTGGTGTGAATAACATAGTAATGTATCTCCCCGCCATCACGCCATTAAAGCGATTGATGTATGTCGGAAAGACATGCAATAAAAATCAGTCAATGTCCGAAAGAAGTCCTTCTTTCTCTTTCAGAGTCTATTGTAAATCAATGAAGAAAAGAATGTGGAGATTGTTTTTCTATTGTATTTTGTTATTGCTGCTATTGTTGGAACAGATTTTTTCTATGTTGATGTAATGTGCTAAAATGATCACCAGACCGGAGGCATTATGACACCCATAGTCCTGTAAAAGTCGCCTTAAGCCTATTTCAGTACATTCACTTTTGATAACTGATGAGACCGTGAAATTTCAATGAACTTTGGGTTCAGACTTGATCATGCTTATATACTTACCTATCGCAACTCCTCTCCTTGTTTTGATTGAAATGTAGAAAGTACGTTCAAAAGTTTGGTATGTTAATCTCTTTCGGTCTGCCTATATATATGATAAAAAAATGATTACAGGTGAGCTTTCCGCATAATGAAATTAAGTGAAGTGTCTATTCAAATGAGAAAATAGAAAGCTGATATTTGCACCACCGAGGTATGAACTGATGCGAACCGGTTTATTACTTTTAATATTTCATGTTAGTGCATAAATCAACTATTTTAAGGTATACTGAAACACCTTACATTGATAATTCTTTATATATGTATATATATATATATATATATATATATATATATATATATATATAATATATAAATGGGGGCGCTTTAGATATTCTGCGAAGCATGTTTCAATGACGTGGATGTTATAATGAATAGATTTGTTACTGTCCTTAACGTTTGATTGCACTCCAATTCGTTACGAATGTTATACAAAATAATTAAAAACAAAATAGAACTTTCTGGTTTCCTTACCGTGTCTGTGGTATATATATATATATATATATATATATATATATATATGAAAAGGGGACATTGAAAACTTTCAAATATGGACATCGTAGAATTGCATGAAAATAGTATAGAATCTGATAGAGATGGTACAATGCACCACAAAACTATCATGAAATTGTATGATATGAGTATTGACTGTATGGCATATTCTGAAACAGTAGATGTTAGGCTTAAAATTCTTTTGAATAAATAGATCTTTGTACGTAACCCATTAAAATGAATAACAGAATACTAACATTTAGGAATGCTTCTATGAAGTTAGGTGAGATATGGTTCACATGAAGTGTGTCACCCTCTTAACGTGTGGAACAAAAAAGGAAAACCAAAGAGGGATTCGAAGGTGTGATAATTGGAAACCATTGTGAAACCCTAACAATTTAACATACAACTTGGTTTTAATTCTTTATTTTCTAGAATTACATTGGACGATCAAATTTCTGCTTCCTGTTTTCCTGGAACTTATGGATAGAAAACGGAAAGAGAAAAATAATGAGACATATAAAATATTATGATATAATTATGTATGTATACATATAAGATAGGTATATATTATATATGTATCATCGTATGCATAGATAGATAAAATGAAATCATTATTAAGTAAAATTATCATAAAAATTGAAACAAAAATGCAATGAAACAACAATGAAAAGTAGCATAAGTGTGTGTGGTTGTGTGTGCATTCTTGTGTGTGTGTGTGTGTGTTTGTGCGTGTGTGTGTGTGTGTGTGTATGTGTGCGTGTGTCTGTCTGTCTGTGTGTTTGTGTCTGTGTCAGCTTCTGGTTGTTTGTTTCCTTATTTTACTTTTTATTTCGCAACCTTCATCATCCGTGGTGCTGGTAGGCTAATATGCTTGGAAATTGTATAACATAGAAAGAAAGAAAAGCGGGTTCAAAGCCAAGATATGGAGCTGGCAAGCCGCCGCCGTTAAATTTATGGCTTTTGACTCTTGATACTTTGAGATAATTTGAGAATATTTACTATAGACGTCGAAACGTGCATTTTGTTTTCATTTTTGTTTGCTTGTTTGTTTTTTGAGCCGGCATCGAAAATGTACGGGTTGCCTTTTTTAAATATCTTTACGCATTTATTTTTTTGGCTGTTATTTTCTTTATTGCGGACATGCCTTTAAGCTCCTTGCCATTATCGACTCATTAAAGGCGTAATTTACCATTTGCAGATGAAACATAAATCTAGCTTTAGTGCTTCAAAATAGTTTTGAAATGTGACTTAGTGATAGAAATAACAAGTATAGACATTATAATCAGTGTAACCAATGTTCAGTGTGGTGAGATATACATTTAAATGTGAGCAGTAAAAAACCGTCTTTTTACCGTTTTACGGTTTATTTAGAAAATAGTGATATTTTATGCTTTACTGCAAAATGTTTACATGGTAGGACGTTTTGTGATACAACTGACCTACATATACATATTATATGCATTAAATGTGATTTCTCAAACTTTTTTTTTTTAATCACTGCTCCCAAAAGTAAACAATACCTTGAAACACTGAAAAAAAAAACAATGATAAAATGAGCTTAACCCAACTTACGACAGCTCACGCACGCACAGGTACCCACATGAAGCCAGCGACACTTCCATTTTCATGGGCGCATTCAAATCGACGGCTCTCAAAACGACTGTTCCATTATTGGCAAATAATTAATGACAAATGGGAAAGTTATCTGTATTTTAAAGAGAAGAGTAATTCAGTATGTTGGGTAAATTACCGGCATGCTATTCATATAGCGATTATGACTTGTAACCGAGTTCCAAGAAGACGCAGTATCTGCTTTTTCACCTACGGAATTTGATTTGATTTTACTTTAATCTTTATTCATTTAAAACACGGTAAAAAGCCTGCTATCAGCAGGGCATGGCCACGCTTAATGATTAACAAACAAACCATACGTGGTGGACAGAACATAAATGACATAATATTGAGCAATAGTATCGGAACAAAAATAAAAATTAAGTGGGAATCATGGCAAGGAGAACATTTCGATGACGACAAAAAATAAAACTGGTGATGGTGAACAAAATGGGCAGGTCAAAACAAAAGCATAACACAATAACTTGTTACAAAATAAATGAGTGGTAAGGATAGGATACTACACCATCTTGAAATTTACTTTCTTGATTGCTTCTGTAGAGTAGCTAAAGTTGTCAATCATTCGAACATTTGAGAGGTAAATTGATAAATAGCTCAAATGCGCTGTAGAACGAACTACGCTTTAAACAATTTGTCCTTGGTTTAGCCAGGGAGGTGGAAAGAGAGTCCCACCTCCATAGTTTGGCCATGGCTACAATGACTCTATCATTGTTACTAAAATTGTAATAATGGTCTTTCAAAACAATACGTGAACATCGCTCATGTGGCCTCTTCGGGTGTTTGTGCCAAATGCGGGGTATCCTGTAACCGTCCCGATGAGTTAAACGCCCTCAAATATATTTCATAAGACGGAAGACAGACAAAAGATCTGCAATGTCTGGCCGCTATCTTGTATACCAGTTACTTTATACCCCTCAGTCACGTGAAGGGCGTGGTGATCTGATATCGTTGTTTGTTTGTTTGTTTTTTTCTTTCTATCCGTTTTCTTTGTCTTTATAATCCTGCTCTGCAAGAGCATCGAATCTAAAAACTTCTGAGCTCGCTGTTTTTGGGGGAAATTCCAAGCTTTAAAAAAAAAATCCCCTACTGCAGCACAACAATTAGACGATTTCTGTACACTCGTTCCCATCTGTTCTGTGATAGGACAAAAACTAATCATTTCTATTTTCTTTTTAGCTTCATGCGCCCTCTCTGGGCTCTATATTCAGCTTATCATTTAAACATCCACCATACATTATCTCTAGATAGGTCTAAAGCAAAAATGGAGAGAGGCATATAGATTTTGAGATTCCAGTTAGTTTGCTGTGCTTGAAAATGAAAAAGTATAGCACTCAGGCATGCACACACACCCACATGCCCACACATAAAACTCGTCTCTCCCTTTAAATAGTCAATTTATTGCCCCAAAGCACCTGGTGCTTCAAACAACAAATATTCATCTTTCCTTCTTTTTTGTTCTTTTTTTGCAAATAGGCCCATCAAAGGTGAGTCATAATAGAAGCTCTGTGAATATACCAGACAGACAAACCAGCAAACAGACAGACAAAAAAAAAACACACACACACAATGGTAGTAAAGGGAGATGTAGAGTACTTTTCAAGTTTTCTAGATAAGGGTACCCGTATTTTCATATGTTTATTAATCTATTTGTTTCTGCAAATAATTGCAGTCTTTTTGGCATCGTGTTACGTATTTTGCACTTCCCAAGGATGGCGTTGATGAGCACTGCAGTCACTGTTGTGATGGATTAATAACAGAATTGGTTTGATGAAAAAAAAACAAAAAAAAAAAAAACTTCCCTCTTTTCATATAGAGCACCTCAGCCGAAGTCGGAGGAACACAAATAGGAGAAAAATCTAAGGACGCGCTGCACGGAAAATGCAATCAACTGCACATCCCGACGTGCAAGTTCGTTTCTTGCAAAAGAAGCCTGCAAATGATTACAAGTTGGAATTGATCTATAGCAACTACAATATCTGCAATCGATATTCGCAATCTATTGCAACTCGACTTACTTGCAACGCCCCCTTAATATCTTAGGAACCCCTACAATCATCATGAAATTTAATGGAACAGTTATTAAAATACCTTTTTAAATTTCGTTCATTATATGCGAAATCTTTGAATTAGAATTTATACTGTCAAAAATATTCATTGTATTTTATCTCTACATTACGTTAAAGTTTATTCTGCTTTCCTCTAGATTTTGCTTGGAATCCACGTGGCGCTTTAGTAGTTTGTCAAGTTAAGTATGAAGAAACTAGAAGCAACGCAAAAGAAATAACCGCTGCTGAGACCAAAACGAGACCATACAGATCGAGATCATGATCCTGATTACCGCCAAAAATTAAAGGAACTGTACGATTATTTGACACTGCATCATAAAACCTCGAAAAAGTCACCAGATATGGATTTTTAGTAGTTAAGGGCGAATTCTGAAAGAACATACTCTAAGCTTTAAAATGACATAAAGACTCAATACAAATGGTCGTTTCAAACCTATGTGAATAATGGATAAAATGTATCAAACTCTGGAATAGTGTGTACCTAGAAAAAAGGGCTTGGACGTTTAGGGTCTTGTCAAGTGTGTAATATCAGGACAGGATATAAAGCTCCATGGAAACCACTATGAAGGGGAAATTGACATTCTATTCATGGATTGTACGTTAAGGGCGGATTCTACAAGAATGAATTCTAAGATTTAAAATGACATATAACTCGATACAAATGAACTTTCCAAACCCATCTAAAAGATGAAACAGAAGTACACAGTCTGGAAAAGTGTTTGACGGAGAAAAAATATTTGAAGTTTAGAGCTAGTCAAGTGTGAAATTTCACTCAGCTGTGCTCTCTGCAATGAATTGAACGTATAGAATAGGATATAAAACTCTGTGTTGGCATCCACTCTGAAGGAGTTATTAGACCCAAACTGAATAATTACACATCATTAACCAAAGAGTATCATCCTTTCAAAAGTTATTAGATTTGAAAGGGGGGAAAGTGTTTGAGAGGGTTTCTAGTCCTCTGAATCCGCAAATCTGAAAAAGTCAGTCCGAAACAAAGTGTCCTAAAGAAATGCAAAAAAAAAGACAATCATCCTTTCATGTTATAATATCAAACTTTAGAAATATCATCAAAGATGAATGCTCTTTTAGAAAGCATGCCAAACTGATGCTGATGCCATGATAAAGGTTTAATGAAATATGAAACGGAAACAAAAATAAAGTAAAAAAAAAATGGTATTAAAGGCGTTTGATGAGACAATCTTATGCCTCAGAAAATAAAGAGATTTCAGGAAGTTGTACTTAAATATGGCATAAAACAAGAGTGGCCATTAGAAGAACTAATAATACCTGAATCTCATAATGTTTCTGCAGAAAAGAAGGATGTAAAATTGTATAACCCAACATCAATTTTCTTTGGTGTGGTAAAGTCCGACATAAACTTAAGAGGAATTACAAAAAGAGATTCCATGAATGTTGAATGATTTTGCCGAATGCAGAAAAGCAATACAATTATTAGCTACATAATAGTTTCACATTACACTACTATCTTATGGATATTCAAAAATATGAGTCATCATGCCGATCACAAAGCAAAGTCGTTAAAATTTGTATTGTTACGTTTCTACGTAATCTTTATATCAAGAGACAACAAATAAACAGACATACAAGCAAACAAAACATGGAATAAAGCACACACAGAGGAGATGAGGGAAAAGGAAAAAAACAAGAAGCAGTCCAACTTTGATAAAATGGCGATTAAAAAAAAAATTTTACCGAAAAAACACCCTAAAACTGAACTAATCCCTGTAAAGCATTCAGCTCCTAACACCCACCCATACCCTTCTTCTTACCGGCACATAAATAGGTAGGGGAAGTCATAAACGAGCTTCCATCCGGCAAAATCAATTTCTGCTAATTTCTGCGAATGGAACCCTGACAGCACGCCAGTCAACCCGCTGCCTCGGAAGCGTTAATATTATATCGGATCGTATCGGATCGTGTGCGATAGTAGTCGTGTATATAGGCGAACTTAGAGTTGATTCCTCATCATTTCGAGACAGAGCAACGGTGAGGCTGCTATTACCGGGTTATTACTTCCAATCACGTCTGTAGCAAGTGTAGCTTACAAGACAGTCGCTGCCGTGTGGATATCGTCATGTACCCTCGTTTTTCGGGGACTCTCGAAACCTTCACGCGTTTTGTGCGGCTAGCTTCATGCATTATTTGCCATCGGACCTGCTTTAAATGACTGGAGTTTAGACACCGTCTTCCAAATGTTCTGTTCTGAAAGTCATGTTCAGGATCTGGATCTGCTGAATGGCTTTCTGCAAGTCTTATTGGGCTTCACCATAAGTAATTCAGGGTAACGCAGGTAAGCCAAGTGTACGGATTCAAGAGAAGACAAGTGTTGTTGTCATAATTATAGATTTAGAGTAAACATACTCTATGGTTCTGTTTCATGGATTGGAATTAGCCCTTTTCGCTGTGGATTCCAAGACAGATTAAAACGTTAGTCGCATAGTCTTTGTTTCCTTTAATAATAAATTTAACACGCCTATTGGCAAGACGGAAAGTGTATTATAATCTGAACTTGCCTATAACATCCGAGAACGTAAAGAACGAACATACATTTTTTTTTGGTTTAATTTGTAACCAGATATTTTTATACATATCATCTCACCATGCCAACCGGAATCCAATTATTGTGTTAATACGTTAGATAATGAACTTGATTGTGTTCAATCTATTTTTTTTTTCAAATAATAAAACATATCAGACGTTGTCAGTAAACCCCTCATTAAAGTTCAAGAATGAGCTAATAGTAGTGATGTTGATTTATAGCAGACTGACTGTAAACCCTATGATTCCGTATTGATAATGACCTCCCACTAATCTCCCACATTATAAACTAAGTAAAACCGTTATCAAGAAATACGGGCATTCTGATCAAATCTAAAAAGAAAAAAAAATTATCAAAATCAGGTTATTTATTGTTGATTTTCTCGGTAAAATTGCATGGGGTTATTTTACCACTGTGCTTTATCATAACCAAATAGAAAAAGAAAACGCAGCGCAATCAACAGACTACTGACAGGATGGTTTCATTTTGATACGAATGACAAGAAAGGGTTTAAAAGGAGAGAACTTAAATATGTTTGCTTGCATCGTCAGAGTAAAGTTAATACGTACCAATTTTCATATCAATGATTTCTGAAGTATTTCAAACTGTGCCCATCAAACTAAAAAAAAAAAATGAACCCATTGACGCGTTTACCTACAAGGCAGAATGATGCTTATTCTTTTCAAGCACTCGAACTGTCCTTGCATGCTTTCCAACGAAACTGAAAAGCTATGTTCCTAAACAAATACGAGCCAGAAAAACAAAATGTGACTTTACCTCGGTTTAATGATGTAACAGAAAGAAATTAAGTTTGTTTGTTAATTTTTTTCAGCATGTAGGTTTTATAAGCACCAGGATGCTATTGATTCTTCATAGGCATGTTAGGTCGCGTCTTTCGCGGTATTTCTCATCACATCCCTTGTTCATTTTATTGCAAACTTGTATACTATTACACGTGCCTTCACAGAACAGGTATGTCCCGCTATCAGCAATTCCATACAATTGTATATATCACTTTCTCGTCGCTTTCAACGCTCTACACTTCTAATATGGCTAATAGTCTCTGTTGGTTCGATCTTGAATGTATTGATTGATCCAGGCTTTTTGTTTTTAGTTGTCTCGTCTCTTTATTTCTATTTCTGTTTCCTCCCTTTCCCCCCTTCCACTTCTTTTTTCATCCCGCACACTTGTAGTTAAGTTTTCACCTACTTTTTCTCCTGTGAGGTGCCCACATTGTACAAGCACAGTCTTTTCAGTGGGTACCTCCACTTTTTTTTTTTCGCAGAATGTATATATAATAAGTTTGTATAAAAAATGCCTCATTTTTTAATGACTACTGACAAATGTTATTCTTTGCTATCTATGTATCTTTTCTTCAAACGCATGTCGAATTCATACTTTTTGTACATTCTGTTGAAAGAAGTGGAAATAAAACATTTGAACTGAATTATATTGAAATGTACGTGCGTATTATGTAACACAGGATATAGGTGCATTTTCTAAAATCCACTGGGTAAAAAGCTTATGAGTAGAAATTTGTGTTATCCGTCATCACCCTTATTCTTACGCCGTTATCCATCATTTATTCACACTATCCTCCAAGGTGGATTCCTATACGATAACTATAATTCTACAAGAAGTTTAAGGTATTGGATCTTGGTAACCCCATGTTATATACATAATCAACTTCTTTTTTCTTCCCACTCTGAATATTTTTGATTTAATATCGATTAAACAATATTTTCGATTTCCGAACTTGGATATCATTCCTCAATATTGGTTCCCGCTGCAGCTTCAAAAATTCAAAAATTCGACTTCTTTAAGGATTTATAACAGTTTATTTTGCTCTTTGTCATTCATTTGTTGTTTTGTTATTCAGGCATATCACAGTTGGATTTACATGTTTACGTGTTAATTTTTATGTCAGGCAAAATAGTAATCATACATTAGTTATATCGATTCATGTGCTCATTTTCATTCTGAGCTTTGTGAGGGTAAAATGTATTGAATTCCATTGAATAGGATTTCCAATGTCCAAAGGTGAATCCATAAAACTATAGTGTGCTGCATAATAAGCTGTGATTATTATCCTTATCAGAAATTGTGAATTTGTTTGTTTGTTTGTTTGTCTAATACGGCAAAGTGAGAGAAACCATTGTGTAAAGAGAAGAACACGTCTTAATCCTGATCGTCTAAATTTGAAAAAAAAAACCCTCATATTTCCTAACTGCTTTAAAAAAAAAAAATCATGTTTTGTTTCCATAGTATAAATGCCAAGCTATAGAAACACAGCGCTTTGGAAATTAAAGCAATCGCTTAACCTCTTTCTTTCTTTCTTCCTCGCTTTATCTACATATTGAATCATAAAACCACTTGGGAGGAAAATAAACATACTTTCAATGACCTGTCCTACAATAAAACCCCAGTTAAAAGTAGAAGTAAAGAAATGAAATCGATACTGCTGACAGATCGGATTTCATGTATGGATGCCATTTTGCGAAGTTCCCGAATACAATATTTATGACTGCCAATTCAACAATGTGACCTTCAGCATTCAAAGATAAGAGGCAACTTATATTTAAAAAAAAAGCCAATTCATAACACCCCATGTACTAACATGCCCGAAAGACAATTTAAACAATTGCAGATTTCAAAATGTTAATTCGTCGACTTTGACTATCGGAAAGAATACCTCCATCCGTATGCATTATTTTCTCTTCTTATTTGCCGTGTCATGTCTTCTTGATAGGGCATATCAAATTGAGGGATCTTAGAAATAAATAATCATGTTTCTGCCTGAAACTCCCCCACGTCACAATGAAATTTGATAATTCGAGATAATTGAATTTAGTGATAGTTGCATTTATTCGGATTCACGTTTCCAATGGCAATCTTAGTGTTTCTTGACTGTTCACTAACATTTCGAAGGGTATTAGTAATCATTGAGAAGACTGCTGTAACAGATTTTATGTAGGTCCTCTGCACGAACGCAAACTTATTCACTTAAAAATACTTACAAAGTTATATACATGTTTATTTGATTATAATCATTATTACCACTATGTCATACGTCACACTAAAGAAGGCAAACTTCACTTAGCAAATTTTAGAGAGGAAATAGAAAGTTACCTAGAAAATATACTAGTTTCATAATTTAAATCAACAGATTGAGACCATCACCTGTTCTGTTTCAACTTCCAGTCACTTTAGGATAAGACATAAGCACGAAAAAGTCAGATGTATTTTGTAACAATAATCGATTCATAGGAGTACAATCATGATCATGATCAACTTGACATGGGGAAAAGTGCAGATGCCCTCGGCGTTTTATTGTAATTATTATTATTATCATTATTATTATTATTATCATTATCATTATCATTATTATCATCATCATTATGTGAAGGCCTTAAGTCTTGCATGTGGACTTTCCAATCCATGATCCCCAAGTGCTAAGGAAGTATCTGGAAAATTATCGTTATACCATAGCTGCGGCATTTTTTGTTTTAAGTGTTGTTGTTTGTTTTTTTGCTTGCTGTAGTTATTTGTTAAGGTTTTGTTATGCCTTTCTATGTTTTTAATGTCAAGTTTATTTGCAGGACGGTATAACTTGTGTGCACGTGATAAAGTGTGCATATGTTTGTGGGTGTATTCAAAGTGTACTTGTATTGCTGTCCATATAATTAGTGGACGTTGTTTGCAACCTACGCTTGTATCCGAAAGATGCCCGTCTTTGTGCTAATGCAGGCCTCATGTTTTGGAAAGTGATGAATCCGAAGAGGAATTGATATGCCGAAACTGCCCAGACCCTCTTCTGTAAAATCAACAATAGATGATGTGAAGTACCAAGTTTAATAGGCAAATTACCCGCCCTTGATCCTTCGCGCATTACAGATCGCTTCGACAGCTGTTGATTGCCTTTAGATTACATGATGGAGTAAGCCTTTGATCGGAAAGTGTTGTATGGTTCACGAGTTGAGCGGCTAAGGTTTAATAGTGCACGGATTGTTTCTTCACCCATTTGGATGTCTCACTGGTGATTCCTATGATGTCCATTCTGGTTTTGACAAAAATGAAATAATCTTATAACTTTGAAAGTATGATCATCCTTCCATGTGCATTAATGAAAATACTGTAATGGAGATAATAATTCATTTATGATGTATGATAAGGTCTAAATGTCTAATAATCAAGAGAAAAAGAAGCAAGCCAAAATGTTACAAAGCCGATTTTTTTTTTTTTTGAATTTGATAACAGGGTTTATGACGTTACAGTCATAGCGTGAATATAATGTCATTATGCATACAAGCACTGATTTTGTTTAATCTTTAAAGGCGGTTTTTGGCATGAGTCTAAAACCCCGTAATACCAACACAACCACCTTACCTTAAGGATCCCCCTGCCGGAAAGAACACAGTGTTCCTCAATGTGAACCACAATGTGAGCATATTCTGAACACAGTGTGAGATCTCTTTGCACTGTGAAATTCGAGCGTAGCCGCCTATAGGTGAGCACAGTGTGAACAAACTGTGAGACAATGTGTTCTTACAATCAGGGTATTCTCTCTCTCTCTCTCTCTCTCTCTATATATATATATATAGTTACACACAACAAATAATATACTTCAAGGTCATTCACGAAACAAAACGATAACCAGAATTTGTTTGCAGATTCAACTATACAATTTATTACCTGCCATGTGTCCAGAATAGGACGCTGAACCAGGACTGGTATAATATGTCAACATGTTCTTAGTTTTGTTTTGTTTAAAATGTATTGCTATATAGCTCAAGGTCAATGACGAAACAAAACTATTGCATATAGAGGTAATATGTATACATTTTAGCTGAAGTCGGTATAAGCACTGCTGTTTTTCCACTAGAACTAATGGACATTTTCCCCCGAGAAAACGTTTCTGCAGCAAACTTTACCAAGATACAAATCTGCCTTGCATGCATTAATTAAGGGTAGATCTATTACTCTAAGAGCTTTGCCAAGATTATTTGCGATTTTGTGGGTCGGGGATGGCGGTGGGTGTTAGCCAGTGAGATTGCCTTGTTTGGGTTGACGTCTTCATTACATGATGCTGTAAATAACAATTGTTACCTCTGTTATTTATCATACTGAATGAATAATTGTTTGCCAGGTTTCATTTGCTTGTGAGTTTGTTTGTCTGAGCGCAAAAACTTCTCAAAAGTTACTATGGAAGACTGATGTCCTTAGAATAGGATCGTTTTTTTTTTTTTAAGATAAGAGTGGTTACTTTTGTCGTTTTCTGGCGTTGTTCTGGTGAGCGGTATCATAATTTAGATTAAATCTTTTTTTTTCCAGGACATGAGTGCACATTTCTATATGAGGCTGGATTAAAGATAAATTGTATTTGACCTTTTTTTTTTTTTCTGGCGACAGATGTAAACCTGAGAAAGGACATGAAGGAGAACACAAACGAACGCTGCGATTTCCGCTTTTTAAGACAAATAGTCTGAAACATATTCGGACAAACAGGTTACAACGATCTTTTAACAAGTCAAATAAACGCTAGAAAATTGATATTAAGTATTTTGTTAAACAATTGAGGAATCTGAAACCGGAATAGATCTACAAGATGCAGCAATCTACGCAAGCTGATCTGTTTGCATCACGTTTGCTTTATCTATAACGTAAGTATTCAACGGGTAGAAGAAATGATGGAAGGTATTTGGACCACATGATCTGTACAGAGTAAAAAAAAAGTAAAAAATGAAGGTAAAGGTGGCAGATTGCCATATACTGCTCGTGTTTATGCATAATTCAGTACATGAGTGCGAATGTCTAAACATAATTATACTACACATTCTGAATAGGAAAGGCAAACGTATAATTGGTTTAAGCGTTATTCTGTTTCACTGAAAAGGGATGCTACACACAATGCCTTGAATTGTAATACAGAGAGCAAATCTAATTTTACTCTGCATCTTGTCTGAAAAATTTGGGACAGAGCCAGTATCATAATACATTACTATGTAAACTGTGTCTTACTCTTACTAACAAAAAGATGAAGAAATTTTATAGTTAAACTTATGATTATGCTATATAACAAAAATGAATACTACAGGTATCAAATACACCTATTTCAAATCATGTTTTTAATACACTATTAAAATAATAAAATGTAGGTATATGTCTCCCATATCAAGTGCGAGGAGCAAAAAACATTCTTTAATAGCCTGATATCAACATATCAAATTATTTGCCATCATCCTTTTATTGCTCCCATAAGTTTCTATGGTTGTTTGGTTTGTTGGATTACTTTCCTACACGTTTGCTTTCATACGTTTACTTCGTCAGCCGGCAAGACACAAAATATAGAATAAGAAACTACATTGCCAACCATTGTAAACAAACTTTAATAGCATCGTGATTATGTTGTATGTAAATGAGTTGGGGATATCAATAGCCTTTTTCGTGTTTTTGTTTATAGTCTACACGTCATGCATTATGACTCATTGTCAAGCGTAACTTAAGGACTGTTTTAACATTCTGAAAAGGATTAGACAGACACACTGGTCTTGTTTGAGAGTTTCGTTTTCAGGAGAGGAGAAATAGATTATTATTTCTGCTTTTTTGCGTTGTTCCTTTCAATGGAAACCTGTGGCGAACATTATCCATGATCACAAACTGCTTGATTAACAGGAAAAAAAAAAGTATTTATCCTTCTTCAATCCATTCCTGTTATGACGGGAATTTTTCCTGTTTGAAATTATAATTCCTTCTCCCTTTTTTTAGTTGCAATCCGCAAACAACCTAAAGCTAGTCATAGCAATAATTTTTCTTGGTTGTGAAAATTATGGGGGAAAAGGGATTTCCACATTCCCATGTCTTATGGTAAGTTGCTGTTTGGAGAAAAGTAAAGAAAAGGAAACACAAAAAACGGCATGAAAGAATTAGAGTTCTTGAATCTCTGGAGTGAAAGTCCCAAGTGCAGAGTGCTTAACGAACCAACCTACTTCTTAGAATTCATTTCCACCAGCTTTCTTTGTAATCCCTTGCAAAGTGACTGTAAGCCCCTTTTTCATTTTTTTTTATACTTCTTAATCTCTCAACAGCCATACTCATACACACAAACACCCTCTCTCTCTCTCTCTCTCTCTCTCTCCCTCTCTCTAGCATCCAAAAGAAAGCAAAAACACACACAGACTGAAAACATCAGGAAAATGGCAAACAAGAGGATTTTAGAGCTCCATTAAAAAGTAGAGCGAGAAATCTGACATGTAGATGATTCTCTCTCTCGCAAAACATGCAAAAGCGTCGGAATATTTTAGATTAAAATTGTTTACACATTAGTGACAGGTTGAAAGAGTTATTGTATGTACTTTCAACTACTTCAGATTGTTTGCCTGTTTGACAGTCCCTAGTATACTATTTTGAAAATTACGTCATTGTTTATGACCACAATTTCCAAAGAGCGCCCTATGTGTGAAATGATGTCACACAGCAATTCTACGAACAGCACAAAGAAATTCTGACAACGCGCGCTGCATCTTCGTACGGCTACCTCGTGATAATGTAAGCAGTTGTGACATCACAAAGCAGTTCTGACATCTCGCGCTGCTTCGTACCGTCAGTGTAGGATCCCTCGAAAACACTGCGTCCACCACACGGCTTCTCCCCTCTTATTTCCCCTTCTTTTGTTTGCATTTTTGATCTCAAATATGAAACAAATAATAGTAAACTCTGCCTGATTTCGAGTTTCTGAATAAAACTATGTGCCGCGATGCCTCCAAAAGTATTTATTCACCTCGGGGCTGCGTCTCTCATTGATTTGTGCTGTTCTAGTGTCAACTCTACCCATAGTTTTAGCCAGAAATTCTCAAGGCAAAGAATCCACATAAGATATGCTGCAATTGAATACGTACTTTTGCAGTGACTTACAGTCGATCAAATAAGCCTGCTTACGGTCGAAGAGTTCCTCATTGTTTAATGTGTCACTTCGGTATAGTAATCTGTAAAACACGAATGGTCCGGGTGCAGAAAATTTACCTCATCCTCCGTAACACTGGCTTATTTACAGAATAATAGATCATAACGAAATATTCATCGTGAAGAATATTTTCTTCTTCTTCTTTTTTTTAAGTGACAATCCTATTCTCATGACAGAATCGTGATGGAATATCTTTAAAAGAAAAAAGAATCGAAATCAAAATTAAACACGCACAAGCAGCTCAAAGAAAGGAGCTGAGAAAAAAAGACAGAAATCATAGCTGAATACGGTTATCGCAGATGACGGAAATTTATTAACGAAATATCAACTGCATTAACCCTTTCTGTTTCAGTGAATCAAATGTGCACAGATCCCACACACAAACCCATTGACAGGAAACGTGACACTCAAATAGTTTGATAGTCAGGCTATTATGGCTTTGATCTTGGCCTTCATTCATGTTTCACGTTCCTATCATTTTTTGGGGGGATATGATAGTGTTCGCAGATGAAGACTCTAATTTTACATGTTCTTGCCGAAGGATCCACTCATATTCTTTATGTTGTTTACTCTTCCCCATGCTAGGATGATGGACTAATGCGGCCGTCAAACTACACTCCCATTTCCTCGTCGATCTAAACAGCAACAAGGAAAACACAAACCACCAAGATGCCTGATGTGGAACAGAGCAACAACACCAGCGTGCCCACGGTAACACTTCCCCCTGAACAGCTCGGAGGTGGCGGGGGAGCCGCGCTGAACGACCTGTATCTCCAGATCTTCTACGCCTTCATCGGACTATTAGGGCTGGTTGGAAATAGCATCGTTTGCTTTGTATTTATCGCCAAGCGTCAGCAGTTTCAGTCGATCACAAACCACCTGATTTTGAATCAGTCCTTGATCGACCTTCTGGACTCGGTCCTTTTCATTCTCATCCACTATGCCGCCCCGGGAATCTCCGAGTCGAATAGCGTGGGGAATCGGGGTCTCGCGGAGTTCTTCTGCAGGATGTGGGACTCCGAGTATCCGCTGTGGGCTCTCTACGTAGCGTCCACGGCAAACCTTGTCGTTTTGTCGCTGGAGAGGTACTTCGCTACGTGCCACCCTGTCAAACACAGGAACTTCTTCACCGTTCGACGCGCGAAGTTTTGCATGGTGTGTGTCTGGGTGTATGGCGCCCTCTATCAACTGTATTGGCCTCTTGTCTTTATCTATTCGCCCGAACGTGCCTGCTACCCCCACTGGCCAAACCGTGGGGTCCAAATCTTCATGGGTTGTCTGCTGTTTATGCTGGAGTATCTCTTCCCGATCATCATCATGAGTTTTGCGTACATTAGCATCATATTCATGCTGCGCAGGCGCACAAAGAGTCATGGAAAGGTACAGGTGAACGCATTCCAGCGCGCAAAGCGAAACGTCACAACGACGTTATGCATAGTTTTTGTGAGCTACATCGTCTGCTGGACGCCTACAGAACTCACTTATCTCGCCTACAACATGGGCTATGATTATGACTTTAACAGCACCACGCACGACGTAGTCAAGGGGCTAGTACTATGCAACATGTGCGTCAACCCTGTGATATACGCATTCAAGTATGAACACTTCCAGATGGAATTCAAAAATATTTGCTTCGCGCGCTGTAACCAGGGCAACCGTATAAGCATGGAGCCGCATGGGACAGTTGTCAGTCAACCTGCGAATTCGTCCAATAACACTCCTTGACATCAAGTGTGCTGTTTATATTATGGTTCGTACTCGCACAATGCCATGATACGTGCCAAATAGATGTGGCCTGGTCCTTCGCTCAAACTCACGAGGATGACATTCAATTCAATTCATTCAATATAAAATTATACTCATTCAAAGTTTATTTCATTTTTCGACAAAACATATGTTTCACTTCCTTTGATAACAGAGAATAAGGTAAATAGAACATTCCTTATACCGGAGGATAGGACGAGTTTATCACCATGTACGTTAATGGTGAGGGGTGAGGGGGACTTATAAACAACCCCCATATTGTAAACGGGAATAGAAATACTGTTCAAGCTTCACCGGGTTATTTTCTTGAGCGCGAATGCAAAAGTGAATCACATCCATCCCAATCATAGTTTCTTGAATCATCTCATAGGCAATCATATAGGCCCACTGCATTATCAAATTAAAGTTTATTCTGGCTGTTTTCTCGACGTTTCAATAGTTTCAACATCACTCTATAGCACGATGAATGATGATGATGGAAATATTCATATAAATAACCTTGTGTTTACACAAATATGTTCAAACGCGTACATAATCTTGAATGTCAGCGTAAACATCCATTCTTGTGTTAAAGCAAACATGAAAATATTTTTTTTTTTTTGTTCATTGAAGGAAAACAAACTGTTATTAGTAGCTTATATCTGAACAGCCTGCAACGTTGGACATAATTAGACAGCGTTTCCAGAAACTGAAATAGAAAAGTTTTTAATGGATTGATTGTATTGTTAATTCATTTCCTTGACACGTTTGGAGATCATTGTTACCACAGGTATGAAATCCGCTGAGTTAGATGTGTGTTAAACCTTCCTGTGCACTCACAGTATTATGAAGGGAAGTATGAACCTCATCAACCGAGTTATGCCTGTCCAGTGAGTAAACCAGCTCGGAGTTCCACTATGTGTATTACCAGAATAAAGTCATTTGCGCCAACAGGACAGGTTGGTCTTTAGGGCCTATTTCACTGAGATATATTGAGCATCGCTGATGTAATGGTTTTTCATGTAATCCTGACAAGTGGTGCTTGCCAGCACAGTCACCTTACAGCAAGCCTGCATGAGGCATATTATGTTCGGGAATACAATGATAGAATAGGTTTGTTAATACAATGCAAAGTTATGAAATAGATGCTTCCTAAAGTGTTGATTGACGGACCTTTTTGGTCTCCGTGGTCTACGCAAGTTCTTTTTTTTTTGTGCATGATTCATGAATTCCACAAAGTTATATGTTTAAAACCAGTGAAGTGTATTACCAACTGAGATAAAGGAGAGGCTATGATTTTGTACATATTCGCTCATGAAGAAACTCCGAAATGGCTTACTAGGGAACTTTCACTTATGATACGGGAAGACCGAGAGGACGCGGAAGCAATCAGCTCTGACGGTCTCCGCACTCGGACTCCCGTTCCCATCTCTGAGCAGTTTCGCTCTAAAAGCCCGGTCACACAGCGCTTTATAGCTTTATCATGGCCAAAACCCGTCAAAAAGTGGTCTCCCGTGAAGCAGACGATGTTGTTCGCGTTGATGTCGAGTTCAAGACGAGCTGTCGATTTATAGACGTGGCAGGACGCGGGGGAAAATCGGAACGGCGTCGGACTGCTCAAAATTTTAGCCCGCGGACAACCACGGGTGCGCGGCACACGTGGTAAAGAAGTGCAACACACGTGTAACACACGTGATAATCCGTGTTCTGGCAGTGATTAAAACGCGGTAAGACGCGAAAGTTTAGCAGTCTGTCACGGGCAGAGCACGGTCATCGGACGCGTGTTACGCGTTGGTATCACTGGAAATAGAATGTGTTTAGCGGCTTATCACTGACAAATGGATTTTTTCCGCGTACATACACGTGGCTGGACGTGGTTAGCCGTGCTTAGGCAGTGCTTCAGCAGTGGAACAGCCGCCAACGGCCATACCCTGTACAAAGCACGGTCAAACCAAAATTGACCAAAAATTACCACTTGTACGACCACGTCCACCAGATTTTCATAACTTTTTGTACGTGATTTAGACGTGGAGTGCTGTGTGACCGGGGCTTAATATCTGTGAAGAAGGAGCCATCACTGACAAGATCGCTGATCGGCTAGCTGCACACTCGTACCCAACATGGGGTCCGGACGCTATTTTTGCCGAGAATCGTTCTCGTTTTTTCCAGTACGGGAGATTTCGGATTTTAGCACGCGCGCAGAAGCAAATTTTGCACACGGCACGCTCAACCAGCAGCTGCTTCGTGCCTGCGAAAGTTCCCTACTGAGAGTAAACAACGGACGAGTTACCTGGAAATAGTTAGTACATATGTAACATGAAAGCACCTATGCAACATACGACCTCATTCAATCCTTTCTGTGCGTAATGAATCAAATGTGCACAAATTTCACGCAACAGGATACCAAATGTGGTACGCGGATGGTTAATTGCATGTACATCACATAGTAGACTATTTATTATACTCAATTACAGGCAGACGCAAATTTGCCAGGCGATGTTCTGATAAGATAAATGAGATTTTGGATAAGATTTGGATAATATTTCCGTTTGCATGCTAATTCACAATCGGGATACCGGTAATTCCACAGTGTGGAAACCGCCCCGATAGAGATGTGAATGACATTCTTGTTTCTCTCGACAGGGCAGAGGAAATCATATTGGTACTGCTATTGATTTCTCTTCAGCTTTTGACACCATAAATCATAATGCACTGTTACATAGGTTGTCTCAAATATTCGGCATTCAAGGAAAGGCTCTGACTTGGCCTTGCTACTCTTATCTGTCCGGACAAACTCAAAAAGTTGTGATAGGAGAAAATGAGTCTCCTGACCATGTAATTACAAGGATGTAGTTACAAAGATCCTTGGTGTTCCCCAAGGATCTGTACTAGGTCCTAGGTACTTGTTATTTCGAACAGAAGAGCCAAATTTAATGGAGAGCGAACGTTCTACTTATAACACCTCTACCCTCCCTGCTAGAAAGAACACAGGATCCCACAGTGTGAGAAACACGGTGTGAACTCAATGTGAAGACAATGTGAACACAGTGAGAAATCTCTTCACACTGTTAAATTCGAGCGTTTTAACAGTGTGAACACATTGTGAATCATCAATTCACAGTGTGACACAGAACATTACCATGTGAACACTGTGAAAACCAAACCACATTGTGAAATCATCTCCACATTGTTAAATTCGAGCGTTTTCACATAGTCAACTATATGTGACCACACTGTGAACACACTGTGGGACACTGTGTTCTTTCCAGTAGGGCTGTGGAATAAGCTACCCCAGAATTTGATACAAATCACTGATATTAGATTCAAGTCTGTTTTGAAAACGCATTGATTTTTACAGTGTAAGCAAGCATGAAGCTCGGTACCATCAATGTAATTGGAAGTGTATGTTTGTGTATAGTCTTTCTGTTTGTTTGTCTGTTTTTGTTGTTGTTTTTTGAGCGCATAGAGACATATGCACTATGTGTTACGTGCTATATAAGCACTGTTAATTATTACCATTATCATTAGCATTTGGCACTCCGATCGTCCTTTCTCTGATTCTCTTTCGGGTTTGTTTTCTCTCTCTCTCTTTCTCTCTCTCTCTCTCTCTCTTTTAAGTACTTCTTTATCTTTATTAGTAAGTAATGCCACTCTCTTCCAGTTTGATGATTAAATTTGCACCTACAAGTATATGAAGTGAATAAACAATAAACGCAACCAGCAAAGTCAAAGTCTAAGTCTGCAATTATAATTATGAGCTTTTTTTTTTTCGTTTTTAAAGGTAGCAAAAATATAATTAGTTACCGTAAATCTTATCGGCAGGGTACAAGGAGAGGGAAGGCGTGTTGTTCTCATCAACATGGTGGCAAGGTAACATTCACAGAGGACCTTTCAGTCTAACTCCTTATTTCTCAGCCTTGAAGGAAGACTATAAAGCTGAAGAAATCTGATATTCTTCTGAGATAATACGTTTTTATATAGCAAACCAACTCACTAGCAGTTTTATTGCTCCGAATGAATGTTGAAATGTAATCCAGCCTAGAACAGCATGCGTGTGATTCTTTTGTTTTCTGAATCCAATGTATCGCTGTACAAGCTTTGGAATCATTTAGAATTATGAGCTTGGTAATACAGTCATGTTATAACTCGGGTGATCAATGACCTCACTGATCGTAACGACCAGGCGGAAACTCTCATGTCAAGTATATAGCACTGTCGTGTTTTATGATAAGCGCTGTGTGCGCTCGTTGAGTAATTCAAACCAGGGTGATCAAAGCAAACCTGAAGACATGAGCCCCTCAACCCTGTGTGTGTGCTTGAGTGCCGATTGGCACAAGAAGAGTTAAAGAAGTCATTATAATGTTTAATGTGCTTACAAATATGTACTGGGATATTTGCAATGAACGACCCATCTCTGATGTCTGTGATATACCAAGATTTAAAAAAAAAAAATGCACCGACGGCGTGGTTACACAAGACCAGCATTTTGTATATATCTAAGGGGCTCAATTCACAGTATAGTTTGTTATACTAAGTACGTGTCATTATATTATGTAAGTATGAAATCAATTTCTTTTCACGCAGACAAGATTTTTTAGATTCTTATTTCATCACATTGGATGTATTTTTGCCACTTTGAATATGTCATTTCCAAGGATCATTTTGTATGCAGATATATGAATGATTTGAAAGTATTGACGATGTAACATTTTCAATGAAGTCACTATAATGACTTTGTAATTCAGATATCAAATACTATATTTGCCAGGGTCAACCACGGTTCCTAAAATAAAGTCATAGCAGTAGCGAGCACAATGAACTCTTATCACTCTCATGTATTCCTCGTGTAAATGTGGTGATGTAAACGTGGAAGAAGGTTTCACTGAACGATCGTGGGCGTATAATCCTTTCAATTTCAATTTCATTTCAATTCAATCCAACTCATTTCAATTTCAATTCATTTTAATATGTCTCAATGAAAAAATACATAAAATATATTTAAACAAAATTAAACAATACATGATATACAGCTGGAATGCATAATAGAGTATTGCAAACAATATAGAACACAGTGGTCGATCTATGAAAGTTTAAATCTGAGAATGGATGCTAAAGAAATATGATGGAACCTACTTAGAAGCAAGCTTGTCGAGCGTAGGTCCCACTTAAAATCGAGCGTAAAGATTAAGATAATGAGCACGGGCTCAACAACTGACCGAAACATATGGGGGAAAAAAGAAAATACTATCTATACTTTCTATCTGCACACCAGTCTTCGGTACACAGAGATCAAGAGATGAGAATGATTTTAAAGGCCACCACATAATTATTTCACGACCTTCTGTTGCACGACTGACCGACTTTGGATTCGAAATATAGTCACAATAGTCTCAGAAGATACACACTTGTTTCTGTCAGATCCAAAGTTGGTAAGTTGCGCGATCGAAAGTCGTAAAGTATGCGGAGGCCTTAAAAGGCATCTTACGATAACATTATACTCTCGCCATCTTACGAAAGCAAAACATAAAATTAGCTGTATTATCTTATTTCTGCCCCCGTAATCAATACAACTGGGTCATATCCAAGGCAATCATTTCCCAGCGAACTGCAAAAGACGTGCTTTATATTATAACCATGAAATTTTTAATAAAAAAATGATGATAATCGTTGTGCTACAAGTACCAGCATATTTCGTCAGAATTTTTAGCTCCAAGAATTTTCAAAAAGTTTGTTGAAATTTGCCCCTTCTGATGCAATACACTGTGATATTTCCACAAACGGTGATAGTATAATATGTTTGCATAATTCCTACATCCTTAATTCATTTTCCGTACAAGGCCAATCTTTACAATGTTTTGTGTTAGGATTACGAAAGTAAAATAGGATTTAAAACAATGTTTGAAAGAAAATAATAATGTAACATGGCGATCATGATGTATCTGATACAATTTTGATGTTGCCGAGGAGACATGGTAAGTGAAAAATGTTTTTATATTGACACGTCTGGCTTCCTCATTTAATGGGTTAAGAATGACAAATATTATACGCACATCAGCAATGCCACTAAAATGACTTGTAACTACACTGATAGGCGGCAAAAGAACCTTAAGTTCATTCTTATTGCTTCGGCACAAACAGTCTAATCCCTTTGGTAAAAGGGATGGGGTGTAATTACTTTCATATGAGAAAAAAAAACAACAACAACAAGAAACATAAACCCAAAGGATGAAAGATATCCCTGTAAATGAATAACACATGCGCATAAAACATTTTTCAACTTAAAGAGAAATCCACCCCCCCCCCCCCCCAAAAAAAAGGGGGGGGGGATCCACCACAAAAGTAAATAAACTCTGACAGAAAGAGAACAAATTCCCTACAGAATATTCAAAACATGACAAAATATCGGATAAGAAATAAGGAATTGGATATGACGGTTTGATATGTCATATTTTTGGGGAAAGACATTTCTTAACCAGTCCATATGATTATTCAAATGAGGGTTGATGATGTTTTACCATGGCAATTGTGTATGTATGTTATATATGACATTCAGATAAAAATATCTGTGCAAATGCAGGTAAAAGCAAACACCAAACGTTGCTCTAAATGATTCTAGTTCTGAAAAGAAGAGGAACGGAAGCGAGTGCTGAAATAATAGATTCTCCCCAGTCTCGTATAAAGTTCTATGCTCCGCGTGTGTGAGTGTGTGTTACGGGTTGGAGAAGTAGAATGAGAGAGAAGGAGAGAACAATATGATAATTTCATATCAAATGGGTTAGTCAAATACAGGTTAGTGATTGGCTAAACACAGTCACGTGATGGAGGCACATCGGTTATGTTCGCCCATGGGCAGAACATTTTTGTAATGTTCTCCCATGGTAAAACATTTTCAAGTAACAAATGACAAACGATACCAAACAATACCAAACGATACCGAACGTTGCGAACATGGCTTCCACGGAAAATATCAACCCATAACAGATGATGGTATTTGATTAACCCATACAATATAACAGATGATGACTTTTGTTGTCGGGAACAAGTACCAAACGTTCCACCCTCAGGATTTGAAATGCTTTTTCGGGAGGCTTAAGTCCCTCGACTTCGTCTTGGGACTTATAACCTCCCTCAATAGCATTTCACACCCTTCGGGTAGAACATTCGGTATGTTCCCTCCCCCGCCAGTCATCATCTATATGATATTCCTGGTAGGTGATGTCGTAAAACCTATATTATACACAACCATATGCACCATCTCGAATGTATACATTTATAATTTCTCACAAGGCAGAATAACGGAATATTCACGATGACAATAAGTGTATGCACGGAGAGTCACAGAAAAGTTTGAACAGTTTATTAATAAAAGTCAATTCGGTAAGCTTATTATACATCCACCTGTCGTACGCTTTTGTATTTTTTTTTATTTCTCTCCCAATATATATATATATATATATATATATATATATATATATATATATATATATATACATACATACATAAGCCCTACATACAAAATACACGACATATTTTAGGTGGAAAGATTTACATTATGTATAAAGTATTAACAATTTGGATGAAATATAAACGTACTGAAATTTCACGTTTATTTGTTGAATCTTTGAAAGATTTCAAACACGGCGAAAGATTTTGAAATCTGAATATATTCTGGTTTTTGGAAGTACGCCGGTGCCAACGTACTTGAAGAGTTGACCAATACTTTTTGTTTTGAAAGTTAAGCGAATATAAAACTATCGATATTACAAAATTGTACTTATCAGGTCTCTATAACGATCTACACACACAACATCAACGCGTGAAATACTGAAACTTTTATCTCTGCCACTGAGATTTAAAACAAATTTAAAACAATTTAATTGCCCACCGTCTTGGTTATGCAATTTGAAAAAAAAAATGACCAATCTAATAGATTCCTGTGACATAGATGAAGAGATGAACTAGAGGGGGTGAAAATTAGATAGATGGAAAGAGAGAGAGAGAGAGATAGGAAAAGCAGACAGTAAGTTTGCATCGCTTTTTTCATTTTGCATATGAAATAAGAGACGCAAATGTTGAGGTGAAGACAAAGGTACATGCCACAGAATGTAGGTTGATTTGATAGAATTCTGGTTTAAACGTTCAGAGTCAGATACTCGTATTTACGTCTGTTTCTTTGAAAATACGATTTTCAAATCTTCATTAATCCTGCTTCTAAGCATTTTGTGCCGTCTTATCTCATCTAAATATAGATTATCTTTTTATCGTATTTTTTTTCTCTTCTTTTTTTGGAAAAAGACTTCAAAAACCTACGACAAGTGCATGTTTCGTTTGTCCTTTTGTCTTATTATAGTTACTATAGCGATCAGGGGTTGTACATATCCTGACCTATCACACTACACACACAACATAGATGAAAAGAAATGCTGAATAGCATTAATGCTGAATAGCAACGTCGTTTTGCCTAGTTTTTTCCCCTTTTTTATCAGTTATGGCGTCATGAAAAGCATCAAACTACAACCTTGACCAGGACTTGGTGCAGGATTGCCCTCGTTGGATGTTCATCGAGCTGTTGGGATTTACTCTTATCTCTTTAAATTGGTGCTCCTTTACAGTGCGCTCGAGGGCTGCTCATGGTTCCCACGCATTTCACTACATTCCTCAAGCTTCCACGATGATCTTGAAATATCTCGAGCTGACAAGAAAGAGAATGGATGTCATAAATTCTACTCCCTTTGTTCTGAATTTGACCTCCATGTGCCACCAACCCGTAGATCCTTATAGGCTATGTACTTTATCTTGTACAGAGTTAATGTATGCAACAAGAACAAAAAAGGAAAATCAGAATAGTGCACCTTTTCCCGCAACTCAAAACACAGAAGCTCTCTCTGCCTACACAACCGTTCCCTCCATTATTGCTTCTCTCCATCACAATGCCTCACCCTCATGACCATCGCTTAACCCGTTCCATACTGAATTCTGAAATCTAAATAGATTTAATACACAAGCCACCATTAGGTTCCTATATGGAATGGGTTAAATTTTTGTCCATGTTTATCAGTGCCAACTCGGGATGGCTTCTGTTGTTGTTGTTCTTTTTGTTGTCTTCTTGTTGTCTTTGTTGCTGATGATGTTGTTGTTGTTGTTATTGCATATTTCCTATGAAGACTTTCCAAAAATTGTTGCTCAAAATGCGCAAATATCAGTGGATGATATACTGCACAGTCTCTCTTTTTGAGAGAAAAGATTATGAGTTGCTCATAGACTAAACGAGTGTGTGTTCAAAACACAGTGATATCGCTTTTAGATGTGAACAACAAAATATTGCAGGCACCAAAAAGGGCAAGACAGGTATTTCATATAAAAAAGTATATCTCATGAAAAAATAAATCATGAAATAGCAGAGGACTGAGGAGTATGTATTTATAGAGGAAAACGATATACCTCTTTTATAGGTTATAAGGGCCTCAGTCATTGTAGAAGACAATGACGTGCGAACGATTGTAACATTATTTTTTCATAATCTTCATTTGATGTGCCCGTCTATTTGCAACTAATTATTATCTTGTCTCATGCATGTTTGATTGCACCTACAGATCAAGGATATATATCATATTCCTGTCCCCGGCAGCCGCCATTTTTACGTGCATTAACTAGATTATATTTATGGGTATATTTACAAAATTAAGTGTCGCAAACTCCACGGCATCAACTGGAGAGTTCAGAGTCTTGGGAATTCAAAGATGTACAACCTACTGCCATCTAACTATTACAAATTAGTTACCGATAGGCCCTACATTACGCAGTTTTGGGAAATGTAACATAAGAATTATACATGTGTCAGCCACAGCAGCCATTTTTTTTTTTTTTTTAATTTCTTGAAGGTCTTTTGATATCGGCAGAGCAACTCAATTGTGGCTTTCATATTGAAGCAATGAGAAAATTTGATTTATGTATTGTCATATATCATTTTCGTTTAATATCGTTACACTATATCCGCTGTTAAACGGGATATTACGACATTGATTAGTACATAATAGAAGCATTTAAGTATACATTAATCTACAAATATAATTCTCATACAGGTGATTTTAGGATAATATAAAGATTCGTACATATACACGCGAACTTGCCAACATTCCCTCGTATCAAGATGCAGAAGCTAGCTGTTTTTCTTACATTACTCTCTCTTCTGAGAACCTTAGGGTTGAATAAAAGCCAAAACACTTTTATTTTTTTTTTTCAGATACTAGTAGGTGCCATTTTGTACCGAATTCACGGAAATTTCTGCATTACCCTTCGGATCGCATCCATTACCTCCGACGCCAGTTTCAAATAGAGTTTTAAAAGTTTTCACTTATTTTGTTAAAGCCCCCGTTCTACTATCACGATCTGGACCCCGAGAAACACACGCGATTCATATGCATTATAGGCTTAGCCCTTTGGTTGTGTGACAAGAATGTACTTAGTAGTTCATACACATGGTGCATCAGAATATGAGGTAATAGATGAAGTGTACTTTAATAGTTTCATATACATGCAAAGACAGGCACAGACACACACAGCCAACATCACGGATGCACGTCACGAGCTATAATGGACTCCCACGAGTCACTCAGTCCACGAGTTACACAGCTCACGAGCCATGCAACTAACGACTTACTGGTATACAGCTCACAAAACATACGGCCCACTAGCTAGACACTAAGTGAAGAAAGTCAGCGAGGTCGACATCCAGTAAAGTAGGCCCACGGACGAGATGGTCTACGAAATAGACACTGGATAAATGAGGCCATAGTGTCTAGCTCCTCGGCCTCTTTTACTCGGTGTCTACCTCATGAACTGTCTGACTTATAGACATAAAATGTGCATAAAAGACATAATATATCTATATATTATATAGATCATACGATAACTATCAATGTTCATACTATGTAACTATTATACATAAGACATACACATACATGTATTACTATAATCATGATGGTTATGCAGGTTTAAAATGTGCATAATCAGTATATTGCAACAACAAAATAAAAATGCTATATACACTGATGTATCCATTGACAACGCGGCATACAATTAACAGAATTAATGCCTTGATTTCAGTTGAAAAATCAAATAACGAGGGTTACACATTTACAACAAATTACACCGGACATTTGCGTAATGACGTTCCCGACGTTCCGTGCAAGAGACTTAACATCCAACTTTTTTAAATGATCCACGAAATCAAGGTATAATGTCAAAGAGAGAACAGTAAAAGAAATCACCACCATAGCTACGAATGAATGTATTACAAGTCTGATATTTTCATCTGCTGCTAACTGCGAAAAATATATATATAATATAATAAATGAAGTTATATGATGGACACAAACAGAGGCAATACGTTTTGTTGATAATCTCTGTTTTTTTTTGTTTTTTTTTTTGGTTGTTTTTTTTTGGGGGGGGGTATTTTGAGGAACAGAAAGGGGGAATTTTAAACTGACGAATAGAGAAAAATAAGACTGGCAAGTAAAAGCTCGTACACTCAGGGAATTGAGGAATTTGAGATTCAAAAGAGACAATGAAAAAAAAAATGGTGTGAGCTTGCACAGGATGTAATTCACAAAAAAAAAAAAAAATGTGTTAACGGATTCTTTCAAACTTTCTTCATGGTCTGTTCTCCACAAACCGGGTGAAATTCAAAGAGCTACATTCACATTTCATTTTCTTTTTATTTTATTTCATTTCCGTCGAAAGTATACAATATGACAATTGCATATAAACAAAGTAAAGTACATTGTAACTTTTGCATATCCAAATGAGATTTAAAGGCACGTCATTTGTTTACAATGAGACAATAAACATACTTAGATAAAGAAATACATGGAAAAAAATCAGTGGAGAAGTTTGAGATAAGTAGAACGGTAGAGCATGTTAAAATAATTGCATAGTTCGCATAAATTGCTTATAAAGTGAAAAGGCTCCTCTTGCAGTTTGTTTAGTGTGTTTTTTCAGCAAAATTACACACATTGATGAGAAGTCGTTTTTATCTTTCAGTTTTTCTCTATTGGCAAGACGCAGCTAATTTGTTTTGATGCTGTACATTATAAAGTACTGAAGAATTTGACGGACGGAGTTATAAAATGATACGTTCAGAAAATTACTAAATTACTGAAAATTATTGACAAAGCTGTGATAAAAATAATGGTTCGTTTTGTTGTGTTTTCAAGAATCTTTCCAGTTGGGGTTAGTCTTCATCATTTAATTCCTTGATAGATAATACGAGGATGTGGGGCATAAAATATGGGTAAAATGCGATCAATCACAGGGCCAGAATAATTAAAATGACAATATTTCGTATAGCCAACAGATTTAATCAAGGAATTTCCAGCAATTTGCTGAAGATAATACTGTCCACAGTCTTCTGGACATAAACATTTACATCACTCTCTGCTGACGACAAGCTTAAAGTCGACATTCAGTATAATAATTAAAGAACATTTTTTAAACAAAGCAACAACGACACAAGTTGGATCAAGTTCAACAATCATAAGTCATACATGCAAATTCTGAAAGAGGCAACTTTAGTAAATGCATTTCCTGATATAATCAACATTGTGAGTATCAAGGTCACAAATAGCACTGTAATACAGTACTCAAATTGGAGAAAAATGTACAAGCGACTGTATCTTAAACTTGAACAAACATGAACCGACCAAATCTAGAATAAGGTTGGAAAGTAATTATTTATATTTCTACACCTTAAGTCCCTGGACATTAATAGCTGCGTTTTGATTTGTATATTTGTTGGGTTTTTTTTTTTCTTTGAACACGTAGAAACAATCATTTACCCTTTCGACGATGAAATGGAGACAGTATTTGGTTCGTGTCACGTGACATGCTTATTGAATCCAAACTGAGAGTGTGCTGCACAGAAGAAAAAGCATCACACCCAGCTTGACAGTCTGGGCGCCGCATTTCGTATCCACGCCACGAGGTAGCTGGCCGTCGGAGCCCACGTCCACCGTAACGGAAGAACAGGTGTTCAGTATGTAACTTGATTCTGATCGACCTGCATCATTATATACATGTACATAATAGTTATAGAATCGTGAAACGAATGACCAGTAGAGATAACAGAATAGTCAGCCAATTCTGTTATTAGTAAAGATTCGCTTATAAGCTTATCATACAGTCAATATTGTATTGAGATCTTGAGGAAAAAAAAATATTTGCTTTCAATAGAATAAGAATAATGAATATCCTGTAGTTTTATGAATTGTAAAGTTGCCTTTCTTTAACAGGTACGCGGCCAACCTATTTCAAGCGAAGTGCTGTATTGATAAAGCAAAGAGGGAGTTATGATATGTGATTTTTAGTTCGATATCGTAACATTGTACGATAAATCGAGATCCAACATCAATGGTCAAATTGTTAAAACTCTAGCGATACTAATCCTTTCTACCGATCCTCACCACCAAGTGATGTGTTTACACCAGTCTGCGAGATGGTACTGAAAAAAGAAATTTATCTTTTTATTTCAAGTCAGATAAGGTAAGAGACAACGGTGATACCGTCAGAGGATTTTTGTTCGTCATTTTATTGATGGTCGTCATTTTATTGATGTGGATAAAGTTGCATAGTTAATGCTATTTTTTTTTCTAATATCTCCCATATTACAACGATCACTATTGTACGACGGGACACCGATTTATATGGCCGAGTGTAGCTCCCCTGCTGGAAAGAACAGCGTCCCAAAATGTGAAACACAGTGTGAAAACAATTTGAAATCTCTTCACACAGTTAAATTCGATCGTTTTTACAGTGTGAAAACATTGTGAATCATTAATTCACCGTGTGAAACATAACATTACTATGTGAATCACCCTGTAAAAAACCACAACACATTGTGAATTAATTATCATTATTAATTCGAGCATTTTCACATAGTCGACTATGTGAACGCAATGTGAACACACTGTGGGACACTGTGTTCTTCCAGCAAGGTATGTTCAGTACACATGGGAGACAACACTCAATACCTGGCCCAAAGTGAGAAACCGGAACTACACTTTAATCTGGAAACACCGACCGATTTCATATTCGTGATTTTGGTTGGTGCTAGTTTTATAGTTTTACCGTCACTAGACAGACACTTCTTTCATGGAAATCGCCAAAATAGAGCAATCTTACATATGTTTACATAATTTCATGCAATCCAGTTCACTTTAATAAGTGCAATTCAATTCATTGGAAATTGGTTAATTCAATGTATTTTATCATTCTTACTCACCTCCTGCAAGAAGCATGACGTCACCAACCTCGAAGTATGGAAAGCCGCATGCACTAGTTTCAGAGGACGTGAAAATGCCAATGGTGGAATTGGCGGTAAGATTGTGTGAACGCTTGATGACTTCGTGGACTTCGACGTCGTAACGGAGAGTGTACTCGGGTGCTATCGTCTTGTTCACTATTGTTCCTATGACACCTGTGTGATAGGAAAATTTAAATATACACAAACCAAAATGTTTGGAATCTTAAAGATGGCGGATGTTGTGTGTGTGTGCATGGGTGTTTGTGTGTGTGGGGGGAGGGGGGCTGGGATAGTTTACGTGAGTTAAGTCTATAGGGTAGGCGTGTTGGATGGTGGTAAAGTGGACTCAAAGAAAGCTATCCTTTTCAACAGAACTTTGAATTAAAATGCAGTAAGTTAAATCAAGTTTATTCATTGCTGTAGCATTTTGAAGCAGGTAATAAGTTGTAAATATCCCAGTTCTCTTTATCTCTGTATATAGACCATCGTGAAACTATTCAAGAAGATCCATGAGCCGCTCTCTCATCATTTTCTATGTAGAGATCAGTTTTTAATCTATTAAACAGGAGAGCATTAATTTCAACAGTCAACTAGCTGACAGAGTTTTATAATATCAGATACAGGCATACCGGCAAAGACGCGGCACGTGAGGTAAAATATCCAGTATCAAATGCCTACACGGGAAACGATATAGGGCCTGTAGAAATAGGCTACTTTATCATTTCATTTAAATCTATTTATTTTCCATGCTCAGCCAAAAAAGAAAAAAAGAAGAAGAAATAATGAGCACAACATGATTGTACAAATACAAAACATTTCTGATATGAATACGGTCGACTCGTGTGCATTGTAGGAATAGACCTTTGAACCCCGTACAAAGGTTTCACAAACCGCTTTGAATTTCTGAGCATAAGTTTGGACAGCGGGAAGTAGGACTCTACAGAGTGCATGATATCAATCTTTCGATTAAAAAAATAAAGTATTCCATTAGTCCGCCAATATATTATCATTCAAATCTGCATTGTCTTGGCGCCAATATGCTGTTTGCGAGTTATCAGGGTAGGCCTACTTGAGTGTGGTCCTAACGTGAAAATGAAAGGCGTTTCTTCTTAGATCGTTGAACCCTTTCGATCTGTGCCATGGATTTTGACAGTGTGTACAACTCTTTGGGGGTTTTCTCTAAGGTACGTGGCAGTGAAATCATATATGAGGTTGAACAACTCTTGTCACTGTTCCATAATGGGTAGATTTTTAGAGGAATTTGCCCTTATTAACCATTCAGCAACTCCTAGTATTATGAAGATAGCAGGCCTATTCCTGAATTTTCTTTCAAAGATAATAATTTGGTATGTTTATTACAACATGATGGGAGACTTCATTCGATTAAATACATTTTCCCCACAATTCTACATTTTACAGGAGTGAGGCATGTATACATATTAGGGTACATCTCTTGCTTTACCCTACCTAATAAAAAGCCCCGAACATACAAACGATAATCGAATTAAAATGAGAGATACGAACATGCATCAACCTTTAACATTATTGCTACATACTTGATTTTTTTTTATCACTCGTAATACTTTAAATCGAGTTTTGATTGTACTGGTTAAAGTGTGCTCAGTAGGGTACCGTATGTCTTTTGATTTAGGCCTATTGTTTCACTGTGTCAATCGAAATGCTACATCGTAGACCAAATGGCTTATTGGAACTATAAGTCCCATTAGTTTAGAAAGACACAGTGGCAAGGATCACTCTGGAGACAGGGATATGAGTCAATAGATTAGATAAGACAGGCCGACAGCTTTGTGGAAACGCTCCAAGAATGGTGTGGGCTTATACAGCAGTATAGGCCAACTGTTAGTAAGTACCCGTAGTTTACACTATTCCGAATCTCTTTGTGGTTTATCAAAATGTAGTAAAAGTAAAAGCTAGTTGAGACAAGGACTCATGACTGCCGGTAGTCAAGTGGGCCCATACATACCGAAGTCAAGGTCACAAACACCAAGCGGATCGCCAACATAACACGAACAGGCTTCGGACTGGGCTGTGATTACAGCAGCGACTATGACAAACAGAACGATGTTACGACACCACGCCTGATACTCCGCCATCCTACAGTGTAAATTTATCACAAACAAAAGAATTGAGAAGTAAACATTGAAATCTAGACATATTTTCATATTTCAAATTGATAAATATCATCAATACACTTTATAATGCGTAAGAATTTCACTGCGGAACATGCTACAATACAATAACTTACGTTTCGTTTTCTATGCTTTCCAAAGCCAAGGTCACACAGTTGCTAAAAATGCATGTATCTGTTGTTCCCAACACCAATGCCTATGCATGGGGCAGCAGCATGATTCTGTGCCAATGTTTTAATGACGACGGAATTATACACGTTGATGTGTATTTATAGCTGCCTAAAGAGATACCATGCCAAGCAAGCAGTACACTTCACCGATTTCCACTAATGGCATTTATCCTCTTTGTCACAATGCCTGCAGAACCAACCATATCAGAGCCACAATTGTAATACGTGCAAACAAACAATGCGTCATGAAGGTGAACTTTGCTCTCAAAAATATAAAAGCGACATTTGCAAGACCGTGCCGCGAGACATGCAGCCAGGCGTATACAACAATATTGATAATGAGGGATCAAGGTATGGGCCTGCAATTATAAAATACGATGATTAGTTTTCTTTTGCTCAAGATCTAAAGATATACATGAAATGTAGTCTAATAAAAAAAATGACATTGACAGAAATTACAACTGGTGAAACACAAAAACAAAAACAAAAAACCGGTCCAATGAATAAGCCAACGATACGGACGACAACAATATCAACAATGCCAAGCAATACTGAGTGATGGTGTAAGCCCATTGGATATTGAAATGGGGCTTCCAATATCTCCGAACAGCTTATTTTGTACTTCATTATCACCACGTAAAAATTAAAGTAATCCCATAGTATTCGAACGCAGTCATTTGTAGGTTTCAGTTAAAATTAATGAAAGATATATGACACGCTGAACGTTGTGGAGATCCTGATTGAAGGCATGTAAAAGACTCACAATATGCAAAGCCAGCCATCAGGCCTTATTATACTCATCAGAACCATTATTCGTAGGACCTAATTAGACCAATAGGCCTGTGAAAGGGGATGCTTTTAGTGCTAATGTCAAGACTAGGCCTATAGCGTGCCTGCTTGACTTTGCTTTTTCACAAGTTGGCAAAAATATGACAATTTTTGAAAGGTGACGAGTGACATTTGACGTTTGCGACGTTCGTACAGTCAAAGGTTAAAGATTAGCGGAGAGTGGAGTGAACTGGAACGCAGGAGAAGTGGGACACCTCCCATATCTCAAAAAAAAAAATGAACTTATCAGATTTCAAGTCTTATCACCTACAGGTATTAGGCATTTGGTATCAGTGTAAAACCACATGGTAAAGTGCCCTGCAACAATTCTGCTAGAAAGTTTAATTTTGAATTATTTTTGTCGGAAACTTTTTATATATATTTTTTTTTCATTCAGTGTGAAGTGCTTTCTGCAATTCTATATGTGGGGACATTTTTCTTTTATTTGCCAAAGAAAGAAGAAATGCAAGTGATGCAGATTGGAAGAAAAGTGGCGAGGGACGGGCACACCATTTTTAGAAACAACTACATAAAAACAAATGAAATTGACAATCTTTAATATATTCATCAAACATGTATCCAATGGTTGTGTGATATACATGGTTGCCATATTCATGTTGAAAGACAAAAATTGGGAAGGCGAGTTCTTGTAACCATTGGCATTTCCATCGGGGCAAAATGGACCCATCCACGGCCCGTTATGACCCAGAGGCAAAAGTTCTTCAAGAATAAAATAAACGCACCCACGCAGTGACCCTTACACTCTACGAAAATAGGTTCAACTTCGCACCTTTACGTGTGACAGATTATTGTAGCACCTTTTAGGGTAAAACTTTGCACGTTTCTAACCAGTGAGCATCTTAGAGATGTATAGCATCTTTACGGGTGCAATTTTCCACCTTTACTAACCAGTAAGCACCTTACATAGCACCTGGCAGTGCAACGGTGCAGCTTTGCACATTGTTATAAGGTGTTACAATAGTATTGTGTCACACGTAAAGGTGGAAAGTTGATTTTGTTTTTCTTCAGGCCTATGGAGTATTAAACAGTTCAGAAAAAAATGCAAATTATCAATAACTCCAACGCATCCATTTCCATCGAAACAAAGTCACCCAAGATTGTGAAATTCAGAAATGAAAATCATTTATACACGAATATAACCGCCATGGTATGGAGATTACAAAAGAACGATAGGTCCCCTTTCCTTATATGTTTGTCATGTAAAAACGGCATGAAATTATTTTGTTTGTTTTTTTTCTCAGCTGTGATAAACGTTTTGCTAACAGTCTCCCTTTATTTCAAAGTGAATTGTGGAAATAATCTGATACCAGACATTGCAGTACAGGCGATTCACGGAGATATTGCGGTGGATCCACCTTATCTATTGAAAGGTATCCGTGTTATACCCAAATTTTGTAGATTCGTAGCCAGACCAGCTGTGATGCAAGGTGTATTGTTTACTTAAGAGACATGGAGCTCATAAACGTAGAAGAATACCGAAAACGCTTATCCTTAAATCAAGCCATCCTGAAAAGATAATGAGCATGTATGGGCTTTATAGGCCTATACGTTAAGGCCTACCTGACGCCACGTATGAGTGCTCTACCTCTGCCTGTGTTCGAAATCATTTTCGTGACCAGAAAAAGTCACGGAGGCAATTACCAGACAAGAATGTTTTGGCCAAAATAAAGAAGATCCCCTGTCGTGATGGATTAGGGCCCTGCTCCACTAAACATGGGAATTATAGACATGATGAACCTCAAGTTGGGACAGAGATATCAGATGTAGTTGGGAAGGATACATCATTCAAGAAAGAAGACGGCAAGGTGGACGAAAGATATTGTTACCAAATGGCTCAGTAAAACAGTTCGTAACTTCTGAGGACTTTTTTTATTCCAAAATATTGTCCCTAACATCAGTTGAATTGAAATTGTGATGGCAGAGAAGAGCTCAACACAAAGTTAGCGCAAGTACACTGCAAATGAAAATGCAAGGAGCTCATCCCAATTGGTGTTTTCATGATGTCATAGTTGTGCAGAGAAGTGAACTGTAAAGTATGTAAGATATACGCCATTATCGCCCCTGTTCTCGATATCGTTGCCTTGCCCCGTCAAAACACAGTAGATGGGAAATCTTAATAGTGGTGAATTGCTGGAGGATGTCATAGGTCGCCTAAAATTTCTCCATTCATATCTACTGTTAGCATTGCTCTTGCATTCTCCAATCTCCCTTCCTCTCGCTGTAGTTTTTACTTTTTTCCTCTCCCTCCCTCTCTCCATCTCTCCCTCCCTCTCTTTCTCTTTCTCTCTCTCTCTCTCTCTCTTTCTCTCTCTCTTTCTTTCCCATTTTTTCAATCCTTCCATATTCGACTTCAAGTGTACTTAATATTCATACACACTGTGATTCACTCGCAACCATACGAAGAGTTTGTTTGCAAAAACCGATAAGTCCATTTTTACAGATTTTGAGTTACGGTCTCTGTCATAAAGTACAAAATAATACCTTCTAAATGATATATTGGTCACTACATATAAAGGTATATTTTTGAAGTTATGGTCAAAAGAAGCACAAATTTTCTTATTATTCTCTTTATTTTTCTTGACCTTTAATCGCAAATATCTCTATTTGGCAAATATGGACTTATCGGTTTTTGCAAACAAACTCTTCATACACACTGACACAAATACACACACACACACACACACACACACACACACACACACACACACACAAACAAACAAACAAACAAACAAACAAACACAAAGAACACAGTAATGAAAGGAAAATACATCAGGACATACCATTAATTTTACCCCAGAGCACCGTGGAAATCCATACTAATTTATTTTCTATCAAAATGTTTTAGAGGACATTCATGACAGCATTACTCGATATGTACCAGAGCATTTTTTAAAAAGTCATTATAATGGTATTGAGGTGCTTACTTCTGTTGTTTTTATTTAAGGTAACAGTTGCAAAGGACCGAAGTATTGGGCCAACAATTCTAAAATAACAAAACAGCGTTCTGATCAAATTATCGATATCTATAGGTGACCGTGCATCACAAAACAAACAAAACGTCGCACCCCTTGATTTTACGTGAGGACTCAAAACAGGTGAAATGGGTCAACTGAGTCAATCTTGAGTTTTTCATATTTTCTGAGAGAGCTATCTTTCTTCTACATTACTCTTTAGTTTGGGATCATAACACGAATGGGAATGTGTGTTTTCGGTACTTTTCATAAAACCCTTTTTTTTGGGGGGGGGGGGGAGAGTAGAATGAGCAGGTGTGTGTTTGAGGCCCCTTTTCATTTCTTGAGATCCTTTATACACTCTTCACTCTCAAGTCTAATAACTTTTTAAAGGATAATGCTACTGCATTGAAAGTTGGCATTGATCGTGGACAGCATGCTCAATTTCAGCTTAATCTGATAATCCCTTCATTGTTGTTGCTTGGGTGGTTCACATCCTGTTATGTTATGTCCCTTTCATTGCACAGCTAGTACGGCTTTGTGAAAGACTAAGCGCTTGAATAGACCTTGTACTTCACAGCTTCTTTTCTCAGTTCACACTTTTCCAGAATGTGTGCTTTCTTTCCAGTATTTAGGTTGGTTAGGGGAGTCTTATTGAATTGAGTTATACATCATTTTAAAGCGTAAAGTCTGCTCTTTCAGAATCAGTCCCTATGTAAAAATATACGTTTGGTGACTTTTTGTTGGTTTTGTGATGCATGGTCACATAAAAAGAAAATGAATAAGAGAAGAACTGAATGCGGCCATCTTGTTTAAATCACAATTTTCAAAATAAAAGTATTTCAAACGTATTTTTGAATACGAACATACGAAAGATAACGAACTAAGAAATTATTATAGATTTCACAAAATCGCCATATTATAACATTTATAAAAGCCAAAAATCTAATATAATTTTTCACAAAAGAAAAGAGAAACAACAAGTAATTAAGTTCTATCTTTTATAAACAAGCGCAAACATTCATCATTGTTTTCTTTTCATTACAAAATTCTATGCATACTTCCCATCAGCGACATGTATTAACGTAGGCCCTTTATATGTAACTTGGCAACGGAGTATAAAACACGAATAGACTGTTTTATCATTAAAGTATGTGCAGTCATGTGGAAAGCGACCTGCTACACAATGAAACGCGACGAGCAGACACATTCGGTTCCCGCTAGATGATCGCAAAGTGTGCCCAGCCAATAGCGACAGATCAACCAGCTTACTTTACTTTTGTCGACCATAATGTATCAAACAGATGTTTCCAAAAACTAAGATGTCACCCTGAAAGGACAACGCAGTTAACAAACACAAATTACTATTTGTATCAATGTCAAATCATACTATTTCAAATTAGTTTGTTTCAAAATATACGTATGATTACATCACAACTAATTTTCCAAACAGAATAATGTGGAATACACACACAAACACGGCAAACAAAATAACTCTAAAAAAACAAATCCAGTTATAAACATAATTTACGCCCAAACACAAAATAAGCAAAATTATGATTCACGCCCAGCACAGCACAGCACAGCACAAGCAGCATCACCCCAGCACAAATAGTTTAAGTTTTATTCAGAAAAAAAAAAAATGTTGCAAACAACTAAAACGAAAATTATTTTTAGCTTTCCCCTCTGATTTACCTCTCAAATTATAACGGTATTTGGAGTTAATTCTATTGTTGTTGTTGACATGTCCCTTACAATATGATAGTAAGTCAACTTTAATTTCGAATTGTACCCCAAGGCTTCCATACATGTCAGTACCTGCTCATGATAGCGGTCTCATGTTTTTCTGTTATCACAACGTCTCGAAATACATGTACGCAATTCCCAAATCAATTAATTTTAATCTCTCTTTTCTCTACCTTTTTTTTCTAGATTTTGGTTATTGTAAGCCATATACTTTCACATGTAAGGGAATGACGGAAGATGTCAATAGTCATAATTGTAACGACAGCAATTTCACATGATTCAATTCTAAAATCCGCTGTTAAGCACGACATAGACATGGTAGAGTTGCCTACACTGTATATTGGTCGGTTCCATGACATTGCTCCTGCGAGAATCAATTGATCCCATGAAATGTCTCAATGCTAAATCAAACATTATATTCTAGAAAAAAAACAGAACCCTTATTCTATCCTCAATCATCACCTTTCATTAGGAGTTTTTGTCCATATCAGGATAATCGTTTTCTTTACATCCTTACTACAAAAGGAAACATACAATAGATATCTACATGCATGACGATGGATTAATCAAAATGCTAAAAAACATAACATCGTGATGCAACTACTTGATTTCATACAAAATGCACACGTTCTGAAATTAGTGCATGATAGTGTGCTCATGACATTTTTCAAGAACACACACACACACACACACACACACACAAAGAAACCGGTAATGTTTTATGGATTGACAATCTTTATCAAAAACGTCTGAATTTGCTTTCCTCACATTTCTCCCATACAGAAACAAGTATTTCTTGAACCGATGGCCAAATATATATATATATATATATATATATATATATATATATATATGAAGTGTTTGCTTGCAAAAACCGATAAGTCCATTTTTGAAGATTTTGAAGTACGATCTCTGTCATAAAGTACAAAATAATACCTTATAAATGATATATTGGTCACTACATATAAGGCTATATTTTTGAAGATATGGTCAAAAGAAGCAAAAATGTTCTTATTATTCTCTTTAATTTTCTTGACCTTAAATCGCAAATATCTCCATTTGGCAAATATGGACTTATCGGTTTTTGCAAATAAACTCTTCATATATATATATATATACATGTATATATATATATATTTATATATATATATATATATATTTATATATATATATATATATATAACATACAAAATAAGAATAGAAATTAATCGCCCGTATACTAAAGACAATCGAGTAAATACGATTAAAACAAGATACATTATAGCGCAACGTAAAATTAGATCGACGAAATTACATAGTTCAGATAATAACCCATTTATAGTTAGGCCTATCAGTCTGAAACAAATAGACCTATGTTGTTTCTTTTTCATTATCAATATCCCAACATTGATGCATTTCTTTTGCAAAAACAGCAAGCACAACAAATTGAAAAAAAAATCAACCACATTTCAAACATTAAAAAAAAAATCAACCACATTTCTAATGTAAACAAAAAAAATCAACCATATTTCGTGGCGAACACTATTAGGAAAGAGTAAATCTGTTACGGTGCCTTTGTTATTACATAAATCACAGGTTGAATATCAAAGGCACAGAGTCTTCTCTGTTGTAAACCGAAAAGGGCAATTCCACGTTTTAAAGCATTACATTTACAAGCAAACGGTAATAATTTTGCTTTTACTACCGATCGCTATTATATCCATTTTAAGTCGTAGAAACTGTGAGGGCAGTGAGAGGCGGTTCGTGTAACGTCACGTGACAAGCTGATTATCCAATCAAGACTGAGAGTACGTTGCACAGCAGTAGGAGCGTCATACCAAGCTTGGCTGCATGGGCGCAGCATCTTTTTGCTTCGTATTCCTGCACCTGTTCGACGGTCCTCAAGACCTCCGCAACGGATGAGCAGGCGTTTATTACGTACCTGTCCTCTGTGTCTACCACACCTAGGTCGCATTTTGAAGAGCCGGGAAATGAGGTATATAGTAAAATAATCAGGATGACTACTACAGATATGCAAATAAAACTGATTGCAGTCAATAACGAAGGATGAAAAAAAAAAACATGTAGTTTTATGATTTGACAAGTTTCCTTCGCATTCTTTTTTTTTTTTTGGGGGGGGGGTGGGGGATGAGCTTAACACATTTTAAAGACAAATACAGTCTGTCTCTGAAAAGAAAACATAGTTTCTCAAGAGGGCCAAGAATTCGTATTTCACTTTTTTGAATATGCCGCGCAGTATTCCAAAAGGCTCATTCCAAGAAACTTGCCCCCCCCCCCTCCCACGAAAAACAAAGAAAACGAAATGCTTTGCTGATGAATTTAGTTCTGTTCACTCCATTATCAATAAATTTAATCAATGTAGTTTATTTCTATTCCATTCAATGAAGTTCAGGTTAGTTTTGGCCGTTTCATAATCTCACCTGCAAAAAGAAACATGGGGTCACCAACTTCGAAGTCTGGATAGCCACACGCAGCGGCTTCAGAGAGCGTGTAAATGCCAATGGTGGAATTGGTGATGAGATTATCTGAGCGCTTGATAACATCGTGGACTTCGACGTCATACCGGATTGTACCATGCCCGACAGCCGTCTTGCTCACTATTGTACCTATGACACCTGCGTAAGGAGTATAATCACATTTTTTTTCCATCAACCAAGACGAGGAAGGTAATGATGGTGGACATGGTGTGTGTTTGTTGGGGGAGGGGTGGATGAGGGCTACGGATGTAAGGATGGGTTGAGGGGGTTGAAAGCAATAGGAGTCACACCAAGAAAAGTTAACGTGTTTATACAGATTATTCGTTGACAGTTGCTTAAGACTAAGTCTTCAGATGAGGAGGATTTAGTCACTTCCATAGTTTTGGAACAGTAAAAAAAAAAAAAAAGAAATGCATGGTAGGGTATACATAAAACACTCCTTCCTGCACTGTGGTGTTATCTTATTCACCACTCTCTGACTCTATCAGACGAGTATTCCCGACTGGCAGCCAAAGGAGTTTATGAATCAGAAGAGTGGAGTGAGAACTTGAGCGGACGTGGGACGTACACAATTCAAGAGGTGGATATTTGTTTTTCTCTCCATTTTGATTACCATCATGTATTATTAACCCTTTATGTGCCACGTTCGCACGCCCGACTCGGTCGACGGCGTGCCAACTTCCCATATTCTGCTCAAACGCACAAAACCACCAAAACCAATCGATAAATTGCTAAATTGCGCAGTACAATAAAAGCGTTTCTTGCGCTTCTGTTCCTCTTACATATAGCTTGCATTTAATCATGTGATCGACTATCAAGTCGTGTTCCCTACTGGATTTGCGTATGAATTCTAAGTTTCTGTAACTGCTTTGTGTGCAAAAGTCATGCCTTTACAGTAAAAAGGCTATACTATTGTCATTTGAAAGAAAAGCAATCACTGATTTGTCATACAATTTACATCAAAGCAAAGCTAGACATTTTCTCTACAACTTTGCTCACTTAACGTCCAGCTTCAAAATCTATAAAAGAAACATAGATTTGAAAAACAAAGCATGACAACGTTTGTGTCTCAGAATAATGTGGCACACAGGGGGTTCCCACCATGGCACATAAAGAGTTAACTTACTACAAGGTATAGGCAAGCCTAAAGCCTAAAACAGTGACAGCACCTTGATAAGTTGGTGTGACAATGAATTTCCTGATTTTGCAGAGACTTTGAATGCACTCTATATTAGAGAGATGCTGATGAGCTACACCTTATCGAGTACGTACCGAAATGAAGATCGCAAACGTCGGGCGGATCCCCACTAGATGGCCCACACGAACAGGCTTCGGACAGGTATATCATTCCCGCGACCACGAAAAAGAGAACGATGTTCATTTGCATGAACCAAAACTTCGCCATCCTGCAATGTAGTTCAGTTTACTAGCTAGAAATCCCCATCACACACTTATGACATACTTCGTAAACCCTTCCCCGCCGTACACACCACGGGGTATAAGTTACAGTAGAAAATGACGCTATCGACGCTTTCCTAAGCCCACTCAGAGTAGAGGACATTAATTCATCAAACGTTTAGTTACTCTTCTTTGTTTCTGACGAACTGTTTTACAGCTACAGGAATCCTCGCATCTAATTGGCTGAGAGCGAATCTCTCACCAAAAAAATAACAGTGACCCGCAGGTCGATCATGTCGATCGCCACTTATTGTGAAGCATACATGAATGCCTTCGCATGGGGAAAACCAGAGATGTTTGAGTAAATGGAATTTTCGCGAGAAGCCAAGGTTTGCGAAATTCAAGTGTGCGCGAAAGATCTTGTCTCCATGCTCATTGAATGCCAAATTGAATTTCATGTGGCGTAAAAGGCCGTCGACTTCGATTCGCAAAAATGTCATGCTGCGAATATTTCTTGTTAAAGAGTATGTTGCTTTGTGTTTACAGCTGTCTCTATAGGGACGGTACACTCAGGATTGCAAACAAAGGTGATTTTTCTTTGCCGCCCTGTCTTTAGAATCATTCACAGACTAGAGCCATAGACCCCGTTTACAGTGTGAGGCCAATTTTGGCCCCGCATTTGGCCTTTTGCGCGTTTACACTGAAGCGGGGCTGGGCTCGGCCATGGCCGAGCCGCGGCCGAGCCTCGCTCTGTAAACGGGGTCATACACGTTTGTCACTTGCTTTTCTTGATACCGTAGTCTCCTTATTGACCATGGACTATCGTAATCCTGTCCTGATCTGTTTTTCTTTTCACACTCACCAATAAAACAATTCATACCATAGGTCCATGTATATACGAAGCGCTTGTCACGGCTACAGAGAAAACTGTTATAACATTAATTTGGCACGGTACTTTTCGTAACCCCCGTATTTTACTTGTTGCCCATTGTGAATTTTCATGAGTGAGCCTTCTCTGGAATTCATGATAATTCGTTTCTGATTGGTCAGTGGGTTTCAGGCTCTGATTCATAATTACTTAAATAGAGTTAACCACTGTTGCTGTTGTTGTTGCTGCTGCTGCTGTTGTTGTTGCTGCTGTTTCGTTCTATTTATACTGGCTTATCCTGGTAAATGCCATGCAGCTAACCCTGCTGCTTTGCTGGGCTAGATTATGTCAAATCAAATGAATCATAAAAGAGAGTCCTGCTAATGGCAGAGATACCCCCCCCCCCCACTATAATGCCATTAATAGCACGGGACTGTAAGCAACAACAACAAAAAAATGTAAAAAGGTGATTATCAAATGATTTTGTCCCAGCAAGTGTGATACTGTCCAAGCAAATTAGGGTTTCATGAATCCTACGTTGACATGATTATGTCGTAAACGAGCACCCAGCCCCATTCTACCCCTCCCCACGCCCCGCCACACACACACACACACACACACACACACACACACACACACACACACACACGCAAAGAAAAAAGAATAGCGTTCACAGAAAATGACATATCGTCAGCATAGCGATGAAATCATAATGGTACGGGTAACAATGGCAGCGGTGCTGTCAACACTGTCAATGGCGGATTATTTGGCAGAACTTTGGCGGCCCATGAGTCAGGTTATGATAAAATAGTCCTATTGTGAGGAAAACTGGGGCGACCGAGTCTCACAGGTGGGGATCCTGGGATGACGCCCCGTTGGGTGTTCAGGGAACCGTACGGTGTTCTAGAAGCTCGGAGGGGCTTATAGACATTAACAATATTGTGACGGGCTCATGTTTCCATATCGTTATTGACACAGTAATTGCCTCATTCTTTCGCGCGAAATGGAGGGACGTGTCACAGAACGTGAAGAGTTTCCCCGCATAACCTTTGCCCTCATTTTTGTAATACAAATCTGTTATAGATACAATGCAGAATTATGAAGGTCTTTTTCGGCGCCGATAACCGGCCCCACTCTCTCTATACACTATACGTGTACATTAATCTCCTAAGTGTTGTATTCATGTACAGATTTCATTCCCACGCAATTCCCACCATTTCAAGCTTTTTCTCTTTTTTTTCTCTTTTGTATAACCCGTCATCACTAGGCAAACACACTTACACACACACACACACATACACACACACGCGTGCGCGCACGTCTATGGTGGAAACCGAGGATCTGTTTTACCCAGAGGAATTTTACCACGTAACCGAGGACCTGTGTGTAAGTAGGACTCTCGGCAACCGAGAACACACTCGAAACCGAGGACTTATTACAATAATGCTACTCGAGGACCTACAAGCATTTACCCCTACATGCAAAAGCAGACCATCTGGAATGGCCTGCGAAGCGAGGACGTCATCGGTTCTCTATCATGTGTCCTCGGTTTAAATGCAAAGTTCGTGTTTGTGTCCTCGTTTTCCACGATGGGTACGTGCACACACACAAACAAACACACACACACACACACAAGTCACACATTACATGTCTAATAAGATTCAAACACATTTATCGGTTCCAGTTTGTAGCCTAGTTATCCTACTCACCCCCATTGTCTTTCAACATTGTCTTCAAAATTGTCTTCAAAATTGTCTATAACATTGTCTACAAAAAGATTCATCATTAGCCCTACTCACAACAATCAGCCGTAATTTACAATCAAATGTTGTCCTTAAGGCGTTTACCACGCTTGTATGACTTTTGCCTTTCCACAAATATTTGGCACTTGATTCGATTTGATTTGATTTGATTTGATTTGATTTGATTTATTTCTGCTTAATTCCATTACATCAGATATGATTGTGTACAAGTCATTTATGACAAATAATATATCGACACATCGTTTTTAGCAACAACAACAACAAAAAAACCAAGTACAAACAGTTTAGGGAACTTTAACTTCTATGAGTATTTTCTGGACAAAATGGACCGAGACTATGGAAGACGTCTGACCTTGACCTGTTAAAAGCTGTCGAAATGTTCTTTTAGTGAAAAAATGGGCAAAGAAAATGGGACTCCATCGGGAAACGTTCTCTTAACTTATATAGTACCCCTATCTTGCCTATAGGCCTATTGTCTTGATCAGAGCCGAGTCATGGAATTATTGTTTTTTTTAGTTTGTTTGTTTTTGTTTTGTTGTCTTGAAATATTGTGGTGTCAGGATCTTTCATTGATCCGCCTTTTACTGACTGTCTGATTAAGAAGATAATTTTGAAGGCTAGCAAAGGCAGCGCCTAAAACCATGACAAATATTATTACATCATGACCATTACCCTGTTTAATCCACGAGCATAAACTTAGTACTTTTTCTAAAGTTTTTTTTTTTTTGAGCTTATGTCTAAGGTCAAGAACATATAATATGTTCTTGACCTTAGACATAAGCTCATTGCGTAGAAAAAAAAAAACAACTTTAGAAAAAGTACTAAGTTTATGCTCGTGGATTAAACAGGGTAATGGTCATGATGTAATAATATTTGTCATGGTTTTAGGCGCAGCCTTTGCTAGCCTTCAAAATTATCTTCTTAATCAGACAGTCAGTAAAAGGCGGACCAATGAAAGATCCTGGCACCACAATATTTCAAGACAACAAAACAAAAACAAACAAACTAAAAAAGCAATCATTCTGCTATGGTAATACGGAAAAAATAATGGCGTGATATCATTCTGTTTGTGTTTGCTTTGACCTGCCACATCAGTGCACTGTGCATGCGATAAGCTGTATGCCTGGTATACTATACGCCGTATCGTCCCATTTTGAACATTGCCTCGCCTCGTTGAAAGAGATGGGAAATCGATATATTGTGATGAATGGTTGGAATTTGCAACGGATCATCAAATATTAATCTTCAGTCATGCCTACTGTTAGCATTGGTCTCGCATTCTCCAATTTTTCATTTCCCTTGGTCTTTATCCAAGTGTCTTCCCCCATCTCTCTTTCCATTCTTTTTAACGATATTAATACGCCAGCACACCTGCACATAAATGATAATGCACTTAGTGAGTCATTAATAACCACAAGCACACACACCTATAGGGCAGAGTAATATAATGAATTATTTTGTTAATCGGGATGTGATATTTTGAAGCTAAAACAAAGTTCTCAGGAGGGCAAAAATCTCAAAATTCATCTTAGAATTTGCTTGCAATACATCAAAAGGATCTGTTAATAGACTCGTCTGGCTAAAGTGATTTTCGGGGAAAACGGAGTGCAGTCTATTCTTTATCAAAAATGCGAAATTATATAGTTCGGTGTACCCGAATTTTTTGTGATGATTTTCTTATTTCCTGCAGTCTATTTAGATAATGTTTTACCTTTATCTGCAACGTCTTTTGTCGCTGAACACTTTGGTTATTTGAAGTAAAGAAACATCATCCAACATCACTAAACTATAATAATCACAGACCAACAAATACCACAATTCACGCGCGGGCACTCATGACAGCACCATAAACTTTGTTACACACTTCATCGTACATAATACTTCGAGGTTGGAACGACCTTGATGAAAATGAATTATGCTCTATAATTTCACAAATATACCGCTCACCTATACATTTTGTACATTCAACGCACTACCGGACACCGAAGTAAGTCCTGTGATGGAGTCATTTTCTCGGGTTTCAACTGAGTCGAGGTTAACTTTATGTATTATAAGAAATATGTCTGATTTCCATAACACCCTTAGGTTTGCGCTACCCGTGATCAATCCGCGGCGGTGTTCGTGTACAATTTATCGCATAGGCCTACTCTCCGAAAGCTTCTAATCGGAGGATAATCCATCTGCAATAATTATTATACATGTATACTGCCTAAGATAAGCTGGGATGTTAGTTACTTTGTACAATTATTGAAATTGTTAAATGAAGTATGTATACGTTTACACAGTGGAAAACACTGTGAAATAGATTCACAATGCAGAAGCACTATTATATTAATTATCATTTCAGGGTGTGTAAACTGATTGAATTACATACATTGACTATCTACTCCATAACTACATGTATATCGTGCCAGGGAAACAACAAGGTACTTGTATTACAAAAGGTCAAGTCAAATTTTCAGTAAGGGGGGGGGGGGTATGCTAAACTAGTATTTCATATGCTAAGATGAAAAACGATTCTCCGCATAAAGGTCTACCGTGCGGAGGCATATTAAAAATAAACATTGTGTTCACTGATAAAAGAGAGAAGGATATAGAAGGAAAAAGAAAGAGAGAGAGAGATGAAAAGAAAGAGAGAGAGAGAGAGTTTTAGAGCGAAATATAATGCTCTGATATCGTATAGTTTTTCCATATCTTTATTTCATCTAAGTTGCTTAGAATACAAGGTGATATTTAAAGGTCACCAAGTGGACTTGAACATGAAGGTAGATAGATGGAAATTATATTATGAAGAGACAAATAAAAAGAGATGGAAATATGTAGGTAGATATAAAAAGATAGAGCGACTGAGAAATATTTTGAGTAGGTTAACTATACCGGAAAGACCGGTAAGTTTCTTTTGATTAATATCAACAAATCAGTTCGTCTATCAAGACGAGTTCAATTCCACAAAACCCCATGAGGGAGAGCCTTACTGTCTGATGAATTATTCGTACAGAATCCTAAAGAATGCAAAGCAGACCTCTTCAAAAAAAAATAGTTTTAGTATCATAAGATTCGAAAAAAAAAAAACCCGAGTAAAAGGAATAGACAAAGAAAGGTTTATTTTCCGTATAGGCTATATGTGACTTATTAATTTTAAAGTGCAATAATATAAACCAAGATGATGTACGGTGGTGCATATCATGTGCTGTCCTATTTCATAGCGAATCTTATTTGGTGACCATGGATTGCATAGATGCGTGGGGTAAAGCCAAGGTTAACTAACATGCACTTTCAAAAACCACATCCAGTATTGTTCACAATAGTAAAAGGGATATAATGTCTATTGTGTCTGCTATTGTGTAAAATGCGAGGTTGGCAAAAAAAATTGTGTGCAGCATCTCCACTGCCCACTTTGGATGACCTTCATGATTTTTCTTAACCCGTTCCATACTGAATTATTTAATCCCCATAGGCTTGATACACAGGTAACGAGGTTCCAGTAGGGAAAGTGTTGAAGATACGAGGTAAAAGTCACTCCTATGTGGCATATTATCTTATAACTCATTTGCATAATTAAAGACATGGTAATTTCCCATGGACTAAAATATGTCAAGTATTGACATTTGTCAAGGAGTGGGTGGGGCGTGCTCATCGGGCATCATGGGAAGCAGAATCCCCTAAATGATAATAAACTCGGCTTTTTACTATTCCCTAGTCCACTTCTATCGGAAATGAACATTCTCTCCACTATGTAAATTGGCAGTGACTATATTACGATTTGTGCTATTCTTTAGATTACTTCGTACTTTCCACTTTCTTTAAACTTGTATGTTTCCATGTTATTCATATGATTAACATGATTAACAAAGGACATTGCGGGGAAACACGCAAGTTGTGCTCTGCCTAGGAAGGTGCATTCGTTTGTTTATTTTCCCTCGTTTTGGTACTTCAGGAATAACTGGCAGCTGATGTCACTGCCATAAGTTTGTTGGTTTTTTGTGGGCTTATCCAAAATAATCTGGGAAAGAACGGTATAAACACCATTTCTGAAGTGAAAGACACATAATATTTAGATATTCTTTTGACTGCATAAGTGATGATCAGGATGTTATGAATCTTCCAGTCAATATGCATTTGCACTGCATTATAGTTCCTTTAAGAGCTTTTAATAGCTACGAGATTAGTGTTAACAATACAATTTCAATATTATTTTCTTTCACCAGTTTCAAATGTAAACTTTCCATGATCAGCAAACAATTACAGGATGGTTCACCAACTTGTCGTGTCAATCCTCAAGAAAAGAAGCACTTAGTTTCCTGTTCAACATCCCTGCTGGAAAGAACACTGCGCCCCACAGTGTGAGAACCACATTGTTAACACTGTGTGAAATCTCTTCACACTGTTAAATTTGACCGTTTTAACAGTGTGAGCACAACGTGAGTCGACCATTCACAGTGTGAAACAAAGCATTACTATGTGAACACTCTGTGAAAACCACACTACAGTGTGAAATCATCTTCATACTGTAAAATTCGAGCGTTTTCACATAGTCGACTATATGAACACACTGTGAACACACTGTGGGACGCTGTGTTCTTTCTAGTAGGAATTGCTTACAAAGCAATATATTTGTGTCGTCGCCACTGGCGCATTATGAGCAAAGTGATCAATAAGTCTCTGTACAGACGCTAAAACTTACTATATAGATTTATGGTAGGTTGTGATTGAAAATGATCGTCAATGTGTTCACCTTTATTCTTCACCAACTGCCAGTTCTGACATGTCTGCTGTTTTGCCAGCAATGAACTTTGGACGCTATTAAAGGATGATGAGCAATATATAATAATGGCATGTTTTTATTTTTGTACTTATTCTCGTCCTTATTGGACACGCACAAATGCGTGCGCGCGCGCACACACACACTGGCTAATCTTACCAATGTTATCTGCGTGTCGACAGCATGTCGAAGAGTTGAAAAATTCCTCATCAAACTGAGTCACAGTTTCAAAATGTATTTTCACTTTGGTTTATGACGAAGAGACGGCAGCAGCTTATCGAAATGAGTCACCGTTTCAAACGTGTTTGAACTTTGATCTATTTTTCTTTCTGTTGGATATTGTGAGGTAACTGCTAGGTTGGGATAGAGCTACTATTAGCTCAGAAAGGGACACCATGAAAAGATACTGTGCTAGTTAAAGAGCTCTGGTTTTAGCAGACTTAAAAGAAATGCATGTGGATTGCGAGAATGCAACAATATTAGTAGGACTATAGAACACATTAGTGGAAGTCTGAGTAAAATCGGACAATCCCTTCAAAAGTAACGATTTTTTATGTTTCATTTCAGCGATCGCTGGATGTGAAGACTACTATACAGCTTGTAATGTCATATTTATGTGTGAAACGATAACGAAGGGTCATTATTCTAAAGTTTCATAATTTTGAAAATGAACTAACGTTCATTATTCCAAAGGTTCATTATTCAAAAACGAAATTAGATTTTGTAATTCCGAACGTCCGACCGTAAAAATGCACTTTTTTATTTTCATTTTTGGACTGAAGCCACATGATTATGATAAAAAAAACCCTGCAAGTTTATCTAAATGTCAGTTATCCCGTTGTCATAGATTCCTGCAGAGCCCATCTCACCCACGGCCGGTATAAGCAATGATTAAATTTACATCTATTTCCATTTGTTTTCACTCACAAACATGACACAAACTGAACACATTGAAGCTGAAACATAACCTGTAATGAATGATACATGACAATAGAGTTTCGAACAAGATAACTCAAATGATTTAAAGGGCTGACATGCTTTCTTTATACGACGACACGCACCCGTATTATCACAGTTTACTAACCTTTCTTTAGCTTCTTTTCATTCTTTATTCATTTATGCCCTTTTCTTTCTCCTTTTGAGGGATTTTTACAGGGATGGGAAATTCAAGTGAATGCATCTCTTTGTAATGATCATATATAGTTGAATAAGGCAGAATGTTACATACCAGCAGGTTTCAAAAAGATATTTATTCTATAATAAAATGATATAATTATGTCATTGACCCTATAAGTAGCTATCTCGATATCCGTTAACGTGAGATATAAATAGATAGCTATAACTACATGAATGCGCATATAATACATAATCATTATCTATCTCTCTCTCTCTTTCTGATGTATTATCAGATACTATTATAGTTTACTGTTCAATTGAGGTTTATTTCCTTTCATTCACAAAAAAGTGTTAATAATACAAAGTAGACATAATTGTACAATGATTATTTCTCCTTTTCTTGAAAATATACATATTAAAAGTATATCATGAAGTATAATCAGCAATACATACAATTTCATTAAATGTGTGTGGGTGTGTGTGTGCGTGTGTGTGTGTCTGAATGTGGGTGTGCGTGCAGTACTACCCTGACTCAAATGATGATAATAGGTATAGCAGAAAAAATAGAAGCAAAATAGAAAGAAATGGTTTGGCTCGTCAATAAAGAGGCTCATAATACAATTGCAATTTTTATTCATCTGTAAGATAAGTATTCTAGGCATTAGCTAGAACAAAGAATTCGACTTGCAGCCTTAGCTATAATAGCTTGCGTTATTAGTTTTTATAGTTTACTACGATTGTCTTAATTTTTGTGGAGTCTGAATAGTAACATTAATATCTGTTCGTACCATGCTTGGATCTATACAGATGAAAATTGTCCCGATTTTCAAGTTGAAAGTAGATAAAGTAGATTTCTGTACCCAAGTAAATGACATTCACTCATTATAATCTTTAAGTTGGTTTATTTTATTCCCTTTTTACTTTAAAAATCTGAAAATGATATCGACCTTCTTTTTTTTTAAATTCTTTCATATAAAACAACGTGCAGTGTCCATTCCTATACATACAACTCGTCATTCTTTTAATATGCGCTTTATCAATCTTAGGCTATTCCCCAGCGGAAAAAAGCAGACAAAAAGAAAACATACAAACATAAGACACTATAGTTCTGATGTATAGAATTCATTACCCGAATATCACATAAAAGCTGCCTCTTCTCTGTTTTCTTTTAAGGCCCTAATGAAGAAGCACTTACTGCTGAAATACAGCCACGAATGATTGATCCGAATGTCAAGAGCTGATATTATGCTTTTTCTTATATCCTCTTCTTATAAACCAAAGAACAATTCCCTCTGAACAATGCCGATATTACTTCACGAAATCAAAATTTCCAGCAATATGCACACAGTATACCGCCGGCGCAGCACATTTTGCATGTGCGACGCAAACCATGCAATATAGATTAGTTTAGAAGTTTTATGCGAAGTGACAAATTGTAATCATTGATCTGACACACAATTATGTACTGAAGGCTCCACACCCATAACATACATATCGGATGACTTTGAGCCTACCAGCACTTCTAACGATATTGATTATGACAGTTTTGTCTTCTTCATTAATTCAAATTGTACTTATCTTATCAAACTTGGTTTGACTTGATTGAATTAAATGCACCCTGTCGTTATTGCCTGTATTGCAGATTTGGTTATTTTTATGGTCTGATTCCGTTCTTTCATTTGCAGCACTATTGCTGTACAGGTGTTTAACATTCAAACTGAAATAGTTGCAGAAAAGTACCTGCAAAATAAAAAATAAAAAAATCTCAAGCGCATCAGATTTATACGCGGTGCTTTATGGGACCTATTATACTATTACCATTTTCATGATCTAAAAGAAGTTTCATGATATTGATATACATATTGAATAATAGTTCTCGTTACAGGGGCGGATCCAGGATTTCCTTAAAGAGGAGGCGCTTTTACAAAATTAAAGGGAGGACGCACGCCCCCTCCATTTTTTCTTTTTATTTCTTTTGTTTTAATCTAAAAAGAATGGGGCGCACGCCCGGTGCGCCCCCCGATCCGCCACTGCGTTAATGGATGCACCACAAGCCTTGTACTTTTGTCTTGCCAGATTCAGAGTAACTCACTAAGATTGATGTGAATCAATCAGAATATCGATGTCATTTTGCGGTTAACTGGAGGTGACTGTGTTCCACAAAGAACATCTCATTTGGAAGCCACGAACGTTTTCCTTTAATATTGAACAACAACTAATATGACTACTATTATCAAATTCTAACCTGTTTCGACGTCTCTACAGAGTATTCCAAACATTTAAAGGAACTGTGTAATAATGACGAAAATGTATGCTGACTTGATTGATTCACGATACTTCCAACTGACAACATCACGTATGAAGCCAAAGGAATATCTATTATACGTGCAAAAAAAAAATTCTATCATAATTTTTCTATACTATTTTTCTTCAGACTACTTGGATACGCCCACTAGGGAAAAAAATAATCATCCCAACCAAGATATTGCCGGTGACATCATATGAAAAGTACTAATATGTTTAACAAAAGACACTGGAATGCATCTTTTCCTACGAGACGAAGCATAAACTTCCGGATGCTTCCCTGTTACAACATGATTTAAAGGCATTATTTACCATTTGCAGTTTAAACAAAATCCAACTTTAGTGCCAGAACTTTAGTTCTAAAATGTTAGTTAGGAATAGCAAACACCCAATGCAAAAATTTGAATCAGAATAATCAATGTTAAATATTGTTAAATGTCATAAATGTGAACAATGGTTATAATAAAAATGATTCTAGAATATCAACCGTCTACAGTTATGGTTTAGTGAGGAAAATAATGATATCTCCCTATATCTTAGGCTATGTATATACACTGTAAAAACATCGGTGTTACATGTAACACCATGGGTGTTAAATCTAACACCGATCAAACTTCAATAGAGGACCACACCCACAGGTGTAGAAAATGTACTACAGTATTGTGACGGTGTTAAAGAGTGTTCACCTGGCACTTCGTGGTGTTAATTTGACACTGTGGCTGGTGATATTTTTGACAATGCGCTATAAGAGTTAATTCAATAATGACACCGCATGGTGTTGATTTGATATTGGTGGTGTTAATTTCAATGGTATAACATCCGTCCAGCTTCAATAGGAGACCACAACAACTGGTGTTACTGTGGTGTAAATGTGTTTACACATTTTTCCAAAAATCAAGTACTTTATCGGAAAATTCTTTATCGTCTTGTTGAAGTTCAAAATTAACAAGAAGTGCAGTAACTATAGAAACAATTCAAAAAACAATTTTAAATTTTGAAATGACACCCGGAGGTGTTAATCTAACACCATGAATGAGCACCGGAAATTTAACACCAGCTCGGTGTTTCATATTTAACACCGGACTTTTTGCAATGTAGTTTTAATAATAATGGTAGGATGTTTTGCAATGAAACTGGCCTACAGATATGCATCAAATGTGGTAACTCGGACTTTTTTTTTTTAAATCACTACCCCCGATGGTAAACAATACCTTTAAATAACAACAGATATTGCATTGACAGGTTTTATTTTTGAGGACGTATCAGAGTAATCTGAAGAAAAATAGGAGAAACTTTATCTTTATAATAGAGTATAGTGCAAATGAAGATTAGTGATGATCAGGGTGTTGTGAATCAATATCAGTCAACATGCGTTTGCACTGCATAGTACATTTAATAAACTGCAGAGTCTTCTTCCCAATGCCTTTGAGCGACATGATTATGATGTACAAAATACACAATAATCTCACTCCTCTTTCAGCACAGGACTATATTATCAAACAGGCTACTCAGTTAACGAGAGCCTCGCAACCACACTCCTATCAGGTACCATATTCGAGAACTGATTTTCGCCATTCGTTCTTCCCAAGAACTGTAAGGAACTGGAATTCCCTGTCGTCAGAAATTGTTTCAGCGCCATCTGTGGGATCATTTCGAAACCGTCTAACGCGTTGATCACAGTGGCTAGTTTTTTTGTTTGTTTGTTTTTTTCGTCAAATTTTCTATGTGCTTGTAAACATCTGTAAATAAATTTTATTATAATGTAAATAGCACCAGTCTGAAAGAATCTTCAGTCTATTGAAGGAGGCAGACTTAATCAGAAGAAGAAGAAGAAGAAGATTGTAAGAAGCTGCAGTATATCCCCTTCTCACTGTCTCCCCTATTAACTACTTGTATCCTTTTACACCTAATGCTGACAGCCCAAAGCTATACTCATTGCGTGTGCGTTGATTTATATCACCCGAATCATAATGGGATTGTAGCTAAAAGAATGTCTGAATACGTGTCATATTTTTGATAATTATATTTTTCTTCAGTTTAGTTAAACACACACACACACACACACACACACACACACACACACACACGCAAACACACAAACAAAAGGGAAATATTTCGAGCCAAGAGTCTGTCGATGACATCATCGCTACGTACAGTGCTCCTTTGTATGATTAACAATTTACATTGTCTAACGGTTATGGAAGTATGATCCTCCGTGGACCGTGCACTCCAACGCTTTCAGAGCACAGGCCCGTCAGATGGCGCTCTTTATTTTAGATCGCCACATGCTTCAAACCTGTCCACTGATCTCTATCGTAATTATGAAGACATTAAATTTTTTTAATATGCATCAAGAATGTGGTAACTCGAATTTTTTTTCTTTTAAATCACTGCAACCGATGGTAAACAATACCTTTAAATAACAGATACTGCATTGACAGGTTTTATTTTTGAGGACGTATCAAAGTAATCTGAAGAAAAATAGGAGAAACTTTATCTTTATAATAAAGTATAGTGCAAAATGAAGATTAGTGATGATCAGGGAGTTGTGAATCAATATCAGTCAACATACGAAGCGTTTGTTTGCAAAAACCGATAAGTCCGTATTTGTCAAATGGAGATATTTGCGATTAAAGGTCAAGAAAAATAAAGAGAATAATAAGAAAATTTTTGCTTCTTTTGACTATAACTTCAAAATTTACCTTTATATGTAGTGACCAATATATCATTTAAAAGGTATTATTTTATACTTTATGACAGAGACCGTACTTCAAAATCTTCAAAAATGGACTTATCGGTTTTTGCAAACAAACTCTTCATACGTTTGCACTGCATAGTACATTTAATAAACTGCACAGTCTTCTTCCCAATGCCTTTGAGCGACATGATTGTAAGAAGCTGCAGTATATCCCCTTCTCACTATCTCCCCTATTAACTACTTGTATCCTTTTACACCTAATGCTGACAGCACAAAGTTATACTCATTGCGTGTGCGTTGATTTATATCACCCGAATCATAATGGGATTGTAGCTAAAAAGAATGTCAGAATACGTGTCATATTTTTCATAATTATATTTTTCTTCAGTTTACTCTGTTACACACACACACACACACACACACACACGCAAACACACAAACAAAAGGGAAATATTTCGAGCCAAGAGTCTGTCGATGACGTCATTGCTACAGTACTCCTTTGTATGATTAACAATTTACATTGTCTAACGGTTATGGAAGTATGATCCTCCGAAGGACTCCAACGCTTTCAGAGCACAGGCCCGTCAGATAGCGCTCTTTATTTTAGATCGCCGCATGCTTCAAACCTGTCCACTGATCTCTATCGTAATTATGAAGACATTAATTTTTTTCTGTGGAGATCAGTGGCTTCAAACTCACAATCTAAAAAAAAGAAGGTAAAAATAAAGAAATTGTATAGAAATCAAGGATGATTTCATGTAGTTTATCACTTGGCTAGTAGTCTTCGTGTGTCTGTTTAAAGAGAAAGTTAGGCCTACTTGATGAGGACAATGACATTTAATTGAAATCTCTAAGTTTAAAAGAACTGAGCTGCATACAGCTGTAGGTCTATATACGTCACCAGTTTCGTTCTGCGTGTCATGTATAACCTGGGCCCCATTTCATAAAAGATGTTAGGATAGCAACTCTTGCTGGAATAGTGTAACTTCCAATACCAACAGCCAATCAGGAAGCTGGATTCTTGTCATTACTTATGACAATTGCCATTCCAGCAAGAGTTGCTTTAGTTCATATCAACTTTTTATGAAATGGGGTCCTGAAGCTATGAAAATTACACGTCTATAATCCTTTAAAAATAAGTGTCTAGCCAAGCGATCGTTGCTACGTTAGATACAATTAACGTCAGCTGCACCACCACCGGGTTTAGGAATTATGCGTTTGTCATAAGTCATAATTAATGAGCCAACATAATTATTTTACATTCACAGCATGGCCGCTTTAGTAGCCGCCGCGTACGACGTCCGCGTTCATCCGGTCTTGGGATTGGCACGTCGTGGGCGACCTCTTTTCGTGTGGTCATGTGATGAACCACGCGCCTCAAATGTATCAGGTGACCGACCTTGCCTCAAGTGTGATTGTGGCTAGGCGCAGGCTAGCCGAGATCCATTCTGACGTACACGCCACGGTGCATTCGTGGTACTGAACACCATCGAAGTGCAGTAATAAACAAGATTCCCTTTCACCACACTGCTGCAAGAACTGGTATCATCACTGTTCAATTCTGACGCCCCTTGCGTCGAACTCCGACGGTCAAAAGGATCTGAGGACCGGGACCTTGCCCTTGCCTTGGTACGTGTACGGTAACTGGAGATTTCTCTCTCGTACTAGGCCCTATTTATTGTAGAATTTAGTAGTGTAGGTAGTACTGTAGTAGCTCTCGCTTTCGTAACGTAAAAAAAAAAAAAAAAAAAAAAAAAAAGTAGCCCTAAACAGTGTTTACCAGTGTTTACGATCGTACCTAGGCCTACTGTAAATAGTGTAACTGTATATCAGCTGGTAATCGTGGTCGTGAGATGAAAATGCAATGAGTGTGCTTCTGATGCTGATGGCACGTGATTAGTAATCATGTCCATGAGATATTGACATTATGTATGTAAACTCGACAGTTCACTCGCCTCGGCACCTTTCACTTTCATTCACTCAAACTACTTCTAGATCTAAACTTTATCCACAGTCCAGTCGCTGTATAGAATTCTAAATACTATAGCACAGCATCTGGTCGAGCTACTTTCACTCTAGACAACTCGCAGTCGCACAATCATCAGTCATGGCGGTAGTTTGGGCACGCCATTTTTGGCGTCTGTGCTGAAGTAAGAAGCCAAATTAGCCCCCTAAAACCCATGATTACTCTACGGGCATTATATCATGTTTAGAAACTCTAGGATAGGTTGAGCTAACATGTTAGACCATTCCCCATTATGAATATAAAGACAAGAGTCTAGACCTAGTTAGTTACTGGAATACAGGGCCGGCGGAGCATTTTCAAAAGTGGAGGGGGGGGGGGGGGCCACTTCCGGGTTTCATGAGCTAATGAAAATTTTTGAAAAAAAGGTCTTCAGCTCATCTTTCTCCTAGCTCCTTCCACTTCCAGGTTTCTTAGGCTGACAAGCAAAAAATGAAAAAATAAAAAAATAAAGAAAGACATACAAAAGGTCTTTAAATAGCACAAAAACTTAACCTTACCGCACTCTCACTTTGTTCAAGGTCTATATCTATTTGAGGACCTGAATATAAGAACGACCCAAGTCCAATTTTTGGCCAAATTCAGTTTGACATTTGATATTGTAGCTTGTGCGTGGACTCATCTTGTGTATAAATGATAAATCCTAATTACCCCCGAAATAACTATACACAGCCCAGTCGCCGCTGTACATACGTAGCGTGACAGGGCTGTACCAACGAAGCTCCAAACACGAAGAGGGTCCAACGATCGCATGCGATCGGATTGAATTTTGATACTTTAGATCATTTTTTTGTCACTTCAAACTCATCTGACGAACAAAATGATAATGAGACTTCATATCTATGCTATGAATATTGAAATTTAGATTTAATAACTTACCTAAAATGATGGTTATTGTGTGAACGGTTCACGAACGGTACATCGTCTTTCATGCCAGGCCATTTCCAATATCCGGGAGGTCACATGATCTGAAATGACCTTTCAAAAGGTCGCGCTGTCAACCGTGCTGCTACACCAACACTCAAGCAGCGCATCGCACGCACGCAAAAGATTTCGGCAGAGATCAAGGCGCCATTTTGAATTCTGCAACGATGAACCCTGACGGTGTTAGGGAATCCGCCAGAAAGTATCATTTTTTGGTTCCACGGACTTATCACGAGGGCTCTCAATGGACTTACGAACCTTCTGTAATACAAGCATGCACTTAAGGTGAGTAACGTTTGGTAACGTGTACATTGTTTATAAAGAACTTATGAATTTTCATAAGTTTTGTAGTTGTGTTGTGGATCCCCACTTTGTAGGTGCCCGCTCGTTGGTCAGACGCTGTATTCGCGTAGCGTATTAACAGCGTCTGGTCGGGCTACCCCCAAAAGTGCCTGAAATAAATGAGTTAAATCTTATATGAATGTGAGAATGAAGGACTTGGGTCATTCTTACATTCATATTATAGCGCCCTCTCTCGTCCTTCTCTCATCTCTATTAGCAGAATATCATGTATATGAATCAAAGAACGACCCAAGTCCATCACACAAAATGGCCTCTCCACAATTAATGTAAATGTTAATTGTCATAATAATATATGTTCTAATTTGTATTATACAATGTTGCCTTCCCATCACAGTTAAATAGAATATCATTGGACAATTAAAAAAGATATGAAGTTTTTTTAAGTTTACTCGAAGTGGTCTTCCATGTACTTGGGTCGTTCTTATATTCATATACTCATTTCTTTCTAGTCCCACTTACGTACTTCCTTGGTAAAAGTGTGGGGGCCCAAAGTGGTGACCCCGTATGTACTCCTTTGTGTGGTGCAAAAAACAAGTTTTTACGGCGCGTTTTGATTATGGCTCATAACTTTTGATCCCTATGTCAGTTTGTGACCAAACTTGGACGGTAGATGTCCCTTGGGGAGTCCAAGGTCACCACAACGTCAAAGGTCATAGGCAGGGTCTATGAACTTCCGGGAGTTTACCCAAATATTGATTTCTTCTACGCGAATAGACGAGACACATGTTGGCACTTGCTTTGTTTTTTTTTTTTGGTTTTTTTGTTGTTGTTTTTTTGTTTTTTTTTTTTGGTCTCAGGCTCATGAGTGAGCTATGAATGTGTTATATAATTCTCCTGCCAAAGAAGTAATGAAAATGAGGGTTTTTTTTTAATTTATTGTCTGAGGAATGTTTAAAATGCATATGTTTTCTGTACAAGTTGTACACCCATATATGACAACATAGCTTCTTACCCACAGATGACAAGGTTGAATGAAAAAGATTCATTTCAAATTGGCTCACCACTTTCGGATTTAAGTGCTCAGTTTTCAGCAGCTTTTTATGCTCCATTTTCAAATTGAATGTTTGTGAGGTTTTTTTTAAAGTTATGTGCCTTGAGCACTCTACAGACTCTATTTTGTGCATTATAAATCATATATTATTGTTGTTATAATAATTATCATAATTTTTAGTACCAGGTACATAGTAATGTTATTATTAACATTGTTATTATTATTATTATTATCTTTATTATTATTATTAGTAGTAGTAGTATCATTTATTATTATTATTCAGAAACCTGATAGAATTAAGACTGCTCTTTGGTCAAAATTATATCCACTCACTTGTTTGATGTAATTCTCACCTACATTGCACAAGGAGTTTGCAAGAGGGGAACTCAGGCAGAGATTCCTAGTGGCAACAGGCCATGACCCGCGACATTCAAGATGGCGAAGGGGAGGAGATGGCGCCTTTACCCCGGACGAGGACAGTGTCTGTGGAACCCAGCATCTTCCTTATCCTGGCAGTCCAGGGCGTCCTGGTCAACCTCCGGACCCAGTACGTTAAGGATCGACTGGCGGAGGCCTCGCACTACATCCCACCGGACAAGGGAAATTGCTCGTTAGGAAACACTTCCGGTAAGTTTGTCTGTTTGTCTGTTCATACCATCTTCCATCTGAGAAGATGGCTGGATGTATGCCCATTATTCAGCTGCACTAGCTGGTCTTCCATGGGGTCCAATGGGATGTTGAGGTGGACCACTTCACCGGGTTATGTACCCTGAGTTTCGACCACAAACTGCTCCAAATCCTCAATTTTATGTGACGCAAAATTATGACACCAGGATTTTTTAATGGTGAACCATAAGTGATCACAGTTGATTGCTTGTTCTTAGACAGCTGTCAGTAAAATTGTAAAGTTGTTGGGAAATAAGTTCTATTTTGTGTACACTTAAATGCAAAATGGGACGCTGAAATTGGTCCACAATTCATAAAAATCATGTTATGCTATTCAAATAAAATTTTTGCGTTTCCAGATATCTATGCTTGACTGATGAAATCTGCAACTTTTTTGCTATGTCTATGGGGTCTAGGGCAATTAACCCCCTGGGCAATTACCCCGGACCCTTCTCCTGGCCCTAATCCTAATCCTAAACCTGAACCTAATCCTAACCCTAACCCAAACTCCTAACCCTAAACCTAACCCTAATCTTTACTTTAACCTTACCACTAACCAGTATTTAGCCGGGGTGGGGGGGGGGGGGGGGGGGGGTAATTGCCCGGAGGGGGTAATTGCCCGGAGGGGGTAATTGCCCGGATACGTGTCTATGATTTGCCTTGTTGTCTTTTTTTTTTCAGAGTCATTTACATGTATGAGAGAACATCAAACTTCTTTGAAAATATTTCCAAATTGTAATTTATTGTTTACTTAAAAAGCAAATTCACATGTGAAAAAAGAAACTGTAAAAGTTGTTTTTTTCACAGGAGTTTTTTTTTTCACAAATTTCACAAATTCCTGTTGGGCGGTAAATTTAGTAATTTGAAAATATCACCTCCTGAAATGATCGACAGGCATAAGTGCACTATGATAGCCTCGATGTCAAATCGTGAAACAACATCTCAAGAAAATATCTGTGACCTTCTACTTTGCAAATACATCGGTATCCGAGAATTACAACATTACAGTCATGATTCTACTCTTGCAAAAAAAAAAAATGATAATAATGATAATAAATAAATAAATATAAATGATGTCTGGTCTAAGAGCAAAGTCTGCTGTTGATGGATTTCCATGAAAGGGTTTCACTTGATATCTAGAAGCAAAGTCTAGATCATAACTTACGATGTAATCACACCATTGATGATAATGAAAATGAAAGTAATTCACAATATTTATAAAGCTCTTATCACATTAAAATGACGCTAAGCATTGAGAAAAAAGAGAAAAAGAAAGGAAGAAGGTAGGCCCTACAGTTTCAGAATAGTCGGGCATGAGAATATTCAATGAACAAATAAGTCTTAAACATAGATTTGAATTTTTCTGTACTAGTCAAGTTTGTTTTATACATTGATAATGTTCCTAAAAGAGTAACAATGACACTGATGATAATGATGGTTATAACAATAATGAAAATAACACATTGAAACAGCACATACCAGCCCCGATAATTAGAATCAACAAACTTCTAACGTGGCCATCCCATATCTTTGTGTGCTAAATTGATTGATTGAATCATATTCCAACAACTAAATCACAGAGGATGCTATTGGCCAGCGGATTGAGGCGGAGACTGCCATCTGGGTTATGTACATGAAGTCCACCTCGGTCTTCATTCCTATATTTACGGGCACAATCCTCATCGCTGCCTCAGACTTCGTCGGTAGGAAGCCTGTCCTGATCATCAATGCTGTGGGTCACGTTCTCGCTTCCGCTATTTTCCTCCTGGTGGCATGGCTGTCTCTACCTCTGCCTGTTGCCGTGGCTGCAGAATGCATTCTGGGAATTAGCGGGGACTCAATTGTCACCATGAACGTCTCATTTGCATACGTAGGCGACTCGAGCACCGGGAAAGCGCGCACAACCAAGTACGTGATCGTCACCTGTGTTGTATACTTCGGATTTGGGTTGAGCCAAATTCTAGTCGACGTCATACTCCAGAATACTGGAAATTATGTCATAGCCTTTGGATGTGGTACGCTCTTTGCCGTTCTCAATTTAGTGTATCTCGTGGTTCCAGGTCTTTTGCTGGAAACTGTACAAAACCGCACAACCTTCAGGGTGAAAGAAACAGTGAAGGCGCTCTTTGCTAGCTTTGTAAAGCTCATGTCGGTTTCACACGAGAGGCGCAATTTACGCATCGGCATGATCATGGCAATATTCATGCTGTACTCCCTCATCAACGAAGCGGTGTATGCGGTCATCACGATCTACGGGCTGGGGCCACCTTACTGCTGGTCCCCTACACTGGTCGGAATCTACAATGTCATCGTCAATTCCTTTCCTGCTGCAGGTAAGTCTCTGTTCTACTGCAACAACAACAACAACAAAAGAAAAGAAAAGAAAAGATACCGGAAGAGGTTATCTTTCTGAGAAGCCCAGCCGCAAAAAGCTCACTAACTCCCTGATCAGCCTTGGGTCTGTTTTATGAAGTCATTACATAAAGTCTTTTAGTCTCAGAATGGCCAAAGTCCATTATATAAAGCTACATGTAGGCCTACATTGTGTATGAGAGTAGACTTTCAAAGAGAAGTAAAATGCATTTCATGAAGTCTCTCGATCATGAGTGTGTCTTAGGAGCAAAAAGTCTCTCATAAGACTTTCATGTAATAGACCCTTAGAGACCAATGCAATTATTACAATACAGTGTACGTTGTATTTGTTTTAAGAGATTTATAATGTGAGTTTATTCTTTTCAATCACCATTGCAAGGAAGGCAAGTTTGTATGTGAATTTGTTCAAAATTGAGGTCATGTGGTACTTGTCAAAGAAAATTTAACCTGTTGAAGATGGATTGATTTTCCTATAACACACATTTCCCATTTACCCTAGCCCAAGAATACTCGGGACTAGTCTTCAACAGGTTAACGAGAAAAGAGACAGACATTCTCTCTTGCAGTTCACAAAAACAAAAACAAAAAAAAAACAAAAACAAACAAGAAACAAAACAAAACAAAACCTACTTTTCTGTGACAATTGGCACTCAAAGCACACAAGAGGTTAATAAGTTCGTCACTCTCAAGCCATACTAGTCTTTAAAGGGGATGGCTAGTAACTGATCAGTGGGAATTCTGGGGAATGATTGTTTCAATCCTTGTGAGATTCATTTAAGAGTACATTATATATCTATTGTTTATGAAAATTATTTGCTTCAGAATGGTCTCATATTCAAGTGATGAGCAGTTTAATGCCCCGTCACTGTACAGACATGCTAGTCTGGAACGATTAAACTGCAAATTACTTGAATATGAGATGATTCTGAAGCAAATAATTTTCACACAGCAATAGATATATCATGTACTCTTAAATGAATCCCACAAGGATTGGAACAATCATCCCCCAGCATTCCCACTGATTCCCACTGATCAGTTACTAGCCATCCCTTGAATACTCTGGTCCTCCCTAAAGACAGTCATGGTATCATCAGTATACCTTAATTTTTTAAAATCTTTTCCATACCACATCCTAATCTTTTCCACTCATGTCAATATTTGCGATACATCAGTAATGGACCACACCAACTCCTCTCTTTTAAAGCCCTGAGGTATACACTTGTAGGTCAGCTTCTGATACGACACCTCCCCCCCCCCCCCCATACAAACCCATTCTTTTTATGGTTATCATGACATAAGAAGCTTTAGCCAATCAGAGGAATATAGGGCAATATGATTTTGACTTATCACTTTATACGTGTAGTGAGAAGAATTATTATTGTTGGATGTTCTCCTTGAAAGCCCTCCTCATTGCTATAAATCTCCTTGGTGTGGAGACCGAAACCATTCAGTACGACAGAATACATTTTTTGTAGTCTTGTGTGGAGAAAGTAGAGAGCTCTTCATCCCCACTTACCGCTGCTGCACGCAACTGTAGTTTTGTTCTGAAATCAACACAATCATAACTAGGATGGTGTGGTAGTTGTATTGTCCTTTCCAAGTGCCAAATTAGCTGTGAATCTTCCTTTCATTGAAGTTGATGATAAATTATTGTTAATGATTATTGAATGATTATCATCCAAAGCATGCATATTACATAGTGTTCAGTGAAACTGATAATATAAACAGATTCTTGAGGTTGGGAAAGTTGTTCAGTCATGTGCATGAGTAACAACGACAACAACAAATTATGGCAAAAGAGAGAAATTGCTTGATTTTTATGTCTACCATTAATTAATTGCCTCGTCATCAATCAAAATGAAATTGGGCCAAAAAGAATGCTTCCATTTTTGGCTCGAGTAAAGACTTTGTTGTTTCAAGTATTACATTGTTTTAGATCTCACAATACTAGGTTTCCATGCTAAACATATACCAGGTGCTTATATGTCTTCTTTTTTTTTCAATATGCTTCAGTTGCGGTGGTCCTCATCAAGCCATTGCTGTGCTGTCTCTCTGGTTACTGGATCCTGCAGCTTGGATTCTTGTCTGGCATTGCCTTGCTGATAACCACTGCTCTGGCAAAGACCAATAATGTCCTAGTTTATGGGGGTGAGCATCATGTGAAAAATACTCCCAACCTTGCTTATAGTTTGTGTGCCCTATTTGCAACCCAGAAAATTGCATCCCTTACATAAGCTGTTTTATTATAGAGGTAGGTAATTCAGACCTTTCCTCAGAATAAGAAAACTGAAAACTTCTTATGATGGAGGGGGAACAATTCTATTGATTTCAAGTGAAATTATTCACCCCTCCCCCCCCCCAACAAAACAAAACAGCAACAACAAACAAACAAAAATCCAGTCATTATTATCAGTACAAAAAGGATGAGTATTCTGGAGTGACATTGGGTTTTATAATAGGTTTTCATTTCTTTGTAAAAATCTCTGAGGTGTAATATAAAGATTTCATACACTATGTTTGGAAACATTGTTCTTCACCCATGCAAACTTTTGTGACTTTTGCAAAGGGGATATACAACCTTTAAGTTGATGTTGGCAGGAAAAAATACAAATGGCTATTTAGTCAAAGAAAAATCTAACCTTGATATATAATCATGTGTTCATTCTAATGTGAAATAAACAAAAATCACATAAATCAAAGGTATTCTTAGTCCCTTTGGATATGACTTCAAAAGGCAAGGTTGACGGTAGTATGAACTCATTTTTTTTTTTTTTTTTTTTTGGGGGGGGGGAGGGGGGATGATGAATTACTAGAGCAAGGCCCTATAGGAAAGCACCACCTAACCTGGAATTCTTGTCCTTGGTAAAACTGGATATTTCATCATTTTCAGTATTATAGTTGCCAGTTATGGTTTTTCATGATGATTATTCAGTACCTGCTGAGTTCTTCATCACAGATAAGAATGTGTGTGTTTGATATGACCAAAAAAAAAGTTTTTTCTGAAATTTGCTTTATTACACTTAAATGTTTCCATGATCTTTTTTAACATAAAAAGGTATTATGATATTTACCCTTTAACTCATAGAGGGCAGTTTGAGTTTGCTACAAAACGCATTTCCCATAGACGCTTGCCCGAGTTATATACTCACAGACTCATCCTCAGTGGGTTAAATTTCTACAGGTATTCCCTTAATCTGTCATACTATTTTCCCTTCTATTTTTTTTTTTCTTTCTTGTTTTGCACTCTGTATTGATTTTGTAATTTGTTTTCTCCTTTTTGTGAAGTTGCTTCTTATTGGAACATTGAAGTATTTGAAGAGTTTGTTTGCAAAAACCGATAAGTCCATTTTTGAAGATTTTGAAGTAGGGTCTTTGTCATAAAAGTACAAAATGATACCTTTAAAATGATATATTGGTCATAACATATGAAGGTACATTTATGAAATTATGGTCAAAAGAAGTAAGAATTTTCTTATTATTCTCTTTATTTTTCTTGACCTTTAATCGCAAATATCTCCGTTTGGCAAATATGGACTTATTGGTTTTGGCAAACAAACTCTTCGTTTGTGTCTTCTGTGAATCTATGTACAGTTGAACCTCTCGTATCCGGACAAGTCGGGACTGGGGCTCATCCGGATAAGGGATTTGGCCGGATACGGGAGACTCAATGCTTTATACATGTACATACATACACATGTACTGATGTAGCCCATTGTAGTACCACATGTAGTAATGTGTATACTGCAACCTTTTCATTGTTACATTTGGGGATGTTTGGGGATGTTAAAATGTCTGAGGGTAAGCAATTTGGAAGGAAATTTGATGTAATGTATGTTAATCATGTTGGAAGTAATATTTTATTCATGTGTGTTTGTGTAGGAGTTCTCAAGGAGTTGGGCAAAATCACGGCGAGATTGCGTCCGGATAATAGAGAGATCCGGATAAAGGGAGGCCGGATAATAGAGGTTCAACTGTATTAATTTTGTTTTATTTCTTTAATGGTGATATATGGCTCTTTCATCAGCTGTCGGCGTGGGTTTTCTGAGAACTGTTCCCGATGCTATATCTGAAGACTTTCTCTCCAAGCTTGTGAGCAGTCAGGAGCAAGGTGATAATTCTTTTATCATTATCATTTTATTTGTTTTGATTTATTTTTCCATAATAATCATAAATGATATACAAATGTAATTATAATGCTAAATATGAGCCAACCTCCCTTCCTTCAAAAGAAAAAAAAAAATGGTGTACCAAATAATCAAATATACCTTTTACAACAGTTCTACTTGTACTGGCAAATCTAATAGCATAGGTTATTATGGAGGGAAAACATTTTGCACATTTTTCGCAACCAGAAACTAGCACAAAAATAAAAGCAAGGGGATACTTTTGCTTATTGTATGTACCACTATATAATGACTGGATTGTGCAGAATTTAAAACATGTAAAATTGATCTTGCTCAGCAGAGCACAAAAATATCCACTTATTTGTTTGTTCATTTTCCATCTGAGAAGATGGCTGGATAGCCCATATTCAGCTACATTAAGCTGGTCTTCCATGGGGACCAGTTTGATGTAAGGCAAACCACTTCACCAGGTTAGACACCCTGCTCTTTGCCATGAATGAATGAAGCGGGATCTTTTACGTGCATGAGTTGTTACTCTCTCACACACGGGACATCGATTTTATGTCCTATCCGAGGGACAGAGTGTTTTGCCTCTTGCTAGAGGGGACGATAATTATGATTACACACAACATTGCTCCGTCCAGACTCGGGTATCGAAACTGGGTTGCTTCGGTCGGAGGCAGACGCGCTACCGACTGAGCCAACTCACCGCCCTTGTACGGTACTCACTTGTACAGTAATTCATTTCTGTTTTTGTTTTGTTTAGTTATTTTTTGTTTTGATTTTTTTTCAGGGGCCGCATTTGCACTCCTCTCGATCGTGACCTCAGTCGGCAAGGTCATCTCCCCGTTGCTGCTGAATGCTGTCTACGCCAAAACTACACTCATCGGCATACCACAACTCACGTTCTACTTAGCAGCAGCCATCTACATTGTCCCCATCACCCTAACCTTGTAAGACTCGCATGCTTAGCTTTAGCTGAAACTGTTCCACTGTCAATGCATTTGCTGAAAGGAAGACAAAATGTTACTCTGCATCATGAAACCAACAAAAACGTCGCCAGACATGGATTTTTAGTTAAGGGCAGATTCTGAAAGAGCATACTCTAAGCTTTAAAATGATGTATCACTCAATTCAGACGGACTCTCCTAATCTATCTAAATATTGGAAAGAATGTACACACTCTGAAAAGTGTGAACCAAGAAAAGAGGCTCTGAAGTAAAGGGTCTACTCAAGCACTTAGTTTTTACCAAACCGTGCTAGCTGTGCGATGAAAGGGACAAAAAAACAAAAAAAAACCATAAACAAAACAGGATGTAATCTACTGGATGAACAACAATGAAAGGATTATCAGATCAACCTGAAATTAACCGTGATCCTGTCCATGATAAATGGCAATTTTCAAAGCAGTAGCATTATCTCATCGAAAGTTATTTAACTCTTTATGTGCCACGTTCGCACGTCCGACTCAGTCGACGGCGTGCCAACTTCGCATATTCTGCTCAACAAACAAAGCCGCCATAACCGATCGATAAACCGCTAATTACTGCTAATCCCGCGGCACAATGACAGCGTTTCTCATGCTTTTGTTCCTCTCATATATACGGCTTGCATTCTATGTCGTGATCGACTATCAAGCGATGTTCCCCACTAGATTTGCTTTTATATTCTATTAAAGTTTCTGTCCAGGTTTTATGTGCAAATGTCATGCCTTTGCAGTAATGTAGCAACTGGTCATTCAAAAGAAAAATTGAAAATAGAGTCGTCATACAATTTATATCGAAACAAAGCTTGGCATTCCTCTTTAACTTTGGCTACTATTATGTTAATCTTAACAGAAATTTGTAGAAGTTATACAAATTGGAAAAACAGAATTCTTTCTCGAAGCATGACTACTTTCGTGTCTCAGAATAACGTGGCACACAGGGGGTTTCCACCATGGCACATAAAGAGTTAAGTTGAAAGTCAAGAGTGTGCGAAGGATTGTCAAGAAAATGAAAAGTGGCCTCTAAGACATACATACCTGATCTCACTACTCTATAAATAAAAGGGTTGTAGAAAAACTTCTAAAAACACACTTCCCCATTCACTCTATGATCCCAAACTTAGCTGTGTTGTAGAAGAAGAATAGCTCTTTTAGAAAATATGACAAACCCAAGATTGACTTGGTTGACCCGATTCACTTTTTTTGAGTCCTCATGTAAAATCCGGGGGTGCGACTTTTTGTTGGTTTTGTGATGCACGGTCACAAATAGAAAATCTGGGTTGCATTGGTCAGGCATGCAGCAGAGCTTTCCAACTAGGATGTTTTTTGGGATGTTTAGAATGACTTTTCCTCATTGAATGTAGGAAATTGTTTTTCAAATGAAAAAATATGTTGTAGAATGCTTTCTAAAGAGATAGTTTAGTTTTGGTTGAAATGGGGCTTCATTTTTATTTTATTTTTTGCGTCATACTCTTTTGCTTTAATATTTGTCAGCCTGATCTGCATTTATCTCCAGAACGTTTTGCTCTTTTGTGATCGTTTCTTCTTTTCTTTTTTTTTTCTTTTTTTTTCTTTTTTTTTTGGGGGGGGGGAGGATTTTTTTTTGCCTTATTTTCCTTTTTGTTTGTTTGCTCGTTTTTTTTTTTCTTTCTACTTTCTTTTTTGATCTGTAGTATTTTGCAGACCCGTTTCTTTCAGTGTTTTGGAGACTAGATGAAAAGTGATAGAACTGTCAAATGAATGGATATTGATCATGGTTGTAATCCTGCTAGTCCATTTTCTTGGAATATCATTTACAAATACCGTCAATTATCAAGCAACTATATCTTGCCCACTCCCCTTAAAAAACAACAACAACAACAACAACAACAACAACAACAACAAATAAAGTCATTCCTGCTCTTTGTGATCTAGACTATATGTGTTAACAAAATTGAGGACTATGAAGATAAGAAGGCTAGCCGTATCCTTGCCCAGAACATTTAGAATATACCGCCCTCTACTGTTCAGCACCATTCATTCTATGGACGTCACTGTGGTGGAACTTTATCATTATGAGCTTGAAGAGGCATAGATACATTGTACATGTAAAATGAATAACTAAGTAATTATACTAAGTAAACTTAATAGGCCTACTCAATTGAGTGAATGATTCCAGTTGATTTTTTTTTTCCCACAAGAAAACCAAGAATGGTAAATCTTATTTTGTGTTCTTTCTCCCTATATCCCCATATTGTTCTAACTGTTCTTCTTTGGTTGCCTCCTTGTCTCATCTCATCAGCATTCTGCAGATTTGCAGCCACCCGTTCGAGAGGAGGGAACTTCAAGTACAGTATGACGTTGCTAGGGATGACGAAGAACCGATGCTTAAAGAATGACATACAGATCAAAGAAGCTACCAACTTCACCAGAGACAGAGGTTCAACTTTCAGCACATTGTTACTGTCATTTTTTTTGTTGTTGTTGTTGGGTTGGTTTTTTTTGTTTTTGTTTAACTCTTTATGTGCCATGGTGGAAACCCCCTGTGTGCCACGTTATTCTGAGACATGAAGGTAGTCATGCTTTGAGAAAGAATTTTGTTTTTCCAATTTGTATAACTTCTACAAATTTCTGTTAAGCTGGACATGATAGTGAGCAAAGTTAAAGAGGAATGCCAAACTTTGCTTCCATTCAATGTGTAACAATTCTATTTTCAATTTTTCTTTTGAATTACCAGTTGCTACATTACTGTAAAGGCATGACTTCTGCATATAAAATAGTGACAGAAACTTAGAATGCACACGCAAATCTAGTTGGGAACACCGCTTGATAGCCAATCACCACATAGAATGCAAGCCGTATGTGAGAGGAACAAAAGCGCAAGAAACGCTTTGATTGTACCGCGGGATTAGCGATTTATCGATCGGTTTTGGCGGCTTTGTTTGTTGAGCAGAATATGCGAAGTTGGTACGCCATCGACTGAGCCGGACGTGCGAATGTGGCACATAAAGAGTTAAAAGAACACACCATCATGGTACATATGCAATAAAATCTGGAAGCTTAAAGCACACACTTGACTCTGCTTTGATAGTGACTGCAGTTTGAACAAGCAAGTTCTGGTGTTTTTACTAAGGAGGAGTCGTCTTTCGACAGCTGAAAAGAAGTGTTCGTTCTATTAAAGCGTCGGTGCACTTACACTACACAGGTGCTTTCATTTTATTTCAGGCTGTAGATGTTGTTGAAATCCCATATCCTTGGTTAAGTGTGGAATTCATGTGTGCTCAGTTTTCCATTTCTTGTTATCTATTTATTTATTTTTTACCCGTTGGCAAATTAACCATGTGTAATGCTTCACGTTTTAGATACATGGTACATGCATATCAAGATTGATGTAATATCTTTCAGACAAGGTTCAATAATCACTTTTATTTTTTTTTTTTTTTTTTTTCTTATGCATGTATGCTGCTAGATACACACAGGAGTTTGTGTTCACCATTATGTCCTGTAGCACATACAGTGGACTCCAGTTATACCTAAGTCTTCGGGACAGGCAGTTTTCTTTCATTATATTGAAATTTCGTTTTGACCAAACAAATAGGCAATAAAAAATACATAGGGCTGATAGGGCTGATGTTGCGGTCTGAATTTTTACTTCGTTGTGACCAGAATTCTGTTATATCCCTGTTTGTTTTAACGGGAGTGCACTATATTGCATAATTATTGCATCCCCAGTTTGTGAATGGCATAACTTAAGAACCATTTGAGGTATTTTTTAACGAAACTTGGCTTTTTATGTCTTAGTTGATGGACTTATATGCGTATCATTGTCTGGGTGCACAAGCTCAAAAATCAAGTGTCAAAGTCAAATTCTTTATGTTCTGCTATTCTCCCCATATCTATGCAACGTCTTAAGGCATTTTCATGAAACTTAGTGTATACCTATATAGTACTACCAGATCAGATTCTCTGGGGGAAAATTGGGTCATAAGGTCAGAGGTCAATGAAAAGGCTAAAATTTCTATTTTATCATGGGGTCAAAGATCAAGGGCCAAAGGTCAGGTGAAAATGACACTTTTATGCTGAAAGTACACTCTTTCTCCATACTGTGGAAATGATTGAATTTATACACTTTATCAGTGTAATTAAACTTGGTACATACGAAATTAGCACATGCATTACTACACAGTGATTATGTTGAGAACGTTTTGTGCCATTTGGGTCAAAAGTTGAAGGAAATTGCTAAAATTTCACCTGTTTGCCACAGTTTGAAAGTGGCTCAACAAAGTATTGTCATGAAAGTTTGAGTGTAATTGTCAGATTATGATTATCTGCAAACCATGTGAAATTGTCATCTCGCATTGGCAATGATTATGTACTGCAGACCAGTTGGGAGAATAATGCGATATGAAAGATGCACACCAGTGGCCATAGCTGCATTTGTAGTTCTTCATTGTTTTCTCCTCATTTTTTTTTTTTTCGTAAGGACTCTACTTCTCTGAAATAGATTTTTTTTGAAATGTCAGGCTGAATGTTATACAAAAAGTTACAGAGTTCTTCCGTCTTTCAAGTTTGCCTGAAAAAGTTATTAGCTAGTATTGGACTTTGACAAGAATTAAAAGCACAAATTACTTTTATGAAAGATGTGATAGCTTTGTATGAAATGATAATAAATGTGTCTTATATTTTACTTCTAACTTATTACATGTATGGGGGACCGGTACGCAGTTTTTGCCACTCAGCATGATGGCTTGGTGACGTATATTGGAACCTCGTCTATAGTCATTTCTCTCTTAGAAAATTTATTGTTACCACCACTGGTTTTGTGTCATTGCTGTTGTTGTTGTTTTTGGGTTTTTTTTTTTTTCACTGGAAGTTATCAGACTCTTTCCTGATTAATTTCAGTCATCATTAAGCCTTTTATCTTATACATGTACCTCGTACATACGAAATAGTAATAATAAAAAAAGAAAAGAAAGACAAGTACATGTACATTATAGAAATGGAAAAAAAGAGAGTTGGACACATTTCATAGTACAAGTTTGTGTGAGAAAATATTTCATTGTATTTTGCTGAACTCAGGAGATGTGTGATGCTGCTATTTTGAACTTGGAAACTGTTTCAGGGTACTAATTTTGAGGTTGCAAGGTATTCTTGGTCGTAGATGATACAATTTCATGTACTGGTACCTTTGTAAAGCTCAGAAGTTATTACACATACTTGAACTTTAAAAGCTATTTCCTTGAACTTGTTTGAAGTTGGAAATTGTTTCAGGGTACTAATTTTGAGGTTTGCGAGGTATACAGGTTCATGTATTTGTACTTGGTCGTTGATGAGACAATTTTTATTTTCATGTGCCTTTGTAAAGCTCAGAAGATGTTAACACAGTTATTTGAACTTTAAAAGATATTACATTGACCTTGTTTGAAGTTGGAGGATGTTTAATGGACACAGGCTGAAATCAGAAGATATCAGTATAATTTGTCATATGTAAAGCTTCGTTATACTCACTAAAGACCAGGTAGAGTGGAGATTCATGAGTGGCCTGATTCATTTGCTGCCCACCGGGGTACATTTGAAAATCACAAAAAGCACCGGTCAGCGAATATTGTGCATCGAAGCGTACGTTCATCGGGATCGGTCAACTCCAGTCGAAATTCTGTGTACTAATGTGTGTACTGTGTAATGCGTGTACTAATAGAAATCAGCGAATAAAGCTGTAGGCCTACACAATTCGGTACGGGAATTCTCGAATATATCAGAGTTGGGCCACCCTTCCCACTACATGATATTGCCACGCTATAGCTGGGTCATTGATAATGTTTGATCAGGGAGGTGTTCCCCTGGTTTGATGGTGCTCTAGTTAGATTTGGCAGATATTTCGAGGGGAGCCAGAAAATGTGTGTTGTGCTGTATTGGTCAGGGAGGACATAAGGTTTGCAGATGTATTGTTGTAGTCATAATTAAGATTATTTGGTAGAGCGCTCTGAAGATGTTTAGCATAATAGGGTGTGGCTATGACCCACTGCCCTGGACATTGTACAGTATCCCCCCCCCCCCCGAAAAAAAAAAAAAACAGTCGGATTTTGCATTGATTACCTCCAATATGATTAAACTGTCTGGATGCTATTTCAGGGTCTAAAAATATAACATCTTGCCTAAATTTTCCAGAAAACCCCATTCGATTTGGTTAAGTGGTCACAGAGAAATGTGAATCGTTGTGAAGCATGTCATAGATGTGATTTTCCCAAGTTTAGTACTTGGATGCTCTTTGAACTGCATGATGTGTGAACACAATGGACAGAACTTGGAGGGAAGGGATTCCTGACATGCGCTACAAAAATCCTCATACGAATTTCTCTTTGACCAATGAAGCAAATAGGATGGGATTTTCTGCAAAATGTGAGTAAGAAGTAATATAGTTTCATACCCCGAAATTGTATTTGGATTGATTCACTATTTTTAAAGTTATCATTGCAGAGGGTCCAGTTGTATTTTTTTTTTTTTTTTTTTGGGGGGGGGGAGGGGGGAGGGGGGCAAACGGTACATAACACCTAACTTCATGCTATGGTAGCAGGAAAAAGGGAGAACTCTCCTTAAAATTAAACATAAGTAAGCAGGAAAATGCATACCGTGTTATGCGTTCGGAATAAAGTGAATTTCTGCCCACTAGTTTTGGACGTGGACCGATAGGTTAGTTTTATTGTCTATAATATAATAGCCTTGGCCAAAATCTGCCTACAGTTGTATTATAGCTGTGCAATACGTTGTTAGCTGGTACTCTTCTTAGAGCATTGTGCCACTGGTATCGATGGAGGTGTGAAAATGCATTTCCGGGACCAGCAAATCTCGGCTCTGTCAACGAAAATCTGAATCTATATGTGCTTCACATATTGACAGTCCTCCCTTTTTTATGATCGTACTACATGCGTCATGCAAACTGGTATCAGTATAGTACTGGGTATTCCACAAAACGTAGTAAAGTATGCAACTAGTGGCAACGGAAGTTGCTGTATCGCTTTTACAACGAACGAGGGGCTACACATAGCACATAGTCACCGTTGTGTTTTGTTTTGATTTCATGATGGGTGCATCATGGATGCTTAGTAATAACGAAAGTTAATTTCTGCTTATCAGGAAGTCACGTGCACATACAAAAAAAAAAAAAAAATCACAGCACTGGGTCGTACCCAAATGCAATGAAAGGATACCAGGCGGAGTGTATCTCCCTATATAAGATTATTATACTTGAGAGTTATTGCGGGACAGGTAGAAGAAGGAAAAGTGCAATCAATATGCTCCAGTGGAAAAACAGGGTGATAAAGAGTGGAATATAGAATACGGTAGAATCGTGTCGTATATACACATCACGGCACTGCAGGAGAAGATCAATTTTGCGTCCTATGTACGGGATAAGTGTTTGTTTGTTTGTTACCCATGCCGATGAAAATCGGCAGGGGGTACGTAAAGGGTTCCTTATGTCTGGTTGTTGTTGTTTTTTTTTTTTTTTCGTTTGTTTGTTTGTTTGTTTCGAGGCGTCTCATGGCTCAAATACACTAAATTGTGTTGCGAACATGTTGCTCAGAAGTTGGCTCTAACTTGAAAAGTGGCCAAATGTTGTTGGTAAACTAAGAATCGCTGAAAAGGGAAAACTCTGGGGGGAAGATTCGGTTGAGGTAAATCCGGAATTTTTCGTAACTCATCGGAAATTATTACATGCAACCAAGTACGTAACTTACGCGAGACCGAACATCTCCAATGTTAGTGTGAATCCACTCAAAAAGAAGTACAAGTGTGCCTTCTAGCGCCCTTTTAGCTGACTCATACCTCAGTTTCATCACATAGGCAGTAGACGTTGTTTTGTACTTGTGATGTTTAAGCGAATAGATTATGGATTGTAATATCACCGACCAAATAATGACTTCTTACGATACGGGGTCTCTAAACTTTGAACTTGAACTTGAATCGACAGTGAGTGACGATTCAGTGTATGGAATGGTTGTGAACATCTTTCTCTTGCTCACTTCCTCAACATTTGAAAGTACAGTGGGACAGGATCTCTTTATGAAAGACAATTTGAGAGGATGTAGCGGATGTGTTTTGCTTCCACCCTTTTCCCCAACGCTCATACATAGTCACGTGAGCCTATTGCTCGGAATCCAGATGTGCCATGAGATTTATAGAGTTGAAGTCGTGTAGACGTACTTTTGACAGTTATGCAGTATTACTCACAGATATGTTCACTCTTTTGGACACATTACAGACGTCTTGCCTTGATTTGACGAAGGGCAGTATAACGCGTGCCATGAAAATCATTATAATACGTGCCATGAAAATCATTATAATACGACTCAAGTTTCAACATGTCCCGATGTTACCCCTCCATGCATGCATTGCATATAATGCCTATGATTCTCTTGATTATACTCATGTAACTGTTACTAGAAATGCTATAGGTATTCTGTGAATAATAGAGAAAGAATAATCATCTGCACAGTTTTTCGTTCTGAAGCACCGAAGGTGATAACCTGTCTTCCAGGCGCTTCTCAATTTATGCCGCTTCGTCTGAAGACGGAATGCTGTACCACAAATTTAATCAAGGGGTTACGAATTCCTGGTATGCCTTATGTCAACTGTATTGAGTCTTAACAACTTTCGAAGGTATTTTGAGCACAACATTTTTTGAAATGCGGATTGCTTTTTTATTGATTATTACTGTCTTCAATTAACTACATATAAATAGATTGCGTACTGTATGTTGTTCACTATTATAAACAACCAGTACTGATACAGTGTAGTACTAGTTTCGTGTACCATAAGTATACTATGCACGGTGTACGTGTTCTTATATATTTTTACATGGATGAAATACTCCGATCAGTTATACTACCATTTTTTAATCCAAAATGAGTTTATTATAATGAAGTTATCGATATAAAATTGTATGAAAAGTTTTATGATTATCTTTACAATCTTTTATACTACCTGATTGCAATAACAAGAAATTCTTCTATATTGAAACATGTGTTGTTGTTGTTGTTGTTGTTTGTAAGTCCGTTGTGTGCACTTATGCATACTATATACTATGTTGTAATAATGTGTAGGGGTACTGTAAACAATGCAACAAGAGTAAAATGAAATGGTGTGGTGCATACCGTGAATTTCTCCTTTGCAACACATAGTGCAGAAATCATGTCACAAACTTTAGAACTGAAATTAGTGCTGTGGGCAAACATTTAGAGAAAAAGATTTCCATTTATGTGTAAAGAATAAGATCAATGAAGTTGTTTTAATTTGTATGAACTGACTCACACCCATCCATGTCTATATTGGAAAGATACGTGATATAATGGGATCATGGAATTTCATTTTTATGTTAATTTCATTTCATTATATGAGGAAGCGCAGATAGTGAACAAAGGGAGGCAAATTTGGACACCATTGTTCATGATGTCATTAACGATCAAAAGATACTTACAGTCAGTCTCACCCGATTCGATCTCGAATCGAAAAATTAGCAAAGTCGAAGAAAATTCTATGGCTATACAAAGTAACGTTGTCTTGATTCCACTGTGTAAGTCGCAGTTCAGCTAAATCATGGGATTTTTTTTTTTCCTGACCCCATTAGATTCGATCTATGGGCAAAGCTGACTGTATTTTGTAATTGCAAATTACCACACTTATCAACTCTTTGACATAGTGTGTATGTGTGAGTGTGAATGGCATAATGTGTGTGCATGTGTGTGTGTGTGTGTGTGTGTTTGCGAGGCGTAAAAATGTGTGTTTTCAGGGGGTGTTTTTGTGGGGGGTTTTTTTAAGTTTTTGTCCCCGCCGAACAAGTTCGAGCAGGGGACTATGAAACGGGCTCCGTACGTGTGTGTGTCCGTGTGTATGTCTGTGATCAAAATGTTCAATTTACTACTTCTCTGTTATTTATGAGCCAATTTTGATTCTGTTCGCTTTATATGATAGCACTACATGGGAGCTTTGAAACTTCTACACAGAATTTCAGTTGTGACCTTTGACCTATATTGTACATTTTGCTACAAAATGCTACTCCTTCGCCATTTCTAATCCGATTTCGATTCCGTTTGCTTTATGTGATGGCACTAGGTGAGGGCTTCAAAACCTCCACGCAGAATTTTGACCTTTGACTTCTTTGACCTTTGACCTTGATTTTTGACCTTTATTGTACATTTTGCTACAAAATGCTACTCCGCCATTTCTAACCCGATTTCGATTCCGTTTGCTTTATGTGATGGCACTAGATGAGGGCTTCAAAACTTCTACACAGAATTTTTACCTTTGATTTCTTTGACCTTTGACCTTGATTTTTTACCTGTATTGTACATTTTGCTACAAAATGCTACTCCTTCGCCATTTCTAACCCGATTTCGATTCCGTTTGCTTTATGTGATGGCACTAGGTGAGGGCTTCAAAACTTCTACACAGAATTTTGACCTTTGACCTTGATTTTTTACCTATATTGTACATTTTTACTTCCGGCGGGGACATAATTACGCACCGCGTAATTTCTACTTTTCCTTGTATTGTGCTGGAACAGAAACGGGGTAATGAGCAATTAGTTTCCACTTTTCATACCTATGTCCAACATTATGGGTGTTCCAAATCACAACTGCATTGGTAAAGAAAAAGCAAAACAAAACACGAAATGAAATTAGGCCTTCTGCGCGTTTGGTTGATATGTGTGTGTGTGTGTGTGTGTGTGTGTGTGTGTGTGCGTTGGGGGGGGGGAGGGATTAGTGCAAAATAGCGATATACTCGGTCACTTTTGTCACCGACATACAATGGTCTGCATAGGACCACGAAATTCTATTCCATTTCATGCACGAGTTCACTTTTAATGCATTGTCCTATGATGATTGTAGACTTCCAAGAATGACGGCTGTGCGCACTTCCTGTTTGTAGATATAAACATATCGGTTTTGATCTTGTGCATTTTATTGTTTTTATCATTTCTGCTTTCACGAGACGAAAGTATTACAGGATGTTACCCAGATATCCACGAAGTGAATGAAAAAAAAAACATTTCAAGAGTAAGAAAAAAAAATGGTGCACTCTCTAGACGAGGATTTCAGAATTTAATTGGCAATTAATACGCTCGCAAGTTTGGGTTTGTTTGAGTGTCGGAAGCGCGCAGTGCCGACTTGGTAATCAGAAACCACCTTATTATGAAGCCCATACATGATACTCACAGTATAACTAGGGACATGCAGAACAAAGTATTACGTTTATCTATTCACTCTCCACTCTCCACTATTCATGTTAAAAATGATGACTTAATCCAAATTAATTTTCAGAATTCTATTTTCCTAACATACTGGTCATCAGCACCGACAGAGTGCGTATCATTGCTTTCGCCAGCGACGTTTTCTTTGTGTGTGTGTGTGTGTGGGGTTTTTTTTTTCTGTGTGTTTCATGGGATACTGTCGTTGTAAACATGCAGTGACGTCCGTTTTATTACTTTTTTTTCCAATACCATGGAGTATCACACAGGTCAACAATCTAGCAATAGTTAAAAATACACGATTTCATCAAGCTCGTTCCACCAATCACTACAGGATTAGATTTTGATCCAAAATATGATATCATCTTTACTGTATACCATAGTGGAAATGTGGTGAAAAGGATGATATCTTTAAGAACAAAAAAAGGAAGAAGAAAAAGAAGCAAAATCACAACTATCAACAAGGCAGAGAAGAATTGAACTCCTGAAGTATTCACTTCAACTTATCAAGTCGAGGTGAATTGGTGTCGAGTACAGGGACTTACCGGTATATTATACTAATTCGACTTTGATAAATAGAATATAACCAGATAAGAATCGTAAATGTTTCATAAAAATCGGACATAGAACATGAAAGTTGTGGTATTTTCTCATTTCGTCATCTTTTGGCTTGCATCCATAAGTAAAGGTTATTGTGGTCAATAATCGTGCTCGTCATGCATTATTTGTTATGAATCACTGCATCAGATAGGTTCGCACTATAGGGAATCCCTGCAAAACCCTCGGTTCCAGAGAAAGGCTATCACTCGTATTACAGTAAAATGCCTCGCACTTGCATATTTTACAGAATGCTTGCAAAAAGTGTATCCCCAGCATGAGTTTTTCCCTGACAGTAGAAACGCTTCTCCTTTATTGCCTTAAAAAAAGTAAATTAAATTGAAAATGCCGTCAATGGAAAAGCTGACTATGATCTATATTATACATTAAGTTGCTACTTTGAGCACACTTAGTGCGCCTTGGCAGGTAGGCAACATGAACCCCGGGACACCTGTATATTACCTGTGTAATACACTTGGCTTGTGCACGTGAGCTGGGGAATTCCCGCAGACAGCATTCCGTTCTTGGAAAGACGAAGTTGGCCTTGGAACTCTGCCATATCGCATGATGCAATGATTGCAGTGCCATGCCTGCTAGTGCTGATGTGATATAGCAGGTCACTGGAGTGGACAGTATAATAAATAATGGAAATCTGAACTTCATTTCATTATATTATTTCTGTGTTCAAGCCTATCAGACATTCCTTTTGTGCTGTTCAGAGCGTCATGTTAGCGACAGATTTAATGCATGGCATGAGGTGCTCGGAGTGTGCAAGAAAGAATCGATTATGCGAATACTTCAAAATTAGTTTGATTGTGATATTCGTTGCAATTGACAGCAGCAGACTATACATTGAAACTTCGACACATACTGAGAAAGATCTCCTGCCCCCTTAGACTACGACTAGCGACGTGTGCACAATTCGCAGAGAAACACAAGTCGCATGACTGCATGTGGTGCATAGATCGCGTTTTATTGATAGGAGTATCGTTTTGTGTTTGCTGTTGTTTACTTCTTTTCATCGAAGGAGTCCAATACTCAATGTAGGCCTATAAGCTTTACGCTTTTCACAAGCTGAGAGTAGCTTGTTTTATGTAAAGACCTTTCAGAGCTCACGAGGCAGTAATTCTGCCAGTAATAGATCATATTTCGAGAAGCTATAGGTTCTCAACCAAACGGATCATTTCACCGACCATCGTTAGTTTGCCAGCACCGGTTCCCATTATGACTGAGGGTTTCAGGTAAGGAGAATGTGGTTTTCTAACTTGACATTTCTATTTTCATTTCGAACATTGCAGGGACAACAGTGATCTAGTTTTGGGAAAGTCCAAATTACTAGTAGGTAGGGTGAACATCAGAGGAAAAAAACAAAACAAAACAAAATAGAAAAAACAGATCTCTTTCGGCAAATCTTAGGACACAACCCTAAGCTATGGGTATAATTAAGGGGAAAATGATAAAATTTTAAAGTATGGAACCAGAATCGTATCAGGACAACTACCCCCGGCTAAATATTTTCTTAAAATCGTTTTCCATACATGACGTCACAAAGTGTTGTTGTCTTCTCATCGGCACCGAACCTTTAACAATTCATAACTTTTCAAGAGATTTTCCTCAAACTATCACTGCTGTGTTCTACTAATATTGTAGCATCCACTCAATCCACATGATTGTATAATAATATTTGGGTTACATTCCCTTTTATCTGCAGCCCACTGCTGGATAGCATTGGAGGCTACCAGAAAAACGAAGCGGTGAATGATGCATCTGGTTCGCTGACAATTCTCAAGAACCCACCGCACGAGACCAATGTTGAAGGATGGTGCGATCTGAGATCAACTATCACGCAGGGCGAAAAGCGTCTCTCGGGCATGCTAATTTCAGATCCCGACGATTCGGGCATCGATGCAGGTGAAAACGCGGCGAACACGGAGAAGAATATACGCAGGACGTCGAAGTCTGGAAACATCATAAAGGAGCCTGAGGCATCGCTATATCCTGGCGATTCATGTGACCCCCAGAACACTAAGCTTGAGAAGAACCAAAATGAGTCAAGCATAAACACAGAAGCATGGAGACTATCATTTAACATGCTTAAGAGGGCACTTAGTACCAACGCCATCCGAAGCAGAAATCAAAGAGAGGAATTATCTTCTCTTTTAAAATCTCTCACTGCGGAATTAGTCAACCTCAAGAAAGAAATGCACGAGGTCAAGAAAGAAATGAAAGATTTGAAAGAGGTGAAGAAGGAAAACGACTCATTACGCACCGAGATTACCAAAATGTGTCAGCGCATGGATGTATTAGAGGGGGTCCTAGACACATGATATGGTTGTTATTTCGTCTAAATCATGTAGAAATCTTGGAGTATCATTAATTGGTTATGCAATATCCATGTCTGTACATATCTGTGCTGTTTGTAAATCCGTATCAGTTACGCAATTTAAGCATTATTCGCAAATGTTTAACTTGTCCAGCCAAAGAAAAAAGAAATATAACATATTTTGAATATATATATATATATATATATATATGTAATGCATACATATTATAGTTCATTCCCTTATCTCATACCGACTTGACTTTGGTAAGAACTTCGATCTGTTTCAGCTACTGCAATCTCAACTTTCACGGCAAAAAAAAAATCAAAATTCAGCAGCCCGTATTGTTACCCTTAGCAGAGGAAATGCTCACGTGACCCTTTTTTCATCCTCAGTGCATTGGTTACCTATTGAATCTCACAATTTAAAAAATCATATTATGTTACCATGCACCACAAAACCAACAAATAGTCGCCAGACATAGATATTTAGTTAGCGGCAGATTCTGAAAGAGCAAACTCTAAGCTTTAAAATGATGTATTACTCAATTCAAATGGACTCAAGTTTCATAACCTATCAAAATACTGGAAAGAAAGCGCACACTCTGGAAATGTGTGAACTGAGAAAAGAGTCTCTGAAGTACACTGTCTATTCAAGCGCTTAATCTTTACCAAGCCGTGCTAGCTGTGTGATGAAAGGGACAAGACACAGGATGTAAACCACGGGAGCAACAACAATGAAGGGATTATCAGATTAATCTGAAATTAACACATTGTGTCCATGATTCCTGCTAACTCTCAAAGCAGTAGCGTAGCATTATCCTTTCAAAAGTTATTAGACTTGAAAGTAAAGAGTGTGTAAAGGATTTCAAGAAATGAAATGGGGCCTGTAAGGCATACCTGATCACACTTCACTTCTCTGAAAAAAAAAAAAAAAAAAGGTTGCAACTGATTGACAGATTGTCCTACATCGACGTAAATCAGTTGCAATGAAAACATCTCGACGGAAGAATTTCATGATTTCGAAAAATAAAAAGTTGTGCAAAAACTGCTGAGTGCCCACTTTCCCATTCATTTTATGATCCAACTTTAGAAATAATGTAAAAGAATAATATACTTTCAGAAATATCGAAAACTAAAAATTGCCTTGCTTTACACATTCAATGTATTCGGAGTCCTCATGTAAAGTCAGGAGGTGTGACTTTTTGCTTTTTTTGTGATGCATTGTTGAATCAGTTGCCTCAAGTTATCTGTTACATTTCAAATGTTGACTGCTTCAAACATGCCTTCAAGACTCATAAAATGATTGTTTATAAGTGCTTTCCAGTAGAATGGTAGTAAATGTAATTTCTTTTTTTCTTTATTTTTTATCATTATTCCATTTCCTTTCACATATATACTGTACGAGCTGAAATTTTCGCGTACAGATATTTTCGCGAATTGCTACTTGGAGGACATTTGCGCGTGTTGTTAATTTCGCGGTTGCAACGGTCTAACTGAACGTAACTATCTGCACGTTGTTATTTTCGCGTGTTGTTATTTTCGCGGTTCAAAGGCGATTCGCGAAATTCGCGAAAATAAAACCACCGCGAAAATAAAACCACCGCGAAAATTTCAGCTCGTACAGTAATATATAATACATAATTATTATACATTATGTGAGTATGTGTGTGTGTGTGTGTGTGTATGTGTGTTGTGTTGTCATATTTTGGATTTAGTTATGTAATTGTGTGATGTCTTCCACGATTTTGTCTTTTTGTTTGAGCGTACTTCTAATTCTAGGCTATGTTGAAAACTAAATGGAATCAATGTGAATTGGAATTTGAATAATTTTTGTCTTCACAAACATAAAATGCAAAAGCAAACAAACAAACAGACACTTCGCCTCCTTTTCTTTCCTGTAAACACAGGAGTGGTTTATGTCATTTAAACAGACGTGACTACAATGTAAATGCTTCCAGAATGCGTAGGCCTAATGAGAGACATTCAATTTTCTTGAGCTTCTTCTTGGATGACAGCGTTGTTTAATGGTGTACACAGTCTCATGATTTAGTTTTTCTTGGTTTGCTGGATGCAATGCTATTGACTACTTTAAAGCAACAATTTGCGCTATTTATAATAATAATAATAATAATAATAATAATAATAATAATAATAATAATAATAATAATAGTAATAATAATCATCATTATTATTTCTATGAAAATTTAAGTGTTGGCTTCTATTACTTGGCCAACTTGAATTACTAGCTCAAGATCTTTACATCATTGAAGGGCAAGATATTCGGATTTAGCAAGCTAGAACTATTGATATAGCAAAAGCTATTCGACTGACAGTGAAACAAATCCTCTTGCAGTCTTGTATCCAGACTAATGAATTAAAGGGATCGTATAGTTTTGGTTAAGGCCTAATTTCAGGTTTCTAATATTTTTGGTGAGATAATGAGAAACCTCTTATAAAATATGAAAGAGCACGTCATTCCATGAGGAATTCAATGTTTATTTGATGAAAATTGGTTTTGAAATGGCTGAGATATCCAAAACAGAGCAATTTAATATACTAAAGTGTGGGACCCATCTTTTATTACGATCGCTTTGTTAAACTTTCTTTTTGGATGTTTCAGTCATTCCAAACCCGATTTTCATCAAATAAACTATACATTCCTCTTAAAACGGTATATATGCTCTGTAATATTTCATAAGTATTTTCTTGGTATCTTGCAAAAAGTGAAAAGCCCAATTCTTATCTTCACCAAAACTGTACTATCCCTTTAATGTTGCAAGTAGGCCTTCGTATCACAGACCGGGATGCAAGATTTTTTTTTTTTTTTTTTTTATTACACTGTTGTTCCGTCCGGCTAATAACGGCAAAGGCAGTGAAAGGACTGGGTTGATGGTCAAGACTATACAATATTGTAAACTGTAACGTGCGAGTGTTTCCACAAGTATTTCTACCAAGGACAGTTCCGTCACATGAAAATTGAGCCGGTTTCTGTCATTTTATACAATGCGACACAAGGCGGCGTCATGGAGCCTATGTGTGTTTGTGTGTGTGTGTGTGTGTGTGTGTGTTTGTGTGTGTGTGTGTGTTTGTGTGTGTTTGTGTGTGTGTGTGTGAGCGTGTGTGTGTGTGTGTGTGTTTGTGTGTGTGTGTGTGACTGTGTGTGACTGTGTGTGTGTGTGTTTGTGCGTGGGGGGGGGGGTTAATATGGAACAAATGCCATCTCATTTGACCCATCCTCTAGAATCGTGAACTTCTGGCGGGGAGAACATATTTATGTTGTTAGCATTGGACCGTTTTTTGATATGTACATTAGTTTCATTTTCATTATTAAAAACAATTTATGCTAATATTGATTATCATTATTAGTACTATTGTTATTATTGTTATTATTGTGTCCCCCAACATACACTTATTCTACTTCACAAATCCTTTATCCAGTCCAATATAACATATGGAATTGAAGTGTGGGGGAGTACATGCAAATCTTATCTAAACTGCCTTCGTCTTAGTCAGAAAATGGCCATGCGAGCTATCACTTTCAGTCCACTCAGAACACCTTCTGATCCCCTATTTCAAAAACTGGGAGTAGTGGATGTATTTGAACTGCATAAACTTTACATCTGTACATTTATATTTGATTTATCAAAGGGAATATGCCACATGATTTAGTGGAATATTGTCAAAACATCCAACATTCTTATTCAACAAGGGGGAAAAAAGAAGGCTTGCTTTATCTACCAAAATGCAAAACTATGTATGGCCAACTCTCACTTTCTTATATAGGAGTGTAATTGTGGAATGCTTTGCCAAACAAATTAAGGAGTATTAATACCAGGAAAAATTTCCGAAGTAATTTAGCAAAACATATTAAATCTGTATAGACAATGGTACTACAAATCAATTTTTTTTTTAATGTATTTCAATGGTTAATTATGTAATACACTCTAAAAACGCAAATGTTGAATCAACATTTAAAAGGGCCGAGGAGTGACAGCATATTTTGAAGTGTTGCATCCAACTTTTAAAATAACATTTTAAATGTTGAATCTAGCAGGAAAACCAACACTTTCAAAATGTTGTCACTCCTCGGCCCTTTTAAATGCTAATTTAACATTTGTGTTTTTAGAGTGTACGTGTTTAAAAGGACCAACACCTACTAGCACCTGTGCTACCTCTTGGTTCTTTTAGCAACCTCATTGTGTACAACATTGCCATATTGTAGCTCTTTTTAGATTAATAGTTTTAGATTACATAATCATTTATCAATTATATATTATAGATTATATTCAATATGTTTTGTTTAGATCGGTTAGACAGTTACATGTGCTATGTATTAATATTGATGTATAAACATGTATTCAAACTTTCCTGTACATTTGTTGTTATAAATAAACTCAAACTCAAACTCAAACAATCATTTTCATTATCATCAAATGTTAATGATAATAATGATTGGAAAATAAAATTAAATGATTAATAAAAATGGAAACTATAGAATTAGGCCCTATAAAATGAATTGAATAAGAATATACTGAAATGTGTCAATAGATTAACCAAATGAATGATAAGTATGAACACAAATTATAAATCATCTGGTATTCGTAAGATATGTCAAAACAAAAAAGAAAGGAAATATTTTGATGACATACTTTGGGAAAAAAAAAATATGATGATGACGGTGATGCCGATAAGGCTATAAATGAAGAATGTGTTCGCAGAAACCGACAAGTCCATATTTGCCAAATGGAGATATTTGCAATTAAAGGTCAAGAAAAATAAAGAGAATAATAATAACATTTTTGCTTCTGTTGACCATAACTTCAAAAGTATACCTTTATATGTAGTGACCAATATTAAAAGGTATTATTTTGTACTTTATGACAGAGACCGTACTTCAAAATCTTCAAAAATGGACTTATCGGTTTTTGGAATAAACTCTTCAAATTTTATTGAGGCAATAATGATACGATATTTTCAGTCTTTATCATTATCATTCATTAGTATTAAAAGTAGTGATAATAATAATGAAAATAGTAATAATAACAATAATGGATAATAACAATAATGAAAACACAACTAATGCAACCTGCCAAGTATAACAACAGATGTTCTACCCCCTCAAATTCTCCATTCTGGGGGAAAATGAGTCAAATAGGATCGTATACTAGTATTCGATATTCAAATTTTATCCCTCTTCCCCACGCACACACACACACACACACACACACACGCTCCGTCTCGTCGTTATATATGTGTACAATAATGACAGAAACCGGTTTAGTTTTCATGTGACGGAGCTGTGGTGTGTAGAAATCATGGTGAAACACTCGCACGAACAAGAACCTAAAGTTTGTATGCTAGTCTTATCAAATCAGTCGGTGTTTTGCCATTTTAAGCGAAAATTGCAGAACACGGTGTTAAAAGAAAAAGAAAAAAACACGCGTCCATGATACTCTAACAGATGCGTCCGCATGTTCACGGTATCCTGTGCACTGGCACACTCCTGTTCCGAGGCAGGTAATTGCACAACACTTGCCCTACTGGATCGCTGGACCAATACAATTTTACATACGGCCGGCTGCGCGAGAACCAGGTTCATTTGGTTTGGTCGACTGGAGTTTTGCTACGCAGCAAAGCATCGAAACGAGTGGCATTATAATGCACCACTTTTGGGGACTTCACAAACTCCATGCAGTAACTGGTGAGAGACCACTTCCGTTAGAATATCATTAAATGCGTCAATACATAAAACGACGTATTGTTTTGTCGCAAGTAAGTGTTTAGTTTTGTTCTGTTGGGTTATTTCTCTTCCAACGCAGAAAATATTATGTTATCATAATCATTCGTGATAATTCGCACTCTGGTCTAGACGCGGGATGTAAAGGATTCATTCTGCGAGGGTAATATCCAATGTCCATATTTTAGAAGACGATTTCGTTCTTCCCCGTGGAGTAGTATAGGTATAAGTAGACAGAAAATCCGTCTGTTCGGAGGAGTTTTATAACGGTTGTTCATTATTATCATTTTTTGTTTACTTTGACGATTTTCCTACGAGATTGATTCCGTGAAGTCAGATGTAGTCTCCATGGAATATATCCCTAACGTACAATAAATTTAGACTGTTAGAGACTGATCAGCAGGTCACGACAGGGCCGTACAAATCGACGTGGAAACCCTTACAAACTCAGCGCCATCGCACAAATTTTGAATCAATTACATACGTATGGTAACTCAGACCTACATGGTATCTAATTTAAATCAATTTCCTCTATTTTGATATCAATTATCGTTTTTGACTTACACAATATTGGCAACATGCTAAAAAACGAAGGTGTTTTCCTTCGTCTACACACTGTATAGTCACTTTCTCTCTGCACGGATAAATCTGCCATAATAGAAAAATAAAGGCAGAAGAGGCCCGGATGGTAATCCCTGCACTTTAAAAGGTCACGATGTCGGCCGTGCTTGTGTACACTCAAACATCGCAGGCTCACACGGAAACGATAGTATGATGGGGCGCACGCCGCCGCGGTCGCTACGACGAATCACTTTGAATGATAATGCAGCTACATATCTTGACAGGTTTCGCAGTCAGAAACGCAGTTTGGCCCGTGTGGACATTGTGTGGTGGCGCACCATAGATTGTAGTACCATATTTTAAGTCCAAAGAATCGATTTCATGTTAACAAAACATAAACTCTGAGGTAGAGTGTAGACACTTTTCATTGCTTTATAGCTGTTAGAGGCATGTCGCTATGATAGTGTACGTCTGGGGGGGGGGGGGGGCTTTTCATGAAGGAACTTGTCGGATAAAATATCTGACAAGTCAATTATATCCGACAAGTTTTGAGAAATTCTTTAGTCTGATTGGCTGATTTCTCTGAACTTGTCGGATATAATTGACTTGTCGGACATTTTATCCGACAAGTTCCTTCATGAAATGCCCCCCAGGTCGGGATATGGCATCAGGGAGCTTTCTCTTCACGACGGGAACACGGAATGAAGTTATAACACTCCCGTCCCCATAATTATCTAAACAGTTTCGCTTTCCCCGAGTCTACCGAGGCGTAGATCGCTGATTGGCTGGCTGGCTCAATCCTACCTAGCATCGGGATTGGACGCTATTTTGGCCGAGAACCGTTCTCGTTTTCTCCAGGACGGGGCGTTTGTCTGATTTGATCATGCGCAGAAGCAAGTTTTGCACACGGCACGTTCAACTACCGGTCGTGTCGTGCTTGCGAAAACTCTCTATTATCTCTACGGGCCTTGCAAAAGAAGAAAAAAAATATATAATCATATACTAGTAACACCTACACACACACACACGAGCAAACACGAGGCAGCTCTGTAAGAGAGCTGAGAGAAAGAACAAAAGAAAGGAAGAAAAGGGCTTTTTTTTGTTTTTGTTTTTTTAGCGTGGAAGGAGTAACAGGAAGAGACAAAGGAAGACAGGGACGACAGGGAAACTCACGGGCGCGAGGGAAGAGGGGTTGAAAGGTCAGTACCAACACACGCGAGGCAAGATATGCGAGGGCTCAACGAGGTATAGGGAAATTGTGTATTGAAACAATAAACAATTTGGATTAGGACTGAGATGGACTTGAAATTAGAGCGTACAAACAAAAATATAAATCACTATGGAATATGAAAATATGATTATGAAAAATGCTTCGCTTCTAATGTGAAAGTATTCAAACTTAAATGGTCTTTTTTATCAAAAGAATTTCAATATTCACGGCCAGAAAAAGAATAGATTAATAGAAAAATGGTCCTAGTCAATGGCAGGTGAATGGTCGGATTGACGGGCAGCATAGGAATGAACATTTTTGTCAATTTCATATTCTATTTGGAACTCGAGGAATACGCATGAAGTGCACTCTTATGTTCAATATTGGCTCTCTCCCTCCCGTTCTTAATTCTGGCAGTTTGTCATTTGTGAAAAAGTATATGTTCACTATCAATAATTCGGCATAAGTGAACATGTTGCCTAAATGGACGTTGAGCTATATGTTGCACTTTTCAAGATGGTTTCAAGATTTGAGATTTTGAGATGGTTCATAATAATTATGAGGTGAGGAAAAGGGTGACAGGAGAGGAAATAGAAGGAAACGCAAGTTCAGCAAGCGGTCTTTAGCACCAGCATTTTATAACAGCTATGAAATAAGTATCAATACTGATCGATTCATTGATATTGTCCTATGTTCATCTACCATCTCAGAAAATGCAGTAAAACAACATTTTGAGTGTTAAATTTGACATTTACAAAAAGGGTGGGGGAGTGACAACATTTAAAATGTTTATTTACCATTTCATTTTTTTAGAGTGTACCAACACTCTGGAATCAGTGATAAAAAGACACACACTTTACAACTATAATAGGGCAAAGCGAAATACAGGTAGTAAAAGTTCCTTCTAAATACTGTAGGAAAACGGTCGGATTGTCAATACTAAGGTAAATACAGCACATTTGAAAGAACGACTTTACTCCGGAGTGTATAAAGGGAGGGGAGAAGATAACATGGACTTGTTATTATTAGTATTTTTTTTTTTTTACTCAAATACCATCTTTCACAGGGCGACTAACATAAGTAATATGTCTAACCCGTCCTCGTTTACACATTATGTACAGATCTGTTCCGTCTATACACTGGCCCTCAGGATCACAGGGGCGTCCCGGGACGTTTAGAGCATGGCTGGTATTCGTGCTACAGGTAGTGTCAAGCGTGACACTGGGTAAGCACAGTAAAGCTACGGTCACAAAGGTTCGTACGAACGATGCGTTCGTACAAATGTCACTGTTCGTACGAATTCTGGAGTTCGTAGAGATTCGTAGAGATTCGAACGAATTTCGTACGAACGCTGTTTAATTCCCAAGAACAACTTAGACCTTTCAGAGAAACGAAATGATTTTCAGTTTACAATGGACCTAGAATTCGTACGTTTTTCGTAAGGATGCCTTGAGTTATTCTTTCGTCAGACTTACAATCATCTTACGATTTCTTTTCGTCGTTAGATGGTCGTACGTGGAAATCACGGAACTCTCAAGTCATTCGTAAGAAGATTAATTTACATTTTTTTGTTTTTTGTTTTGTCGGGTAGTTAAAAAGACGCTGCCGTGTCCTGTCGAAAATTCTATAACACCTAGAACAGAGTGAGGATTTGAACTTTGCGCGTTTGGCTTTATACCCCCTAAAACTCAACAGTTGCACGGATTGTGTACCTACACCTTACGAGTCCCTTACGAACGCCTTACAAACTCGAAGAGTTGTTCGTAAGAACGCCGTACGTATAATCTCCGTTCGTAAGGCATTCTTACGAAAGACGTAAGAGCCCTCTATGAACGACTTAAGGCGTTCTTACAATCATCGTAAAAATATGGGGCTTATAGAATTGTCTCTCGACTCTACAAAATCTTGCGTAGTTCTTATGATGTTCGTATTACGTTCGTAAGGTCGCCTTACGAAGAGAGGCTTTCGTACGAAGTTAAAAAAAAATCTAGGACAAGACCATCGACCAGGTTACGAACTTACGAACGGTCTACGAACGGTCTACGATCGCTATTTTCGTACGGCCTTCTTTATGATACGGGATCATTATACCACACAAATTCATTGCATAAAGATTTGATTTAGGCACAACTATTGATCCGATGAGAGGCGTTATTGTAACACGACGTCAAACGGAATATACGGACACAGGTGCTCCTTTCATGCCTTTTGCTACCACAAATCTCACACATATAAAATCTGTAATAACATTATACCAAGTAATTACAAACGCTTTGAACCTGATGGAATAGTCAATGTGCTTATTACATTTGAGTATAAACAAAAGCTCTTTTAGTCCGATACTCAATAATCAATCATAGAGTAATATCAATTATGATTATGGTCACATTTTTAACACTCGTGTGCTTTAGCACGTCGTCATGTTCTCGCAATTTACCCTCAGATAACATCTCAAGGCAAAATAGTTCCCTAAAACAATCGAGAAACGTCCATTTTTCACCAATATATTTTATGATCATTCATTTGAAAGAATAAAACCTGAATTTGAGTTACTGTGTCTTGTTTTGCAACAGACATGACTTGCGGCCTTCTTCCACTGACCACGACTCACCTAATCAAACGCAATCAACGTCATCGGAGTGTCCGTCTCGTCCACATTCGCTGGTTTCAAATGACGGTATCGCCACGACTATGGAGGTCTGTGACAAGGATAAATCAATGACCATACAGGTAAGGAAATTGCACAGGTTTGCAGTGCGTGGTAAATTTGTATTATCAGTCTAAGCAGATCCAACTTTCACTGAGGCGCTGAGCCCCATTGCGGCGCTACCGGATGGTTGCCGGTCCGTAAGCAGCGTTTATGTATACTGTATCATAATCACACATAGTGCATGCTCTATGCACTATACTGGATTATAGAACGGCAAATATGTGATACTAAATCATACCGAGTGCCGTTTCGTTTCACCGAGGTCGCAGGCCGATGTAAAATAGAACAGCATGAAATAGTTCATAGATTTAATTTAGTGTTTGGAGTTCTATATAGTTCAGTAATGGTTCATTCTAATAGGACATGCACTAATATTGTTAAAATATACCCCTCGATCCTAGTAGATCTAGGATTTTTTTCCTAAAAATTGATCGAAAGATTGATCTTTCGATTGATGCGATTCTACAAGAGGTTACGCTTGATCTGCTGTTAAATCTACGCTTTAAGTCAAGCTTAATTTTATGAGACCGACTTTTGATCAGTATGCTGGTATTACTCTTGATTTTGCTCAATAAATTGAGAGTAAAATCAACCGTATTTCCTTATAAAACAAATTCCTAATAAGATATACTCGTGCACGTAGAGTATAACGTAGAGCCGCGTATTATGTGTAGTATGTGCAAAAAAAAAAAATTAAATAAAATCAGATTTTCTCATTGATAACACCCAATATGATTAAACTGTTAGCACTCGGATGCTCTTGTGTGTGAGCCCAATAGACAGAACTTGGAGGGAAGAGATTCCTGACATGCTCTACAAAATTCGTCATTTCTCTTTGACCACTTAAGCAAATCGAATGTTTTTTTTTTTCTGTTAGATGTGGACAATGAGTTATATATAGTTCCGTATCCTGAAATTGTATTTGGATTAATTCACTATTTTTACAATTATCATTGCGGAGGGTCTCGTTGTAATTATTATCATTTTTTTTTTTGGGGGGGGGACATAAGGTATAGTGGTGGTTGCCCAGCAGACTTACCTGCTTACCACTGCGTCGTGTTCTACGCTGAAAGGTTTTGCTTGTTTTGCTTGGTCATATCTACATCCCCGCAGAGTATCGCTGCGTATAGACAATTAGGCCTAAAGCCAGTGGCGTATCTAGGGGGGGGGGGGCAAGGGGGCACGTGCCCCGGGCGCCACTCCTTGGGGGCGCAAAAAAAACGAAAAAAAAACGGAAAAAAAAGAAGAAGAAAAAGAAAAAAACGAAGAAGAAGAAAAAAGAAAAAAAAGAAGAAGAAGAAGAAGAAGAAGAAGAAAAAAAAAAAACTCGCCCGGAAAGGGGGGGGGGAGGGAGAATGGTGGGGGGGGGGGGAAGAAAACCAAATCAAACAAGATAAAAACAAAACATGATGACGCGGACAAAGTGACAATGTTTATTGTGTTTACACAAGAATTCCATGTTCTGTCAGCTGAAATACAAAAATTTTCGGCTCGCTCGCTGCGTTCGCTCGCCAAAATTTAAAGAAGGTAAGAACAAAACGTGATGATGACGCGGACAAAATGACAATGTCTATTGTGTTCACATAATTATGTCATTTTATATTTAGCAAGCAAAATGTTTCACGGAGCAGCGGCTGCAATTTCTTTCGTTCTGAAGCGATCGCCAATTGGATCAAAAGAATGCGCCAACGGTTTCGAACATACGGGGGGGGGGGAGGGGCGCAAAAAAATCAAGCAAGATAAGAACAAAACGTGATGATGACGAGGAAATATGCAAATTTCGGCTCACTCGCTCGTACAATTTAGAGTATTTTTTTCAAGTCCACAGTTTGTTGGTATAAATCGTTATCTATAAGGCCGTCACTATTATCTTGATTAGGATTGTAAGATTAAATTCAATGTTTTGTAAGCTGAAATACAAAAATTTTCGGCTCGCTCGATGCGCTCGCTCGCCAAAATTTATCAAAAAGAAAAGAAGAAGATAAGAACAAAACGTGACGATGACGCGCACAAAATGACAATGTCTATTGTGTTCACACATGTCATTTATATTAAGCAGGAAAAATGTTATACGGAGCAGCGGCTGCAATTTCATTCGTTCTGAAGCGATCGCCGATTGGATCAAGAGAGGACAACAGCGGTTTCGAACATATGGGGGGGGGGCGCAAAAAAAAACAAATCAAAAAAGATAAGAACAAAACGTAATGATGACGCGGAAATATGCAAGTTTCGGCTCACTCGCGCGTACTAATTTAGAGTACTAGTATTACAAGTCCTCAGTTTGTTGGTATAAATCGTTATCTATAAGGTCGTCACTGTATCTTGATTAGAATTGTAAGATTTGATTCGCAAAAAATGACAAGAATTCCATGTTTTGTAAGCTGAAATACCAAAATTTTCGGCTCCCTTGCCGCGCTCGCTCGCCAAAATTAATCAAAATTCATTACATTTAAATCACCCTCAAAAGACCCCTTCAAAGTGCTTGAAAAAGCATATCATGTGGACTTTGTTTAAAGTCCCTGCCGGGATGGGGTTGGGGTTGAACACTTTTTCAGAAATTAGGGGCGCAATTTTCGCGCTTGCCCCGGGCGCCGTTTTCCCTAGATACGCCACTGCCTAAAGCGTATACTATAGGCGCGCTGTAAGGCAAGTGTTTTAGTTTAGGCACGAACGTGCACTTGATAGTTCTACCGAAATTTTGCACGATAATGTGATGCAATCTAAGCAATCACAACGTGTATTTTACTTGACATATTAACTATATGACTTTATATATCCATACTGCATTAGCGATATTTGTTTTTTCAATATCCTCTTAATTTTGATTTTCTGTTAATATTTCTTTTTTACTGCATTCTTCCACCCTCCCCCCCCCCCCCCCCCCCCCTCCGTTCTGCTGCCCTGTATTGTACTTGCGTATACTGCCCGTCTGTCAACATCCGTGTTGAAACATTTTTTCACTTTACGATGCAGGGCACTCTGGGCAATGCTGCTGGGCGTTTTTCGACAAAAATCGATAAAAGACGAGATCCAAAAGATGACGCGGCGCTCGATTTACAGATCATAAACCCCACCAGGACGGCAGGCAATCTCAACGAGTCCTATCCCGATGATTTTATGAGTGAACCAAAGGAAATCATAAACCTCGCAACAGAGAAAAAGGTCCAAGCCCAAGTTCAGGAAGTAAACAAAACTACCAAACGTGCCAAAGACCCGATCATCAAAAAGGATCCTGTGGGATATTCGGAAAAAAAGAACCATCAGCCAGAGGCTCAGCCTGATATGGCTCTCCTTAGTCAAATGATGCAGGCGATGTATCTTAAGGTGACAGAAAGAGGTAGCGAAGGAGATACTTTCTCCTCCAGCAACTACAGCCATGGTGTCTTAGCCTGGGTCGTTGAGATCAACACCGGACCTAACGTACATCGTTCCCCTACTTTCCAGACTCCGGACGCCGCACTGAGAGTACGAGCAAAGATGTACCTTGAAGGTTGTGGGCAGGGGAGAGGTAGTCATATATCTCTCATTTTGTCTCGAGTGAATTACAAAGAGGAACGGGTGCAGTGCTCGGTGCAGGTGCAAGTTCTAAATCACAAAAACATCGAAGAGACCAAGGTATTCTCCGGCGTTTTTACATTAAGCCACATGCAGAACTCGATAGAAATTAACAGGCTGATTCAGATCTGTGTGGCGAAAGACGAAAAGCTCGGATACAGTCTTAACGGCGTTTTGGTCGTCATTATTACTGTCGAAGATCACAGCTAAAGGTCATCTTCAAACATAAAAAGGAAAAAAATGAATTAAAAATCATTATTGTGATATTATTTTCATGACAGGTGTTGAAAGGGCATTATCTCACTTATCTGTTAAATCTAGTTAAGCCCCATGATTGCATAATAATATATCGTTTCACAAGGAGGGAAAGGTTTTTTTTTTTTCCTTTTTTTTTTTGTCAAACATACCAGCCCGCACGCTCTGCATTGTATTGTTGCAAAAAGAAGTTTTCTTATGTAACAATGTTCTTATGTTAAAAAAAAAGTAACGAGAAATTTCGCTACGACGACTGATATGCCTCCACCGTAGTGCATGGTTCTCCTAAAATAGGTCTTAAGTACAATGTTTTGACGGTGTTTGATGACAGTCTCACATTATGGCAAAATATAACTCTGTATAGGTTCGTCACAAATGTTTTGAATGTTCTTTATTTTTCTTTGAAGTAGGTTGGCAATTTGTCCTAGAGGAAGGTATTTGGGGATTTGAGGATTTTTACTTGACTTTTGCTCCTTTTATTAGTTATGCATTGAGCAATTTTCAAGGTATGGTGAAATGGTATAATTCAGTATTGAATAGTATATTGTTAGCATTTTTAACCTGGCCTTTGACCCTATGACCCTAAAATTAATTGCCAAGAGAATCACTGTCAGGCACAACATGCATAAATATGCACTAATTTTCATGATGATATCTTCAGTCACTTTTCGAGAAATGGAGGAAGAAGTGAATTTAGCACTTTTATTTCACCTTTGACCTTTTGGCAAGGAACACAATAAATGTAGATATTAAGTTTCAAGAAAAATCCTGCAGTCATTGGATAAATATGACGAAAACAGTGAAATTTTGAGGAATTGACCATGACTTTTGACCCCTGAACTTTGTCCCATAACAACTAAATTCCCTATTAATCATTGCCAGTCAGTACGGGCATCGGTACCATGAAAATACCTTGAACCATTTGTGAAATATGGAAAAAAAGTGACATTTTAACATTTTCACTTGACCTTTGACCTTACCACAAGAAACTCTCTCTGAAGAATCTTTATCTGGTAGTACATGTATACACTAATTTTCAAGAAAATACATTCAGGCACTGCATAGATATGGGGAAATAGTGAAATTTTGAGCTTTTGAGCTTACCTTTTGACCTTTGACCTTGAGTTTCTTTTTATATCAGTTACGCTGTCCACAAAATCGATTACAGACGGAAGGGCAGGCGGACAGACGGACAACCCGAAAACAATACTAGTAATGCCCCCGGCGACACTTCGTGGTGGAGGCATGAATATAAAAATACATTATACAATATATATATATATATATATGTCCATTTTTGAAGATTTTGAAGTACGGTCTCTGTCATAAGGTACAAATAATACCTTTTAGATGATATATTGGTCACTACATATAAAGGTACATTTTTGAAGTTATTGTCAAAAGAAGCAAAAATTTTCTTATTATTCTCTCTATTTTTCTTGACCTTTTATCACAAATACCTCCATTTGGCAAATATGGACTTATCGGTTTTTGCGAACAAACTCTTCATATAATATTATATATATATATATATATATACACTGTATATAATAATTATGAAACTAAATTATGATAAACCCCATACGCACATCGCTGAAAAGATTAATCGTGCGTCAGCTACGTCGGCAAGTGGGAAAACTCTCTCACTGTTGACAGCGTTCGATTTGAACAAGCCTGCAGATCGATTAGGCGAAAGTCTCATTGAGAACAGGGCTGGTAATTTGCATCTGATTGTGACAAAAGGAACTTTTATCAATACACATAGTAGATAGGACAGTCAGGAAATCTAACGAAGTTCTATGCACACAATAGATAGCCCTTCGTGTGACGGTATACATCTTACTGCATTATAAATCGAACTAATTCAGAGATTTAAGTAGCATCCACAAGAGAGGACCTAACATGCGTAATGTATAATTTCTACTATGCATTAGAGGGAGATGGGACAGTCTATGTACAGTGTTACATGTATTTGGGAAGAGAACGATGCGTATATAGAGCCAGATGTATCATACGTACACATAATCACATGTAGGTATTTCTTGTACATAATAGGCCTACCTATCAACTTTCGAAGGCAGTGGGTATGGCGCGCCATTTGCCAAATAATTCCGAAAAACTTAGTTTATCGACGATAAACTTACTAGTAGTTTATCGCCCAAAAACTTAGTTTATCAGTCGATAAACTAAGTTTTTCGAGAGAAATTCTGTTTATCGAGCGATAAACTAAGTTTTTCGATAAACTCTGGCTATCAAGCCAAAAACTAAGTTTATCGTGATAAACCTAATTTTTCGCTCGATAAACAGAGTTTCTCTCGAAAAACTTTGTTTATCGACTGATAAACTAAGTTTTTCGGCGATAAACTCAGTTTATCGCGATAAACTATATTTTCAGTCGATAAACTTAGTCTATCGACCGATAAACATACAGTAGTTTTTCGCCGAAAAACTTAGTTTATCGATAATCAGAGTTATTCAAGATTTGTCAGTAGTGGGCGCTTTGAGCTTTGAATAGTGTTGTCAGAGTAGAGCCGTACGGCTCTGAGCGTTGCCACTGCTCGTGGTCGTGTATAGGACCAGTTCATAGAGGATTTACCGCATCCCATTGAGGCTTGACACACAAAGTGCACTTTGTGTTGGTTTGCGTTAACGTTTCACGTGGGATGCCGTCGTGACTACTGGGTACTGTAGTCGCAAGTCTGCGGCTAGTGCGTGGCACTGCGTACCAAACTCCACGTCCTAATCCTGCAGCTAATTTCAACCGTACTAGCGCCCCCTTTCGCCAAAGCTGAAATAACTATGATTATCGTTAAACCACAGTTTTTCTCTTGATAAACAGAGTTTATCGTTAAACTTAGTTTATCGTTAAACTTAGTTTATCGTTAAACTTAGTTTATCGAAAAACTCTGTTTATCGAGTGAAAAACTTAGTTTATCAAGCGAGAAACTAGGTTTATCGAGCGAAAAACTCATTTTATCGATAAACTCTGTTTATCGAGTGAAAAACTAGGTTTATCGAAATAAACATAGTTTTTCAGTGGATAAGCAGAGTTTCTCTCGAAAAACTGAGTTTATCGACTGATAAACAAAGTTTTTCGGCGATAAACTAAGTTTATCGGTCGAAAAACTAAGTTTATCAGCGATAAACTGAGTTTATCGGAATTATTGGGCAAATGGCGCGCCATAAGTGGGTTTAAGGTTATTGCACGGTATCATAGTATAAAGATACAGTCAAACCCTGCCTTTAGTAGTGAAATGTCTACTGGCTCAATGCCATTGTTGATATTTTGTATCATAAGCAATTCAAATGTCCCTGTGCATTATAAGAGGGAGATGAATGTATGTCCCAAATACAATGGGGTATGCAATTGGCAGTTCAAATGTCCATGTAGGTATGGAATGTCCATGTATAGCACATGTCAAATATCAGACTAGGCAGGTCGAATGCCATAATAGTCAAATAAGTATCCATACTTGCCAAATGACCGGAGCAATGTCCCATAAGGGATATTAATGTGACATAGTGATTTTAAATGCCCATAGTCTTTAAAAGTGCTTACTTGAACCACACACAACCGTTACCTTAGTATGAACGCATTCGTTAGTAATTTCTTGCATGCCCTTGCTACATACACAAACATACGACCATACGTAACATTGCATTAAAAAAAATCAAATAGAAAAACTTCCATTAGTCTTGTGGTGTGACTTCCTAACGTGCAATTTATTATTTCATAATTATGAAAGGAATGAAATTTTCAGGCGTGAGACTATTCACTTTTATTTTCTAAAACATAACGGCAATCATATTTCTTCACACTTTCTTGTGATATATTGTATCATCTCATAGAAAAAAAAATAGTTTGTAATATACAAAACGGCCGTTCTTGTACTACTTTTGCTGCGATTATGCTGCAGTTCATAAATGAATGGAAACCCGTCATTTTGATGTCAATTTCTCAAGTTCAGTCTTCACCTACAGAATGTTGTTGAGGTTTTTTTTTCAGAAAAGAAAGTGAAAATCAACAAGACAACCGAAGTTATTTCTGTAAAGTCATGTAAGATTGTCTTTGCATGATAATGTCATAGTCTCCACAATAATGCTTATCATGCACAGCATCTGATATTCTTAACATGGCATTTTTACAGTGTTTTCGAGTCAACGGATATTTGAATTACCTACATTTGTATGTCACATTTGAATTACCTATGACCGACATGACACTCTCATTGACCTAAGATGACAAAAGAAATTATTTTATTGTGTAGACATTTGACTTGGCTATGAACTTCTTATGTATCTACCTGGACATTTGATTCCCTAATGAAATCTAAAATATTATCATACTTGCTTAGGTATAATTATAACTATCGTAAATAGCATTTGACTTGGAAACTTACATTATGTTCTTGTGTAGTACACAGTATCATACATCAAATGCAAAACTACGATGGCAAGAAATGTGAAATTCATTGAAATCTTCCCACACCTACAAAAATTAAAAAAAAAGAAATGTAAATCTTATTGTAGGACTTCCAATGAATATCTCAGTTTATAAGAATAGAACTTTTCAGGCTCGGACTATTTACTTCCTTGGTAAAAAAAAAAAATACAGGAAATCACTCTTCTTGAGCCAGTGAAAAGATGCTATATCTTTTTTGTCAGTTTTCTTGCAGTTCATAGATATTTACATTGTTATTTTACAGCAAATTTAAATTTGTTTCTTCAGTTTCAGTTTTCTAAATAATGCGTCTCACTCTTTCGTATTCCCTAGATAATAAAAAACAGTCTTCTTCAGAAAAAAACCCCAATTGAGACTCTTGTTTTAATAAAGTCATGACAGATTGTCTGTAAATAAAAATGCAAATGTCTTAGCCTTATAATGTTGATAAGAATATTATATTGTTGACAGAGATATCTTTGCTCTGTTTTGGAGGCAGCTGATATCTAAATTAACTATGTGGTATTTGAATCCCCTATGAATGCCATGATAATACTCCAATTGACCTGTAATGACGCAAGAATTTCCATTGAGTGGCTATTTGATATTGCTATGGACATCTTACTTACCTTACAGGGTATTGGTCTTGCTAAGTGGACATTTGATTTCCATATAATTAACATTTTAATTACCTAATGTGACACTTGATCTGATATTGCAGATATTTGACCTGGAAAACCATATACTGTACAGTATAATCAAAGAGAGAAAAGAAAAGGTCTCATTATTATGCCAAAAGATCTATATGAAGTTGTTTAAATTTTTTAACTGGCACATCCTTTTCTTTGTCTATTATGTATTGGAATGATGCATGATATTGGGATGGAATTTCATGAAGAAGCAAAAATAATTGTTAACAAATGAAGACAAATTTTAACACCATTGTTCATGATGTCATTGAGGATCACAAAGTGCTGAATCACTCAGTCTCACACGCATCCACCACCTCGCAGAAGTCGAACAAAAAAGTCAAAGGAAATTCTACCCTGGATGGCTACACTACAAACAATGTCTTGATTCCATTGTGTGAGTCGCAATTTCGCTATCCAAAATTCGAAAGATTTTCACCAAACACCACGAACACATTGGATTCGGCCTATCCCTATCGAGGTTGAATGTATTATGCATTCTATTATATTACAAATTACCACACTATCATCAGCTATTTGATGATAGTGTGTCTTGTTGTGTGTGTGTGTGTGTGTGTGTGTGTGTGTGTGTGTGTGTGTGCATATTATAATCTTGCTAAAATACGTGATATGAATTGGGTAGACATTTTTGTTGGACTCTCAGGTAGCTCAGTGAGAATTAAGTTTGTTAATCCTTTGCTTATTTTGCTGAAATATTTCATTTTAAACGCAATGGGTACATTTTTTTCCCATTCTTATTTATTTCCGTTTTATTTCAACAGGGTAGCCCTTTCAGCTAAAGAACTGCTCTACCAAGGGGCCCTGCACAATAAAAAAGATACAAAAAATATACATGATTGTATTCAGATACACAACGTTGCAATCTAAACAAACGTAAACATATCAACCCGATAGAGAAAAAAGGATGTGTTACAAAATTATACTATGATAAAAAATACAGCATGAATAAGAAAGTAAGGAAGCGAGAGAATATAAAACGCGAGCTAAAATACCACTATAACAACAACAACAAAAACAAATGATATGTCAGTTCCCGGTGTCACAGAAATAAACAAATGTATATTGCACTCTGTTCTTCCTAGTAAAAATCACAATAGGGTTAAAACTTGAGAGATAAAATTCTACTCTGCTTTTTAAACATAGGAAAAGATGACAAAACTTGCATAAAAGGAGGTAAGTCGTTCCAAAGGTTTGATCTTAATAATGCAAAGATCTCTTATAATATTCCGTACGGGGTGTATTGATTTTCAGTGGGCAAGAGAGTGCATATCGAGTTCGCAAATTGGCATTACGAAAAGCAACTATTTCTTTTAAGTACACTAGCACCATATCATTGATCAATTATTTATACATAATAAGATAAGTATGGCAAGGCCTCCTTTGTATAATCGTTTGCCAGTTTCATTGTCTTAAAAGAGTAGTACTGGATATTGAAAAATCAGCATTTAAAACCAAACAAGCAGATCTATTTTGCAATTTTTGTAATTTCTTGATATTGCACTTTGTGTTTCTGCCCCAGATTACAAGACCATAATCAATATGCGGCAAGATTAGTGCATTATATAACATAATTAAAATATTTTGTGGAATGTCCTTTCTCAACTGCCGGGTATACCCAATGATTTTAGAAACCTTCACATATATCTTCTCAATTTGTTTATTCCATGTGAAACACTCATCTAATACAACACCCAAATATTTAAATTCATGAACTTGATCATTATTGTTTCCTTATTATATTTGATAACTAAATCAGCATCACTGACTCTCCGTTTTGTACCAATCAACATACACTTACATTTCTTAACATTCAATTCTAGATCATTAAATTCCCACCCATTTGCATATCTTCTTAAACTCCTTTCGCAACAATTTAGAAACAACATTGATATTTCTGTCTTTACAAAAAAAAACTGCAGTATCATCCGCATATAAACACAATTTTGTACTTTGTAAAAATGACATTTGCACATGTCATTTATAAATATAGAAAAGAGCAGAGGTCTCACTATTGAACCTTGTGGTATTTCTACTTTAATATTTCAAGATTCTGACAATATTCCCTGAAAAAAAAAATACACACTGTTGGTGATCAAGGAAATGATTTCTAAACCCGTCCAGTTCAACATCATGAAAACCATATCTTAATAACTTATTGAGTAGAATAATATGTGAAACTGAATCAAAAGCTCGTTTGAAATCTAAAAACAACCATCCTATTACATAACCTTCATTAATATTCCTTAGAATAATATCCGTTCAAATCCAGTAATACAGTTGTTGTTGAATGCATTGGGCGAAATCCAGATTGACAATCACTTAATAACTTATTTGAAATGAAATAATCATACACTTGCTCATATACAGCTTTCTCAAAATTTTTCATGACGTGACATAATACACAGAAATGGGTCGATAATTGCTAACATTTTCCTTATTTCCACTCTTGAATATAGGTGTAGATTTTATTTGAGTTTATGAGTGCGACTGAGGTCTGTTAGAAGATAGATTAGTTTCAAAGGGTTCAAACGTCTGTACTTAATTCTCTCTGGGACTTGCTGTTATTCTTTTTATCTCTTTTTTTTTCAGCTACTTTCTCTTACGGCTAATGCCAATGCTTTGGGGTGATGTATTATCATAACATGATGTGTTTTAATTCATTCTGGTTTATTCATGTACAATACTGCCATGGCAGCCAAATTGCCGAATTGCTGAGTAACATACAGTTGTATGAATATAAAGTGGAACTTGATAGATCAACAAATACAAATGGCAAAGATTGAGATGTGAGCGGGGACCCTTATATTATGCATGGTGGGGAGGACAGAGTGTGTATTTTTCCAGGTGCGTGTTAGTGATATGTGTTTAATATAAGTTGTGTGTTTCCCGTCACGCACCAATTTTGTTCTCCTTTTTTTTTTTTTTGAGAAAGCATTGCTGATTGTACATTGTGTTTATAACATATTAAGATGATTTTTTCTGTCATGTGAAATTATAGAAATCAAATAAAGATTACTGAAAAAAACAAAAAGTAGGTATGTGCTCGGGTGTATTCGTTTTTTGTTTGTTTGTTTGGTTGGTTGGTTGGTTGGTTGGTTGTTTGGTTAGTCGGTTGGTTCTGTCTTATTTTGTTTCTTACGTTTTATCGCGCTGGGAACAGGCACGGCTTTACCACGTTCAATCGCAAATGGTACAGTTTCCACTATCCATGCCTATTTCCAACATTGGGTGTTCCAACTAACATTTTCACCGGTAACGAAGAAAACAAAACACTTTGGCCCACTGCGCTTGTGCTTGTGTGTCTGTGTGTGCAGGGTATAACTTGTTGCGCTACGCCGCAGCCCACATATCCAAAATTAGTAGGGTGTTGCCAAGGAGTTTGATAAATTCCAGAATAAAAGGTAGACGAAAAAAAAAATCATACATTTTTCATGAAATCATAAAACCTGAATATTTTGCTCTTGAAAATAAGATAATCATATGTTATACCATATGACTACTGTTGGTCGCTACCTAATTTGAATTAGCAAAGGCCTGTAGATAAATAAACACCATTATCTGGCAAGACACTTAGAGTAGGCTTGTCATGAAGGTTATCATTTTGGTCAATAATAGTGTTCATCATGCCTCAATGAGTCATGCGTGTGGTGCCTGCTCTGGGGATTCCCCGAGTTCACATTCCATCTATTCCAGAAGAGGGGCATCACCCATAACTATGAATGCATTGATAAACTCACTGACGGTAGGAAGCGGGGGGGGGGGGGGGGTCGTATTCCCAGCATGAGTTTCACGCAGGAGATAGAAAATTGTTTCTTTGCGATATCCTATCAAAAATGAAATTAAAGTAAAGATACCGTCTACGGAAAAGTAGTGAGACCATGATATCAGTAGGTCTATACGTTGTATTATTATATTGGCTACTTTTAGCAAAAGCGTCGTGACAAGTAATATAAGCCTATTATTATACTTTGTTACAGTTGCTTTCTATGTCTTGTTTAGCAACATTTGTATTTGACTTTTTGTTTTGCTTTAATCGGTTCCCTTTAGATATAATAAGCTATGGTCAAAATAGACATCTGTACTTCATGATTCCTCCTATCAGATATAATTCGCCACCTGCTGCTGAACAAGCTTGCTTTTACGTAGCTCCCATATTCCTCGTATTATGACCATAGCCCAACTCTAAACAGACCTGTTTGTGTTTACGCTGAGACAGACTATAATTGTGCATTCAGGTGAAGTTTCTTACAATTTACGTTTTGTATAATTATTATGATTGTGGTAGTATATATAATTGTTTTCTTTTTCTGTGCTATTTCGTGAGAAATACGAAAATAAACTGAAATTGAAATTGAAATACCAGGGAGGTTCTAATGAGAAGGAACAAGAACCTCTTCTATGTATACTCATGCTCTTTGCGGCGGAGAAGTTCTGCCCTCTATCACTGCTCTTTAACAGTACATTGCTCTGACAAAAGACAGCACTTCTGATTGAGTATGCATCGAATACAACATACATAGCCAGCAACAATCTACTCTCCCCTTCAATAGTTCCGGCAGCTATCGTATAGTGTGTGAAGGGTATAGAACACGCGAAGAAAGTTGATAGAATATTGTAGGGCCTACTTCTTTAATTGTAAAATGCTGCTGAACAGGCAAAAAACAAACAAACAAACAAACAACTCACGCATTCGCCAATTCGAAAGTTAATTCGAAAGGTTTTAACATGTTAAGTGATAAACCTGGCGAACAACAATTATCATGCACAAATTAATATGCACAAGGTACAGTTGTACATGTAGTTATTATGTTAAGTTTCTGTAGATACTAATACTTCGTGGTTTTTTTTTCAATCCGGGGATATTAGTAACAAGGAGACTCGCGGGGGGGGGGGGGGTGTACTTGTTTCGTACAATATATAGCCCGCGAATTCCATAAAGAATTTCAATCCTCTGAAACAATACATCTAAAATTTGTTAAAATCAAGACTTATTTTTTTCTCCATATCCAAACTTAGAGGAATAGTGGTTTGGAGCCAGGGCAATGCTAAATATCCAATATTGTCACGCTATAGAACCTATTTACGCATGGATTTAAACAGATTCCACTCGTTATCTGAAACCTCCCTGGTTATAACTCTAAAATCCACGCCCTTGGCTTCTTGTTGACTGTGCACGGAGATGGGGATTCCCGCTCACAGAGCCTTCAATTCGAGGAAAGAACATCCTGCCCCAGACTACTGTATCCCGTGTCATTCTGATCGCTTGGTGGACGGGTGTGGCATAGCCGATCCAGGCGTCGCGCGAAGCTTGGCGTTCCGCCACTAGTACAGCGACAGGGCTGTGCATAGTTACCAGGATGCTGTATAAAGTTCACTTGGCGTTGGTTGAGCGAGTGGAGGTCTGAATGTATATTGGCAATTCATCGGATGAATGTTCGTCTACGGGCCATGTCCATTATGCCGAAGTGTCACTTCAGCGACCGTATCACGTGAAATCGGACGCCGACATTGACAGAGTGATTACATGGATGTAATATTTCCAAATTCTATTTTCTTGAGATATTTCGGAGTTGCATATCATAGTCACACAATCCGAGAAGAATCCTATGCAATATTGACTCGCATACAATGTCCCCTCAGCACTCGGAGAAAAAGCATCATGTGACTGGTATACATGGTCCCGTTGAATAGGAGACCGAGAATTGTTTTATCATTTTTGTTTATGTCTTAATCTTTAAGTGAGTTCAAGATCAGGCTGGTGTTGTTGATGACATCTGGAGTGGACTTGTATCGAGTGCTTTGACGTCTCTTCCAGGAGGGTTCCCATCCAACTGCCCACATTTCATAATTTGAGAAGCTTGGCTCTCAAACGTGGATTTATCTCTTTTATACCTTGCCACCACCTGTTCCACCATGGCTGAGAGCAGCTTTAAGTAAGTATATAGCACCTTGGAATTGTTGTTGTTAACCTGCACGACAAGATACTACCATCTATAGTTTCCGGCGAGTCCTTTTTGGGGGGAGGTGGGGGGGGGGGGGGCCCTACGTGCGTAGGCCTATATGTGTATATTGGACATCAGAATGGTAAGATACATTTTGGCAAATCTTATGATCAAACCTTAGTCCATGAGTATTATAATTATTTCAGTCGTTTTAAAGGCCGGGTTCAACGCCATGAAAAATTATGACAATTATGCTTATAGTCATTCTCTGTTTTTAACCTTGAGTTATGATAATGTTATCCACTGGTGGCATTTGGGACCACACAAATTCTGATTTGGTGATAGTTTGATTTTGTCTAAGCTTTTGAAGTTAGAGAGCAAAATAAAAAAAAAAATTACGTGGCTATTGTCTTTGTCAGTGAATCGCCATGATAAACACGACAACCCATTTGCAATGCAGAATTGAATAGAACACTGCATTTTCCAAAGTCAAAAGTATACAAAACATGCATCATTGTGCATGGTATAATAATATACCATATTATGGTATTGCGAGACAAGTATTTAGCGTATGGCACGGTTTTACAGTGCATTATGGATTGAATACATTGTGAAACAAACTTTTATTTCCAGTCTTAGTTCTCAAGACCTATGATCTATGACCTATACAAGTATTTAAAAATATTGGGTTTGTTGAAAGATTATTTAGATCTTACGTGCAATGCTATTTGCTCTATGCATTTTTTTTTTTGTTGGTTTTTTAGCATTAGCTGGAGTTACTTTGACATTATATGGCTTGTTTCATTGATCAGTACACTGAAAACACAGCTGCAATAAACACTAAAACATGATGTAGGCCCGTTATTCCAAAAGCTAGTCTCAAGTAGATAACGAAGATAACTCAAACCTTTCTTTCTTTATGAGCTTCCTCTTGGAGACATCATATGGTATATTTAATGACCCTGTTTGATACCTTTAAGATTTATCATTTTTTTATATTACTGCAGTATTGTCTGTGGCAAATTATTTGTTGTATAGGGCCCCAATTGTTTTTCTCTCTTCGTTCTCTGAACACACACTCAAACATTTCTTAAACCAACGACACATAGAGTTTAGATGTCAAATGTTTCCTTTCCCTTCTTACAATGCAACCTGTACCCCAATTTCTAGTGAGTACTATTGCTAAACCTACAAGCGCAGATTCCGGAAGCAAAGAGCACCTGACTTAAATGAAAGCAAGATATAAAGCATGCAGAAGGGTGAAGTCTGTGAGTTTTTTTTTGAAGAAGACTCTCGCCTTAACGTCTGACTTTTCATTTCCTAGTCATGATAGTTATGTGTAAGATCATATGACACCACCTTTTCTCTTTGGGATGGGTCTACTCATATCTAGATACATCGTTACATTCTGATGTGTTCACTTTTCTCATATCTAATTCAACACTACTGTCAGTAATGAACAGTATAGCGGAAGAACAATCATGATTCTCACTTCCTTGTTTTTAAGTTCTAGCATTGACTTAATTGTCCAATATTTTAGTTTATATGAACAATGTTTTCTTCCTTATTGCATCAAAATCAGTCTATCATTTTCATCGTTCATTGCTACCGCTTTCAAATGCACGAAAATGCATAAAGATTAACCACCACTTACAGTGACCTTCATACGAACAGATACTTAAACTATAGCTAGTATAGATGCATTTTAAGGTTTATGTGGTATTCACATTTTTATAAATATCTGTTTGTACTGTAAATTTAGGATCACGGTCTATAGACCATTAGACCAACAACTTCAGACAAGATTAGAAAGAGATGCTCATAAAACACACTCTAGGAGGAAAACAACATTCTAACATGGCGAATTGAGTTCATACGTCTAAACTAGGGTGCTCCATAGGTTCTACCATGCAGCATTTTTGGACGTCACCAAATGTAATCAATGAATACATCTGATCAATTCAGTTCCACTAAAGATAATCCCGATCTAAACATGACATGTCAGTGGTTTTAAGAAGATTAAACTTTTATTAAAGGGGTGATTTTTGTTCAAACCTAACTTCAGATTTCTAACTTTTTTTGGAGAGATAATGAAGCTTCGTAAGAAATATGAAAGAGCATGCAATTACAAAGGGATTCAACATGTATTTGATGACAATTGGTTTCGATAATGGCTGAGATATCCAAAACAGAGCAATCCTGTTAATAAAAGGTGGGACCATCCCTTTATCAAATAATTAAAAGTAGAATTGTCCTAAAAGGTAACGGTATTGGACATGCAAATTTTGGAGAATTTCTCACTTGCATATTTAAATTATTCTAATCAGCTAACAAACTGAAGATCACCATGTGACTGACCAGTTTCCTGATGGATTTTATGTCCTCACAGCTGTTTGGTCATTTACATTCAAAACGACAGAAATCTCTCGAAATGCAATGTATTTCTTTATGTTCAGTATCCGTTGCTAGTACAGGGGATATGATTGAGGTTCATAACTTTGTTTTGAACTTTTTGTATTATCTGCTTCATTTAAATAAAAAAAAAAGTATGTTTGGTTTAAGAGAGTACCAAGTCAAATCATTTGACTCCTATTGTCATACTCTTTACCACCCATGGTTAACTGATTATCCTCTGCATGCGCTCTTCTTTTCTTTAGTGACCGGCTTCACTTCCAACTCGATGTTTACTATCAATTGTTTTGTTTCTTGTTTTCATTTGGTTTGTTTAAACTGCAGCCCGCTAGATGCCATTGAAGGCTACCAGGAAGACACAGGGGAAAATGAGATATCTGCTTTTCTCAGAAACCTCGCCCTTGATGAGAGCGATGCCGAAGGAGAGTATAATGACTTGAAGTCAAATATCACAGATCGCGAAAAGCGTCTTTCTGGCATATTGATTTCAGATCCCGACAATTCGGGCATCGATGAAGGTGAAAACGCGGCGAACGCGGAAAAGAATATAACCAGGAAGCCGAAGAAGTCGGGAAACATCATTAATGAACCCGAGGCATCGCTAAATCCTGGCGATTCATGTGACCCCCGGAACACTAAGCTTGAGAAGAACAGAAATGAGTCAAACAATAACACAGAAGATTTGGCGCGAACATTAAAAAGGGCACTTAGTGCCGGCGCCGTCCGAAGCCGAAATAAAATCAGTTCGCTGGACAATAAAGTAGACAATGTCAAGGAAGAAATGCGAGAGGTCAAGAGAGAAATGAAACAGATGGAGAAAGAAATGGAAGAATTGAGGAAAGAAATGAAAGAAGTGAAAAACGAAAACGGTTTGCTACGCATCGCGATAGCCAGAATGCAACAGCGCATGACTGCTAATGTGGAGACCCAGTAAGAATTCATGGCAAAGAAAAGGATGTAATGCGTACACAATTTTGTATTCTTGTTGTTAGAGATTTTGGGACATATTGTGTAAAAGTACATACTGACATACACTGTAGCTTACTGCCGTTCTACCAAGTTCTGCTCCAATTAAATATAAATTATCAATTCATTGAAATGGTATGTTGTGTTTCTGTGTTGAACTATATCTTTCAACAAAATATAGTGCCTATAACCACATTCTGATTAATTGTTTAATTTACCTTTCGTTTTGTAACGGTGCACTATACCCTACAAAAGTTAGCACGAGTCGGAATTCATACGACCTGCATCGACGTAAATAAGCACTGAATTGATCAGTGTCGTAGTAGTAGTATCTACGATACTTTTTAGCATCACATTCATCATCTATCATGTCTATATTTTGTTTGATACCAAATGTTCTTACTGTAAATAAATTGAATTTTGGCATTGTAATGTATATAATAATGACATCAGTAATTTGCTTTTACAAGTTCCACTTGTCGGAAGACACTTATTGATGACTGCACTTATTTTTATCGATTGTTTCTTTCATCTTTTTTTTTTATCCGTTCGTATAGTTTGTATATTACTTTATATTTTTGTATTTCTTACACTGTCAAATGCTCACTTTGTGAATTATCTTTTGGTGGATGGAAAACACAACTGGATTGGATTGACCCAAATTAAATGGTTTAAAAAGTTCTCATGAGGTATAAATTGCTCTCCACCATAGGATTTTATAGTTTTGTTTCTTTGTTTGTTTGTTTTTTTCACATGAACTAATTTGCACTGCTGGGATTATGAGATGTAACAAGTAACCATTTTCTTACGTAGGTATAATATCATTTTCAGTAATTTTCAAACGTTGTGTGTGGGTCATGATTTCTTCCTGTAGATTTGTCTCATAAGTCACGTGTTTGTCTCTTTTGTTATATTGAAACATAAATGAAATTAGCTTATAAGAGCATGCATTCACATGCCTTTGGAACAGAAACTTAAACCCAAGTAGAAATTATAATGTAGATTGAGTGAAGGCAGCAACACTAGTAAAACGCATAAGTGAAAGTTTGAGGAAAATCGACAATCGATGCAAAAGTAATTAATTTTTAAAGTTTTGGTGTTGGAACGGCTGGATAAGGAGACTACTTGAGTTTATGACATCATAACTTTGTGTGGACAACAACTATAAAGAAAATATAAAGAAAATGCAACATGCTTTCACCTTTTCTATAGCATTATGAAAAAGCATTTGACTAACAGCTTTCAGAAAGCAGGGGGAAGAATTATTACCCTTAACATGCATGGCATATTTATTATGTCAGTATGAAGTTGATGGAGTGTGTAATTTTCATGAAAATGTTTTGTTTTATTTTGTGGAATCTTCTTTATGTTTTTTATATCGTTGTCAGCACATGCCGTCATGAACTCTAGTAGTCTTTAATATTCAGTGGTTACAATACATAAACTTTATGAACTATTAACTTTTGCAACGATTTTCGATTTTCCTCAAACTTTCACTGATGTGTTTTACTAATGTTCCCGCCCTCACTCAATCCATATTGCTCTTCTAGTATAATTGGTTCCTTAAGCTTGGGTTTGTCTTTGCTGTGCGGCAATATCGTGCCCTCCTGGATATTTACCTCAGCTAGGTATTTGCAGAAAAAGAGAAATGGGGATTGATTAGAAGAGCTAAACTAAACATGTCAACGTTATACACTCCTAAAATCTGAATCACAAAATAATTTATACATGTAGATAGCATTCATTTATATACATAGATTATAATTTATATATATATATATATATATATATATATATATATAACGAAGTATTGGAACAAGTTCACGCGGTTAACTGCAGGTTCATCCGTATTTATTGCAACTCTGAGTTTCATGCAACCTCCATGAGGCCCAATCATCAGGCAATTTATATATATATATATATATATATATATATATATATATATATATATGAAGAGTTTGTTTGCAAAAACCGATAAGTCCATATTTGCCAAATGGAGACATTTGCGATTAAAGGTCGAGAAAAATAAAGAGAATAATTAAGAAAATTTTTGCTTCTTTTGACCATAACTTCAAAAATGTACCTTTATATGTAGTGACCAATATATCATTTAAAAGGTATTATTTTGTACTTTATGACAGAGACCGTACTTCAAAATCTTCAAAAATGGACTTATCGGTTTTTGCGAACAAACTCTTCATATATATATATATATATATATATATATATATATATATATATATATAAAGTTATGTATATTTTTATGAAAAATTTTATGGCAAAATGAACTAAATGCATTTTTGTTAAATTGAGATATTTGTTATCAAAGCTACTTAAAACCAAATTAAATAAGAAGATACATGATATTTTAAAGCATGACTTCTAGAATATTCCTTGCTATGTTACAAACGAGGTATATATTAATGGAAAACTTTAATTTTGTTCTATCTGATGATGGACTTACTTTGAGATGTTTAAAATAGACGCTTAGACCATTTTGCAATAAAACTCTTCATGATTATATAACTACACTGTGTAAGATATAACGCTAGTGTGGGATTGAACTGATATTTGCACAGTTTTGGCGAAGGGGTTCCAGGCACTGTCTGAGCAATTTCGAGTCATTCTCGACTGGCAACTGGGACGGAATAGTATGATACATGTACATGTTATATAGTTGCCCCATGCAGTCTCGCAGGTCAGTGTTTGGCTCATGAAGCTCGCTTGACATAGCGCGGAAAATGACAACAAAGCTGGCTATACGTAGCTTATTTCTATTTTTAGCAGTTATGTCGGGTTGGTGGAACTTCCTCACGTCACTCTGGCTAGGATTTCCCCAAAGTGAACCGTTTTTATGTAAACCGGGCTCGTGTTGCAGGGAGAGAGCATTATGCTGCCTCGATATGCAGTCTGCATCGTATGCAACAAGTGCATTGTATACTCCCTATATAATATGGCGCACAGAGCTTGGAATGCCCACATACTACTCTTTTAGCGGGGATTTCCTAAAAAAGTACGAGGTGTATTTACACCGTCTGGCGTGACAATGAGAGCTGTTTTTTTTTTTTTTTTTGTCTTTTAATCGGAATCGATCGTGTGCAGAAAGATATCAACATGGAAGGGCATGTAAAAAGACATCTAGTGATTCCACCTCATCTGCGCTTATGTAGGCCTACTAACTCACTATGCATCAGATGTGTTGTGTTAAACTCGAACATCTTTTTAAATCACTGCTCCCGATGGTAAACAATACCTTTAATAAACTTACTAACTGTATAGGGAGGGGACGATCGTGTCCCCGGTATGAGTTTCACACTGGAGATAGAAAAGTGTCTGTGTGTGATTACCGGTAAAAAGGAGATTAAATTTACAAAGACACCGTCTTCGGAAGAGTAGTGAGGCCATGATAACAGTAGTAGACCTGTACGTTGTGCATTTGCTACCTTTTTAGGAAAAGAGTCGTGACAAGTATCGGCCTAATATTATACTTTGTTATATGTTATACCAGGAGGTGTTCAGTGTTGAAGGAGAAGGACCAAGAATCTCTCATACCTCTCCATGCTCTTTGCCGCGGAGAGGCTATGCCTTCTATAGCTGTCACAGGTGATAGTAAATTATTGCTTTGACAAAAGACAGCACTTCCGGTTGAGTATTCATCATTCTTAGAATGCAGCATACATATAGCCGGCAGCAATCTGCTGTCTCCTTCAATATTTTCCCCCAGCAATCGTTTCTTGTCTAAAGAATACAAGACACGCGAAGAAAATTGATACTTGTGCTTCTTTAACTGCAAATGCTGCTGAACTGGTACAAAACAAAACAAAACAAAACAAGCAAACAAACAAACAAAACACGCATCCGCCTGTTTCATAATTAATTGTAAAGGTTTTAACCTCATGTAAAATGTAATCCACCCATCAAGCAACATTATGCTCAAAAGTGCACAAAGTATATAGTTATGTTAACTCTTGATGAGATACTTATGTTCTTTTTACTATTCGGTATTAATAACAAGGAGAGTTGAAGAACAAGTTAGTAGTTGTTTCGTATAATATTGTCCGCGAGATCCTTACAGACTTTCAAATGTTAAATATTTTGAAGAGAAAAAAAATCTTGAATTTGTTAGAATCAAGAATTTCTTTTCTGGTCCCCGTATCCAAACTTATAGGAAGAGTGGCTTGGAGCCAGTGCAATGCTAAATATTCAATCGTCACGCTATAGAACCTATTTACGCATGGATTTGAACAGATTCCACTCTTTTTCTGAAACCTCCCTGGTTATAGTTACTGTAAAATCCACGCACTTGGCTTCGTGATGGCTGTGTACGGAGTTTGGGAATCCCCGCTCACTGAGCCTTCGATTCGGGGAAAGAAGCTGCCCCGAGACTATCCAGTGCACAAGATCGCTTCTCAGCGCTTAGAGATGTGGTAGCCCAATCAGGCGCCGCGCGATGCTTGTCGTTCCGCCACTATAGTACAGCGACAGGGCTGTGTATAGTTACCGGGATGCTGTATAAAGTTCACTGGCGTTGTTGAGCGAGTGGAGGTCTGAATGGAAATTGGCACTTCATCGGAGGAATGTTCGTATTTGTGGTCGTGTGTACGTTTTGTCTCCGGGCCATACCCGTCGTTTATGCCAAAGTGTCATTTCAGCGACGGTATCACATGAAATCGGACACAGACATTGACAGAGTAATCACATGGACGTAATATTTCCAAATTTGATTTTCTTGAGATATTTCGGAGTTGCATATATATAGTCACACAATCCGAGAAGAATCGCATGACCATGCAATATTGACTCGCATACAATGTCCGCACAACACTCGGAGAAAAGCAGCATGTGACTGGTATACGTGGTCCCGTTGAATATAGGAGACCGAGGATTGTTCCGTTTGTTTTTGTTTATGTCAAGATCAGGTTGGTGTTTTCGATGAGCTATAGAGTGGACTTGTATCCATTGCTTTGATATCTCATTCAGAAGTGTTCCCATCCAACTGCCTACCTTAGATCATAGTTTGAAAAGCTTGGTTCTCAAACGTAGATTTATCTCTATAACTTGCCACCACCTGTTCCACCATGGCTGAGAGCAACTTTAGGTAAGTAGTACATTGGAATTGTTATTGTTAACCTTTCACGGCAACTACCATCTATAGTTTCGGCAAGTCCATTTTTTATTGAGGGGGGGGGGGGAGGAAGGGTTTGTTACATAGGCCTATATTAGACATCAGAAAGTCAACATATACATTTTGGCAAATCTTATGATAAAACCTTAGTCCATGAATATATATTATATTTTTGTAGTTTTAACGAGTTCAACGCCATGAAAAATCATGACAATTAGGCTACATGTAGTAATTCTCTGTTTTTAACTTATAGTTGTGGTAATGTTATCCACGGGTCGTCTGTTCAGAATGAGAAGGGCGCTAAGTTGTCTTGAACATTTATGGGTTTAGTAGCAACTTAACGCCCTCATCATTCTCAACAGACGAAGTTACGTATGGGACCACACAAATTATGACTTGCTTCTATTTTGATTTTGTTATCACATTTCTCTCAAAGTTAGAGAGCAAAAAACAAAAACAAAAACAAAAACCAGTGCATTATGTGTTGAATACATTGTGAAACAAACTTTTATTTTCAGTCTTAGTTCTCAAGATCTATGTTCTATTACCTAGGACCTATACAATTTCTACAAAATATTGGATTTGTTGAAAGATTATTGAGAACTTACGAGCAATGCCATTTGCTCTATACACTTTTTGTTGGATTTTTTTTAGCATTCATGGAGTTAATTTGACATTATGTATATATATATAATCATATCTAGATGCGTCGTTACACTCTGATGTGTTCACTTTTCTCATATCTAATTCAACACTTATGTCAGTGACAGTGATGAACAGTAGAGGAAAAAAATCATGATTATCAGTTCCTTGTGTTCAAGCTCTTGTATTGACTTAATTGTCCAATGTTTTAGTATGTGAACAATGTTTTCTTCCTCATTGCATCAAAATCAGTCTGTATTTATACCATTTTCATCGTTCATTGTTACCGCCTTTAAATGCATGAGAATGCATTAAGATTAATCACAACTTATAGTGACCTTCATACTAACAGATATAGCTAAACCAAAGAAGCTCTTCTTTTTTGAATAGTAGATGCATAAGGGTTATGTGGCATTCATATTTTTATAAAAATGTGTTTGTACTGTCAATGTAGGATCACGGGCTATAAGCGCACTTGTAGAATCTTGGTTTCCTTTAAGACCAACAACTTCACAAAAGATTAGCACATGAGAGATGTTCATAAAACACACTTGAGGAGAAAAGCAACATTCTAACATGACGAATTGAGTTCAAAAGTTTAACTATGGTGCTCCATAGGTTCTACCATGCAGTGTTTTTGGACGTCACCAAATGTAATCAATAAATACATCTGATCAAATTTGTCGCATTAAAGATAATCTCATAAATCTCATTAAACATGACATTTCAGTGGTTAACGTTTATTAAAGGGGTAGTTTTTGTTCAAACCTAACTTCAGATCTCTTACTTTTTTTCTTTGGGGAGATAATGAAGCTTCTTAAGAAATATGAAAGAGCATGCAATTCCAAAAGAGAGTCAATATTTATTTGATGAAAATTGGTTTTGATAATGGCTGAGATATCCAAAGCAGAGCGATCCTGTTAATAAAAGGTGGGCCGGCTTTTATTAGATCGCTATGTTTTACTTTGTTTTTAAATGTCTTATAGCCATTCCCAAACCAATTTTCATCTAAGTGACTTTGAATTCCTCTTAAAATGGTATTCTCTGCATTATTTCATAAGTAGTTCCTTGGTATCTCGCAAAAAGTTAAAAGCCCAATCATCATCTCCACCAGTACCGGTACTCAACTACAACAACCCTTTATCAAATAATTATAAGTAGAATTGTCCTAAAAAGTAACGTATTGGACATGTAAATCTTGGAGAATTTCTTACTTGCATATTTGAATTATTCTAATCAGCTAACAAACTGAAGACCATCATGTGATTGATCAGATTCCTGGTAGATTTCATGTCCCCACAACTGTTTAGTCATTTACATTCAAAACGACAGAAATCTGTTGAAATGCAATGTATTTCTTTATGTTCAGTACGTTGCTAGTACAGGGGATATAATTTAAGTTCATGTAAGTTAACTTTGTTTTGGTAGATATCTATTTTGTATTATCCGTTTCATATCAAAAAAAAAAAAATCAGTATGTTTGATTTAATAGAGTACCAAGTCAAATCATTTGACTCCTATTGTCATACTCTTTACCACCCACGGTTAATTACCCTCTGCATGCGCTCTACGGCTTCACTTCCAACTCGATGTTTACTATTAATTGTTTTACTCGATGTTTACTATTAATAATGTTTTATTTCTTCTTTTTGGTTGGTTTGTTTAAACTGCAGCCCGCTAGATGCCATTGCAGGCTACCAGGAAAACCAAGGGGAAAATGAGACATCTGCTTTTAAGCACCTCTCCCTGGACGAGAGCGATGTCAAAGGAGAATATAATGACCTCAAGTCAAACGTCACAGTTGGCGACAAGAGTTTTTCGGTTATGCGGATCTCAAATCCCAACGATTCGGGCATAAATTCAAAAGAGGACGTGGCGGACGAGGTGAAGAATATAGCAAGGACGCCGAAAAAAGTGGAAAACTTCATTAATGAGCCCGAAGCTTCGCTGTTTCCTAATATAGATTCATGCGACCCCAAGAGCACTAAGCTTGAGAAGAAGACAGAGATAAACACAAATGATTCGATACGAACATTGAAGAAGGCGCATAGTGCCTTCGCCGTCCGAAACGAAAGGAGGAGTCAGGAATTTGATACTCAAATCGCTTCGCTGATCCTGGAAGTGCTTAAACTCAATGATAAATTGCAAGCGGTCGAGGAAGACATGAAAGGGGTAAAGAAAGAAATGAAAGAGGTAAAAGAAGAAAACGCATCACTACGCGCCGAGTTAGCCAGAATGCGGCAGCGCATGGGTGCTAATGAGGAGAACCAGTACATAGGATTCATGGCAAAGGGAAAGGACACACATCCATGATTGTAATGTGTGCACACAATTATCATGACACGTATGTCTGTGCATGGTCTGTGCATGTACTCTTGACACAACACCTGTTGTATGTAGTAAACTTTGAGAATATTTATGAGTAAGTGAGAAATCTCGGAGTGATTTTAATCTTCACCCACAATAGAGCAACACGTCACATCTGTGTCTAAGGCAGCTTGAATCTCTATACGAAACATTGATAGAATCCGCAAGCATGTAAACAGACATGTTGCTGAACTAGTCAGTCAACTCAATTCTAACTAGGCCTACAGCTTGAGCCAAAGTCAGCTGCACAGACGTTAGTGACTCCAATAAATAGATGCACGGTTAGTGACTCTGCAAAGGAAGAGGGTTTCACAATAACCCCATTCTGCGAGATCTTCACTGGCTTCCTATCAGCGAGAGAATTGTCTTCAAACTTGGAGTTTTTATGGTTAAAGCGCTTGCTGGCAAATCTCCGTCCTACATCTCAGATTCTCCTAGTGAGGCACCAGTCGGCTCGTAGCTTGACATCAGCAAACCAAGTTCAATTGAAGGAATTTCTCTGCCGCAGAGCTTAGGGAGACAGAGCCTTCTACATTGACTCCAAGGTCTACATCTCTGGACCCAAGCTTTGAAATACCCTACCTCGATAGATCGGGAATGCAGATTATTTATCATACGTCATGACTTACATGTGTACCTAAAGACTAACCTTTTCCCGGCTATGCCTTCTCAACAGTAGTACTCAATCCTTGACTCAGGATAATGGAAATTGGATACTTCAAGATCATAATATTAATTGACTGAACATTCGACGCTGTTCAAGAAGCCATCATTATAATCACAGCCCGGCCTGTTTTATCCGGGGTACAGTGTGTTATTGCGAAGACTCGTTATTCCAAAGGTTCGTTATTCCGGAGAAGTAATACGGTTCGTAATTCCGAATGCTCGTTTTGTTTTGTTTTGTTTTTTGTTATTTTTTAAAGCTCCGTCGTTACATTTTTTAATTAACGAACATTATTTCATTTTCGAATTAACTTTTATTTTTTGCTGTGCCTTGAATAGAAATACATGTAAATGTTTAGATAACGAGGGCAGTTTACAAAATTTATTTCATTTTTACACGTATAAAAATTTAGTGATATGTATTTTTGTTGTCATAGATTTTGTGACATATTGTGTAAAATTACATACTGACATAGCTTACTGCCGTAATGTCTACCAAGTTCTGCTCCAATTGAATATAAATAATCAATTCATTGAAATGGTACATTGTGTTTCTGTGTTGAACTATCTCTTTCAACAAAATATGTGTCTACATTGTGATGAATAAATTTACCCTTCGTTTTGTACCGATGCACTATGCCCTACAGAAGTTAGCACGAGTCGGAATTCACACGTACAGTGTATATTAATCGAATTGATCAGTGTCTTAGTATTAGTATCTACGATTATAGGCCTCACGCTCCTTTTCCGGGCTCCCATAGAAACCTGTGTTAAATGCAGCATATTCCATGAATCATAAAAAATCAATCGAATCATAGAATTTTTTTAAATTGAAGCAGATGAAGGGAAATTTTCTCTGCTTTCAAGCAAACAACATATTTTGGGATGTTTTCCAGCTCTAAAAAAAGTTAAGAGCCTCCATACGAGACTAGTCATCCAGTCACTCTCAAAAATGATAAAAATAGCAAATTACCTCATACATCAATAAAAAATCATTAAAAATACAAAAACCCTGACTCATTCAACTTCTTCGTAACCTGCAGAAGCTCCTGTCCTCTAAGCAATGTCAAACACTACCAAAAGTGGCAATTTTCCACTTGACTGATTTTTAATGATTTTTTTGGTAAAAAATAACATTACCTCATCTTTGTACTGCCTTCCCGGTAGGCAATGCGCGAGTTAAATTAGGAGCGTGAGGCCTATAGAGCAGTCAAGTGCTTCCAAACACTTTTTTAACACTTTCATCTTGTAGAAATATTAATTTCGACTACAACGATATAAAACTTTCTACATTTCATGCTTGTTTTCAGCAGAGTGGACCCCATCAAGCTACAATGCACCATGTACTAAAATCCAATCAATGCACCCTTACTTGCATTATACAGGTAGTACCTTGGGTTCGGTGAAATTGGATGTAGGGCCCAAATAGACAATAATGCAATGACATTCATTCACTCCAATTTGAAGGTTTAAGTGCTGGATACCCTGAAAACCTCCCAAAATATCAAAATAATTATTCATAACACATATCAAAGTAAATATTTAAGTTTAATAAGCAAGAAAGGGAAGTTCAATTTCATTGTTCCATGGAGCATTTGAGCACACCACCAGGCCATATGATGTACTTTTAAAATATATATCAATGTAAAACTCGATGTAAGGTAGGGATTGGAGTTCACAGAGGATAGAATATGAAGGATAGAATAAGATGGGATTTGAAATGGGGGGGGGGTGGTTCCAGGACATGCCTACAGAATGGCCCTACATACCTACAGAATGGCCCTACATGTTATAAAGGGCAACAACAGAGAGCATGAGTACAGGTTTATACATTTTATGTTTTGTGGGGTTAGTTAGATGCTTGACTGCTTGGATCTGGAGTCAGGATGCAAGTGTTTTTTATTCACTGTTCTCCAATATCATTATTCCAACACATTTACATGGTCACAAGAGCCTTATTGACTCGGCCTGTAAAAAGCCAGCATACCACCGGATCATCACCCGCACTCTTGTCCGTCTTAATTTCTAACTGTTTGGAATAATGTTTGCTCCACTCTTCCGCATTCATATCCAAAATCTTCTTGCTGTCGCCATAAAACAGCCCTCTCAAAAACAACAACAACAAACAAACAAACAAACAAACAAACAAACAAACACTGTTGTATAGAAACGTTCATGAACAGACCTGCTGGCTCCCTCAGGCAGGACCAGAATATTGTGTATGACAACCTGCAACACAGATATAGTATTCATTAAATGTCAGTAAATGATTATGACACTTTGAAAACAGATAGTCCTGCTACATTTTTCTGAGAGAATGAGGCTGAGTTTGGCGTACTGTTAGAATGAAATGCAATGGAGTGAATGTGTTGACCATGAGTGGTGAATAATTGGCACATGGCTGGTGCGTGAACATGAATTCGTACTACAAGGAAACTTCCAAGACACAAAACCCACTGTCTGCATGGGACCAAGCACGTCCATCACAAATTTTACACACACAGCTCTCCATTTTCACAGTAAAAGTGAAAATAATACAGTTACACCGTCACTGGGTGCTAGTTCTGAGGTGTACAAGTAAACTTAAAGGATATAGGCCCACATCCGCAGGGAAGGCAGGGCAAGGGTTAGGGCGTAAGTTACTCCGTCTAACGTTAGACAAGAGTTCTACACTAGCTTAGACTGGGTTAAATTTGAGCCTTGCTCATATTACTAGGCAGCTATATAGAAAACCCTGGGGATAAATTTGGGGTTAGAATCTGATTTCGGGCTGAAATCTAACTTTGGGTCGGCAATGGATTCAACTTTTGGGCTGTAGTTTGGGTTAGGGTTAGGGTTAGGTTAGGGTTAGGATTTGGGTTAGGGCTAGTTAGGGTTAGTTATGGTTAGGGTTAGAGTTTAGGGTTAGGGTTTACAGGGTTATAGGGTTAATATAATATAATCTATTTTTCTTATTTTCTCTAATTTTACCTTATCTTAATTACGGACTCCTAGTGTGGGGTAGTGCCCATCAAAACTTACTAGATAAATTACTTTTGTTACAAAAAAAAAGTTATTCGTATTATTTGTGGCGTCCCGCCACGTTCCCATACAGAGCCATTATTTATTAAACATATAATTTTGAAAATTAAAGATTTGTATTTTTTTCAACTTGGTCAGTTTATGTTTAATTACAATGTAAATGCACTTCCCAGTATTTTTAATTCAATGTTCCCACGGAACCAGTCTTTTCATGATTATCCCATTAGACAATCTAATGAGTTTCATTTACCCCTCCTGAGAACTTTATTGGCTCAGAATACATTTATATACACTGGTCCTAGATTTTGGAACTCACTGAGCTGTGAAATAAAAAATTCCCCATCTTTGTATTCTTTTAAGCGCAAGTTGAAACTTTTTTTATTAAATCCTCCCTGACATGTTCTTTTTTTTTCCATTAACAGCTATAGCTTTTGTTAACCTCAGAGTTCATCATCCACCCACCGATCATTCAAACACTGAATTTATCATTACGTAAAGAAGTAGCCATTACAATCCTTGCTCAGCTGCATGCAGCACCAACTCTATGAAGCACATTCTCTACCATCCTCTGCTCCATTTCCCTTATTCAGCGTGTAGGTATTCTCTCATTCTCTCTTTTCTTCTTTCTTTCCTTCCATACTTTTCATCTATTCTGGCAAGTTGTGTCATGTTGTTGCGTTTCTTCTGTTTTGTCCCGTCCTGTCGTATATTATATTCGTCACAAGTGTTTGTAAATAAGTAATTTATAGGTTTTATGAGTGGTTCACAATCTACAAGCTTTGCTTTTTAGTGGACCTCTCTATTCTTTCTTCTTTTTTTTTTTCAACTGAAGCATGACTTTGTATTATATTTTTTTTGCCAGTATGCGCTCCTATGTTTATTGATACCATTTATTAATTAAGACAAATGTTCTTTGTTTATGATGTAAAACCTGATTTATCTTGTGTTATGTTTTTGTTGAAAAAGAAAAAAGAAGAAGAATGAAAATAAATGAATTGAATTGAATTGAATTGAATAGGGTTTTTAGGGTTAGGGTTTTAACAGCTAGGGTTAAATTTGGGGTTAGAATCTGATTTTGGGCTGAAATCTAACTTTGGGTCAGCAATGGATTCAACTTTAGGGCTATGGATAGAGTTAACTATGTGTTTGTTTATGGTTTTGGTTTGGGTTAGGGTTAGGGTAATGGTTTTAAAAGCCAATGTTAGGGTTAAATTTGGGGTTAGAATCTGATTTGGGGCTGAAATCTAACTTTGGGCCGGCAATGGATTCAATTTTAAGGCTATGGTTAGACTTAAGGGCAAGGGCTACCTTAGGAATAGGACTACACTTGTTTACTAGTGGTCTGACTTACCCCTTAAAGAATATTTCCAAATTTAAGCTATAGCAGGTACCATGGCAGTAACCCCGGGAACCTTCCCGTACACTCTGCACGCCCTTTGCTGGCGAGAACATCGCATTCTAGCAGACGACTCTCATGCCCACTGCCTACCAGTCTCACAGTATAGGCCTCACGCTCCTTTTCCGGGCTCTCATAGAAACCTGTGTTAAATGCAGCATATTCCATGAATCATAAAAAATCAATCGAATCATAGAATTTTTTTAAATTGAAGCAAATGAAGGGAAATTTTCTCTGCTTTCAAGCAAACAACATATTTTGGGATGTTTTCCAGCTCTAAAAAAAGTTAAGAGCCTCCATACGAGACTAGTCATCCAGTCACTCTCAAAAATGATAAAAATAGCAAATTACCTCATACATCAATAAAAAATCATTAAAAATACAAAAACCCTGACTCATTCAACTTCTTCATAACCTGCAGAAGCTCCTGTCCTCAAGCAATGTCAAACACTACCAAAAGTGGCAATTTTCCACTTGACTGATTTTTAATGATTTTTTTGGTAAAAAATAACATTACCTCATCTTTGTACTGCCTTCCCGGTAGGCAATGCGCGAGTTGAATTAGGAGCGTGAGGCCTATAGCATCACATTCATCATCTATCATGTCTATATTTTGTTTGATACCAAATGTTCTTACTGTAAATAAATTGAATTTTGGCATTGTAATGTATATAATTATGACATCGGTAATTTGCTTTTACTAGTTCCACTTGTCGGAAGACACTTATTGATGACTGCACTTTTTTATCAATTGTTTCTTGCATCATGTTTTTGTTCGTTCGTATAGTTTGTATATTACTTTATATTTTTGTATTTCTTACACTATCAAAATGCTCACTTTGTGAATTAATTTTTGGTGGATGGGAAAAACACAATTGGATTGGATTGACTCAAATAGAATGGTTTCAGAAGTTCTCATAAGGTATGAATTGTTCGCCACCATAGGATTGTATAGTTTTGTTTTGTTTTGTTTTTTGCGTGAACTAATTTGCACTGCTGGGACTATGAGATGTAACAAATGTAAACATTTTCTTACGTACAGTTTACAAGTATATTATTTTCATTAATTACTTCAAAAGTTGTGTGTGTGTCATGATTTCTTCCTGTAGCTTTGTCTCATACGTCACGTGTTTGTCTTTTTTGTTATATTGAAACATAAATGAAATTAACTTATAAGAGCATGCACACACATGTCATTAGAACAGAAACCAAAACCCAAGGAGAATGTAGATTGAGTGAAAGTAGAAACACTATAGTGAAACACATTAGTGAAAGCTTGAGAAAAATCGGACAATCGATGCAAAAGTAATGAATTTTTAAAATTTTTTGTGTTAGAACCACTGGATAAGGGAGATTACTTGAGTTTATGACATCATGTGTGGACAAAATCTATAAAGAAAATATAAAGGAAATGCAACATGCTTTCACTTTTTCTAGCATTATGAAAAAGTATTATTTTGACTTACAGCTTTCAGAAAGCAGGGGGAATAATAATTACCCTTAACATGTACGTCAGTATGAAGTTGATGGAATGTGTCATTTTCGCTAAAAAAATGATTTGTGTGTGTGTGTTTGGAATTCTGTTTCTATATTCTTTATGTTGTTGTCCACACATGACGTCATGAACTCTAGTAGTCTCCTTATATTCAGTGGTTACAACACCAAAACCTTAGAAATTAATAACTTCTGCATCGATTTCCAATTTTCCTCAAACTTTCACTGATGTATTTTACCAATGTTGCTGCTTTCACTCAATCCACATTGCTCTTTTAGGTTTGGTTTCCTTTAAGCTTAGTTTTGTCTTTGTAGTACGGCAATATTGTGCCCTCCTCGATATTTTAACTCAGTTATTCGCAGAAAAAGAGAAATAGGGATTGATTAGAAGAGCTAAACTAAACATATCAACGGTATACACTCCCAAAAACTAAAGCACAAAATTAGGAAACATATATATATATATATATATATATATATATATATATATATATAAAGAATCATATGAAAAGTTTTATCGTAAAATGAACTAAATGCGTTCTTGGTAAATTGAAATATTTTGTGATTAAAGCTACAAAAAGATTTAAAAGATAAGAAAATACAGGATACTTTTAATCACAACTTCTAGAACATTCCTTGATATGTTACAAGTGAGGTATATATTACTGGAAAGCTTTAATTTTGTTCTATCTGATGGTGGACTTACTTTGAAAAAGAAAATTATGTTTAAAAATGACGCTTAGACCATTTTGCAATAAGACTCTTCATGATTATATAACTACACTGTGTAAGATATAACGCTAGTGTGGGATTGAACAGATATTTGCACAGTTTTGGCTAAGGGGATCCAGGCACTGTCTGAGCAATTGCGAGTCATTCTCGACTGGCAACCGGGACGGAATAATATCATACATGTACATATTATATAGTTGCCCCATGCAATCTCGCAGGTCAATGTTTGGCTTATAAAGCTCGCTTGACATAGCGCGGAGAATGACAACAAAGTTGGCTATGTAGCTTATTTCTATGTTCAGCAGTTATGTCGGGTTGGTGGAACTTCCCCACTTGACTCTGGCTAGGATTTCCCCCAAAATGAATCGTTTCTATGTACACCGGGCCCTTGTTGCAGGAAGAGAGCATCTGCTGCCTCGACACGCAGTCTGGCGCACGGAGCTTGGGATATGCCCTCACACTCTCTTAGCGGGGATTCCCTAAAAAAGTATGAGGTGTATTTGCACCGTCTGGCGTGACAATGAGAACTTTTTTTAAAAAATCGGAATCGATCGTGTGCAGAAAGATAATCAACATGAAGTGGCATGTACATAGACATCTAGTAATTCCAACTCATCTGCGCTTATGTAGGCCTACTAACTCACACCGGATTATGCATCAAATGTGTTGTGTTAAACTCGAACATCTTTTTAAATCACTGCTCCCGATAGTAAACAATACCTTTAATAAACTTACTAACTGTATAGGAAGGGGACGATCGTGTCGCCGGTTTGAGTTTCACACTGGAGATAGAAAAGTGTCTGTCTTTGATTACCGGTAAAAAGAAAATTAAATTGAAGACACTGTCTTCGTACGAGTAGTGAGGCCATGATATCAGTAGTAGGCCAGTACGTGGTGCATTTGCTACCTTTAGGAAAAGAGTCGTGGCAAGTATAGGCCTAATATTATACTTGTTTTATGTTATACCAGGAGGTGTTCAGTGTTGAAGGAGAAGGAACAAGAATCTCTCATACCTCTCCATGCTCTTTGCCGCGGAGAGGTTATGCCTTCTAAAGCTGTCACAGGTGATAGTAAATTATTGCTTTGACAAAAGACAGCACTTCCGATTGAGTATTCAACATTCTTAGAATACAACATACATATAGCCAGAAGCAATCTGCTGTCTCCTTCAATATTTTCCCCCAGCAATCGTTTCTTGTCTAAAGAGTACAAGACACGCGAAGAAAATTGATACTTGTGCTTCTCTAACTGCAAATGCTGCTGAACAGGTTAAAAAAACAAAACAAAACAAAACAAACAAACAAAAAACACGCATCCGCCTATTCCAAAGTTAATTGTAAAGGTTTTAACCTCATGTAAAATGTAATCCACCTATCAAACAACATTAGAGCCTATGCTCAAAAGTGCACAAAAGAGTTATGTTAACTATTGATGAGATACTTATGTTCCTTTTACTATCCGGGGGTATTAATAACAAGGAGATTTTGAAGAACAAGTTAGTAGTTGTTTCGTACAATATTGTCCGCGAGTTCATTACAGACTTTCAAATTTATTTTGAAGAGAGAAAAAAAAAATGAATTTGTTAGAATCAAGAATTCCTTTTTTGGTCCCCGTATCCAAACTTATAGGAAGAGTGGCTTGGAGCCAGTGCAATGCTAAATATTCAATCGTCACGCTATAGAACCTATTAGACCAGGAGCAGGCTGCTGGTCAATTTACCCCATCAAGCCCAAAAGGTTTGACCTCTCAAAGTTACTGGGGCCACCCCCCTCATTACAAAACTGGGCGTCAGCCTGATATCTGAGGGTGGGGTGGTCCCCCAGGGACCCCCCCCCCCAAAAAAAAAAAAAACAAAACAAAACAAAACAAAAAAAAAAAACTGCCCCCGGCGGGTGTAATTTACCCCATGGAGCCCATGGACCAAACCTGATCTAAAAGAATGGCCTAGGGGTGTACATAATAAAGATATAAATACTGACAAAGTATCTGGTCGGGGAAAGGGGTCGCCAGACCGTCTCCCCCCCCCCCCCCCCCCCGGCCCCCCTGGCGGGTGTAATTTACCCCATGCAGCCCATGCACCAAACTTGATCCAATGAAAGTGCTATGGGTGTACGTAATAAAAACATAAAAACTGACACAATATCTGGTCGGGAAAGGGGTTGCCAGATCCCCTCACCCCCCCCCCTCCCCTCCGCCCATAACGCCCCTTCGTGGGTTTAATTTAACCAACAGCACCCATGGATCGAATTTGGCCGAGGAAAGTTGGCCCCACATATGGGTGTGCCAAAAAAAGAAAAATAAAAGCTGACAAAATATCTCACTTTAGAAAGAGTTATCAAACATATCCCCTACCTTTACTACCCCCCCCCCTTTTTTTTTTTTTTTTTTGAGTGTGAAGGGCCTATACAGTTTGGAGAGGTATGAGTGAGCATGCCATAAAAAGTAATAAATGGAACTTCTTGAAGTAAGATGGAGTTATATGACAACAGAAGCATTGTGTGTGTGCATATATTCATATATCCACATGCCCCACCCCACTCCCTCCCCCCAAAAGAATGGAGTTATCGATATCTACACTAGAAACATACTCAGAGAGTGCAGACCGTTGCCAAGCAGCTCATTTCCACCCATCCACACATGCTAAAAACTGCCAAATTTCCCAGATAAAAGCCTTTTGCTTTTAAATGCTCTCAACTTCCAGCTGTGTGGTAGCGCCTTATACCTTGAGCACATGCTTTTACCTTTAGTGCATGTATGCAAACCTCAAATTCATGCATCTTGAACTCCCAATTTCATTGATCTCATCTGCCATAAGATAAAACTATCAAAATTTCATAAAAATTCCCGGATCACTACCAAAATTTATATTAATCATCTTTTCATACAGGTTTCATCCAAATGTGTTCTCAACCTTTCAAGTTGTTTTGCATACAAACAAAAATGCAGACAATACTACTATATAAGTAACATAAACCCCTCAAGTGGCAGAAATAATTACAACTGTATCCAAAATCCTACAGTTCAACTGCGTTACCATGCATGTGGAGCAAGCTCATGTACAAGAAACTGTAATGACACAAAATTGTACATGGAGTGCGTGCATAGGCCATCGTGTGGTAATTGCATGCATATATTTGTATGTTGTATATACATTTTATTCGTTGCATGCAATTAATCTCTACTTTTCGAAGATCTACAACACGTGTATCATTAGTCTGCAAACAATGAAAAGGCGGTGCTTTCCTGACCTTGGTAAGTGAACTGCATGGGCTTTCCTTTTGTAGGTACTAAAATACTGGTAGGCCCCTATGACAGTAGTACATGTATTTCATCACTGGATGACAATTAGTGTCAGTAACAGAGCAAGCAAAGAAAGGTCAAGAGTCTAGATCTTGGACTAGATCTAGGTCTCAAATATGCTATGATATGGCTAGATATCTAGACCTATATATTTCCTATACACGCTATATAGCTTGTAGAGTACCTGGTACTATTTGGCGAAACCAAATGAACTGGAACAGGGGATGGATTATCAGCGAGACGTAGTGTATTATGAGTCATAACTGAAAAACCAATAAATAGAACATCAATGTTCTCAGCCTACATGTATATAGGTTTAAGTGTCAAAGGTGTGCATTGCTTTGAATTTACATAGAACACTTGCACTTCCTATCATTCATAGAGTCAAAAAGGCAGAATTATGCTACATTTCAATTTCTCTATCTAGGACATCTTTGACTTTAGGATTAGAAATAGCCTTATAAATATGTATCTTAAGTGCTGAAGATGCAGATGTTCCAATGAATGAACACTTGGAAAATTGGGTATGAAGATTAGGCAAATAATCTGAAGCTCTCTTTAAATATAGCAAAAGAAATAACAAACAGCCTGATTAAAGTTGCAAAAATTGTGATACTGATGTCTTAACAAGCTAATACATGCAGCATGTCTACCATGCCAGAAACATGGACAGAGAGCCTTAAGATTGAAGAGCTGTGACAAAATGAAGCTTCAAATTGCTTAGATTGCAAATCAAAACCATTGGTAGTATAAGATAATATTTTAAATACCTGTTCATTACTTTATAGATATGCAGATAATATGTCCAAAACTATGAGATGACATGCACTACTGAGTGTAACAATGGATGCATATCATATCTGAAACCGGTTTCTCCTTGTAAATCTAATGCAGCTTATTCCAACTGGAATTTACTAGAGTCACATAAAGGTAATGTGAGCCTGAATGTTGTGATCCTAGCATTACCTCATACAAAATAAGGAAATTGTGTTTTTTGTCAGCTAAAAACATGACAGGTTATTATAAGGTTTTAAAAAGAATCTGAGTGAAGGACAGAGTTGTTATTTGCATGTTCCGTAAAGAGGATATCAAGCAAGAGAAAAAGAAGTACTCTGGGATATCCTCCTTTTGTTAACATTTATTAAAGGCATGTTGATGAAAAGATAAACTTTAATTTGGTGTACAACTGGCCTTAAGTATTTGTGTGGTTGGTGTGAAACCGTAGTGTACTCTCAACAAAGGCTTTCTTTAAGCATTTTTTTTTTTAAATAGCTACTTGTTTCCTATAAGGTGAATACATCATATAAGTACTCAGTAGGCTGTATATAGAGTAAAACATGATGCAACTTCACACACATAGCTTTCAAAATCTGTTCAGTGTTCCTGCTTGGAGGTCCACTGATAGTATCCCTGTGCAGTATAACATTCAAAAGGTATGAACATCTTACAGACCTACTCTGTATTTGGTTTTGGTGTTCTTTTATTTTCATGATTATTTACTTCTGCCACTTAGTGTGAAGCTTCAATATGCCTAATATCAGATAATTTGTGCACTGACAGAGCAATGCATCTGATTCATTCAATACCCCATTTAATCACTTTTTCTTCATAATATGTTGGACGCTCCGCATTTATGATTGATGTACAAGCTACAGTGTTATAATCCGAAATAGTCTAAGTCCGACCAGTGCAAGTGACCATGGTTGTGAGACATTTTGTTTACCACTATGTACATACAGTATAAGAATACATGTATGTCCATGGTCATGTGTAAGCAGTATGCATGTGTGTGTTTGTGTGTGTGTGTGTGTGTGTGTGTGTGCGTGCGCACTTGCCTACTGTTACAGCATATATACACGCCACAATATCCAAAAGTATATACAAAATTGATCAAAATAGGCATATAACTACTACATCTAATATACAGGTTGTGCTTTATGGATGATAGGCCACACAACATGAATGGATAGATTGTATCAAAACCCTTTCTGTATGGACTTAAAAGATATGTATCACCATACAACGTACCTCTTCCTTCGGAATGACTTAGTACATTACAGTACACATGTGGGTGCGTATTGCTTTGTGTGTAAATGTGTGTGTTTGTGGGGGGGGGGGGGTATAGGGGAAGTGGTTGTCCCAGGGGCAGTTTAACCCCTTTCCTGCCCAGATGTAATATCAGCTTTTCTAATGTTGTTATGTACATGCAGACTTCTACCTCTCTGCACGCTACACTGAGAAATCTCAACCCATAAGGGGTGTTTATGTGTGTAGGGGGCCTCAGGGGAGCCCGATGGTGCAGTCTGGCAACCCCTTTCCCGACCAGATATTGTGTCAGCTTTTATAGTTTCATTATGTTCACCCATAGTACTTTCATTGGACCAAGTTTGGTGCATGGGCTGCATGGAGTAAATTACACCCGCCAGGGGGGCAGGGACGGTCTGGCAACCCCTTTCCCGACCAGATATTTTGTCAGTTTTTATATTTTTATTATGTACACCCCTAGGCCATTCTTTTAGACCAGGTTTGGTCCATGGGCTCCATGGGGGGGGGGGGGGCTTTTTAGGGGCCGGGGGCTTTTTAGGGGCCGGGTCCCCGCCCTTAGGTATCAGGCTGACGCCCAGTTTTGTAATGAGGGGGGTGGCCCCAGTAACTTTGAGGGGTCAAACCTTTTGGGCTTGATGGGGTAAATTGACCAGCAGCCAGCTCCTGGTCTATATTTACGCATGGATTTGAACAGATTTCACTCTTTTTCTGAAACCTCCCTGGCAGAGCTACCAAGTCTCACACATTCTGCGTGAGACTCAAGCATTTAGGGGCCATCTCACGATCTCACGCATGACACCCATTTTTCTCACGCATCGATTGAAGTCTGCAACATGGGCCTATAATAATGAGCATAGCTCAATTGAAGGTATATTTCCCTTTTGTCTTTTAAAATAAGTAAAAAATAGTCACTTAAGTATGCACCTGATCGCACCATTAAGAGCTAAAAATTGAAAAAGCTCCCTACCGTGGGAGGCCACAGGGGGGAAAAACCCCTCCCACACCCTCGCTCGCGCGCACATTCGCATGCCGAGATGCCGAGTCATGAAAATCTCACTCATAATTTTTTTTTTTTTAACTTGGCATCCCTGCCCTGGTTATAACTGTAAAATCCACGCACTTGGCTTCGTGTTGGTTGTGTACGGAGGTTGGGAATCCCCGCTCTCACGATTCGAGGAAAGCAAGAACAAGCTGCCCCGAGACCATCCCGTATCACATGATCGCTTGGTGGTGTGGTAGCCCAACCAGGCGCCGCGCGAAGCTTGGCGTTCCGCGATAGTACAGCAACAGGGCTGTGTGTGTATACATGTAGTTACCGGGACGCTGTATAAGTTCACTCTGGCGTTGTTGAGCGAGTGGAGGTCTGAACCTGAATGGAAATTGGCACTTCATCAGAGGAATGTTCGTGTTTGCGGTCGTGTGTACGTTTGCCTACGGACCATGATGTCCGTCATTTTATGTTGAAGTGTCATTTCAGTGACAGTATCACGTGAAATCGGACACAGACATTGACAGAGTGATGGACGTAATATTTCCAAATTTGATTTTCTTAAGAGTTGCATAAGTCACACAATCCGAGAAGAATCGCATGACCATGCAATATTGACTCGCATACAATGTCCCACGTAAGCACTCGGAGAAAAAGCATGTGACTGGGATGCCATGGTCCCGTTGACTAGGAGACCGATAATTGTTTATTTTTGTTTATGTCTTAATTTTTAAGCGAGTTCAAAATCAGGCTGGTGTTTTTGATGAGCTATAGAGTGGACTTGTCGTATCCAGTGTGATATCTCATCCAGAAGTGTTCCCATCCATCTGCCTGTAGACCTAGATCATAGTTTGAGAAGGTGGGTTCTCAAACGTGGATTTATCTCTATAACTTGCACCATCTGTTCCACCATGGCTGAGAGCAGCTTCAGGTAAGTAGGACGGGATGTTCTACCTTGGAAGTTGTTAATAATGTTAACCTTCCAGGGTAAAGCTTCCGGAAAGTCCAAGTTTTTGTTTTGTTTTGTTTTGTGTTCGCGTTGGTAACGTAACAAGGCCTATATTGGACATCAGAAAGGGAAATACATTTTAGTCCATATATTTTAGTAGTTTTAGTGTCCAGTCATTTACATTCAAAACGACAGAAATCTGTTGAAATGCAATGTATTTCTTTATGTTCTCAATACGTTGCCAGTACAGGTAATCAATTTAAGTTCATGTAGGTTAACTTTGCTTTGGTAGACATCTATTTTGTATTATCCGTTTCGTAAAAGCATTCGGTATGTTCGGTTTAATCGAGTACCAAAGTCAAATCATTTTACTCGTGTTGTCATACTCTTTGTCGCCCACGTTTTTCCAACTCGATGTTTACCATTGTTTTGTTTCTTTTTTCGTTTGGTTTGTTTAAACTGCAGCCCGCTAGATGCCATCGAAGACTACCAGGAAAACACAGGGGAATATGAGACACCTGCTCTTCTCAAGAACCTCTCCCTGGACGAGAGCGATGTCGAAGGAGGGTATCATGACCTCAAATCAAACTTTACGGATGGCGACAAGAGTCGCTCGAGCAAGCTGATCTCAACTCCGGATGATTCGGGCATCAATGCAATTGAAAACCCGACGGACGAGGTTAAGAATACAGCAAGGACGCCGAAAAGAGTGGATAACATCATTGAGGACGAAGCGTCGCTATTTCCTAGGGATTCCTCGGAACCCCAGAGCAGTAACCAAGATAAGAACCGAAATGAATCAAACATAAACATAGAAGACTGGCCGCGAAATTTAAAGAGGGCGCACAGTGCCATCGCCGTCCGAAACGAAAAGAAGAGTAAGGAAGTCGATATTCAAATCGCTTGGCTGATCGTGCAAGTAGTCGACCTCATGAAAGACATGAAAGAAGTGAGGAGAGAAAACGCATCACTACGCGCCGAGATAGCCAGAATGCGTCAGCGCATGAATGCTAATGAGGAGAACTAGTTGGAGTCCATGGCAGAGAGAATTATAAAGGACACACATCCATGATTGTAATGCGTGCACACATACATGATGTCTGTGCATGTGCTCTCGACACAACACCTGCCGTATGTAGTAAACTTCGAGAATGATTCGACCATCAACGACCGAAAATATACTGTAGTATTTCTGAGCAAGTGAGAAATCTTGGAGTGATCTTTGATTCTTCACCCACAATAGAGCAACACGTCACATCTGTGTCTAAAGCAGCTTGTCTCTAGGCCAATACGAAACATTGATACAATCCACAAGCATGTAAAAAGACATGTTGCCGAACTAGTCAGTCATGCTTTCGTGACAACTCGACTTGACACGTGCAACTCAGTTCTAGCTCTAGCTTTAGCCAAAGTCAGCTTGGGGAGCTTGGGGAGACAGAGCCTTCTATATCCCCGGTCTACATCTCTGGACCCAAGCTTTTGAATGCCCTACCTCGATAGATCAGGAATGCAGATTCTTTATCATACTTCATGACTTACATGTAATTAACTGGACCCCATGGAAGACCAGCTTAGTGTAGACCAGCTTAGTGGATATTATGGGCTATCCAGTCATCTTCTTCGATGGAAAATGAACAAACAAACAAACTTACCTTTTCCTAGCTATGCATTCTCTTGAAACAGTAGTACTCAATCCTTGATTCAGGGTAATAGAAATTAGATACTCCAAGATCATAATATTGATTGACTGAACTTTTGAAGTCGAGACGTTCCAGATCAAGCGCCATGAGCGTCCTTCAAAGGAGGATATCGGCGCTATACAAGAAGCCTTAATCATCATAATCACACCCGGCCTCTCTTGTCTGGGACACAGTTTGTTATTGCGAAGGCTCGTTATTCCGAAGGTTAGTTATTCCGAAAAAGTAATACGGTTCGTAATTCCGAATGCTCGTTTTTTGTTCGCACCGTTGTTATATTTTTTTGATTGACGAACCTTATTTCATTTTCGGATTGATTTTCATTTTTACTGTGCCTTGAATAGGAATACATGTAAATATTTAGATTTACGATTAATTCACAAAAAATTTATTTTATTTTTACAGGAATGAAGAATTTAGTTACGCAATAAGTTACGTGGGACATCATTGTGTAAGATTATATACTGATATAGCTTACTGCCGTTCTACCAAGTTCTGCCCCAATAGAATATAAATTATGAATTTATCGAAATCATTCTTTATGTTCTCTTTGCTGTTTCTGTGAGACACTATTATCCTTCAACGTAATCTGTGCCTACATTCTGCCTTTAACAAAATAATGTGCCCTTCATTTTGTACCAGTGCACTGGACTCTTTAGAAGTTAGCACGAGTAAAAATCCATCGGTGCAATAATTATGATGATGATAATGATAATAATAATAATGGTAATGATAAAAATAATAGCAATATTAAAAAAACAATGATAATAATAATAGTAATGTGGTCTCCATTATTCAGGGCATAGCCTCTTCAGTGTTGCCACTGTTTTGCCAGAGGGCCCTGTCATTATTGTTACCCTCGCGTTGCCAGGCAACCTCTTATACACATACATGGGTTGAGGGGGACATGGTGGGTAAAAACATCTTGTCCAAGGACGTAAACACTGAACAGCATTCGAACTCGGGTCTTCTGACTGGGGGTCACGAGTGTTATCCACTATGCAACAGTGCCCACAAGTGTAAAATATGAGAGCCGAGATTCTGAAAAACAAAAAACAAAGATCTAATCTGTTGTAGTTCAAGCTTAACTCCTATAGGGGGAATAGATAGAAGAGGACTGGAGGTCAAATTGATTACGTTGGGCTAATTGGCGAGTATATCATATTTAAAATCATTGTGTGCGGTTTTTTTTCGCAATAATGTTGGCATTATCTAGCAAGCCATCACTCGATAAACTGTATTGATAAACTGTATAAACTATTTTTTATCGTTCCTTCATCCTCCCTCATATTCTCTCTCTCTCTCTCTCTCTCTCGTAGTAATAATCTTAGGGTCGATTAATGATAATTATGTAATTTCATCTTCCCTTGATAACTGTACATGCCCAAAGAACGTTATTTTATACTGAACAAAAATGTTCATTTCGAGTAACAGTGATAAAGTCTTCGTTATCCAGGATAGCTTCTTCAGCGTTGTCACTGCTCTACTGTCTACCTGAGGGCACTGCCATTATTATTATTATCCCAGCGTTACCAGGTACCCTTTCATACAATTTTTTTCGTGTTGTTGTTGTTGTTGTTGTTTTGTTTTTTTACATTTTCGAGAGGGATATTTTTGGTAAAAACTTCTGTCCAAAGACGTAAGCACTGGGCTGGATTCGAACTCCGGTCCTCCAATATGGGATTCGGGAGATTTAGCTGCTGTGCCACATGCAGTGCCCCCATAAGCTTAATCTTCTAGGTTCATTTTAAAGTAAACGGGGATCAGCAGAGAAAATCTTTGCTTTGTACACACGGCTTAATGAATAGTGTCCAGACCATAACATTTACCTCATTAATAATAATAATAATAATACATACATACATACAATTTCTATAGCGCCGTTCTCCACTTTGATTAAATGCTCAAGGCGCTTATTCTAAGTTTGTGTGTCCTCTATATATAAAACAAATAGTTGCAGCTGATTCAGAAATCGACCTACATCGACGTAAATAAGCACCGAATTGATCAGCGATTTAGTAGTAGTATCTACGATACTTTTTAGCATCACCTTCATCATCTTTCATACCTATATATGTTTGATACCAAATGTTCTTACTGTAAATATGTTAAGTTTTGGCATTGTAATGTACATGTATGTAATTATGATATCGGTAATTTGCTTTTATTAAACAAGTTCCACTTGTACACACTAAAAAATAAAGGTTCAAATTTGCACCCTATTTGTCCCTATAGCAGCACCCTGGGGTGCACAATTGCACCTTTTATTATGCAAGTAGAAAATTAAATCTCTTAATACTTATATTCGTACCTACAAAGATGCAGACATATCCATCAGAGTGTAAGTTTGATCTTACGAGTAAAACCTTGGTACACGTGGTCCAAATTTTCGATTCACAATGTATTAATGTTTATGGTGCATGTTTGCACCCTTGATTAACACAAAACTAAGGGTGCAAATTCGCACCCCTGCAGGTTCAAAATTCAGCGTATTGCACCTCTAAGGGCGCAAATTGCCTATTGGGTTGCAAAGTTGCACCCTATAGGGTGGTTGTACAGCGACAATTTTGGGGTTCAAATTTGAACCCGTATTTCTTAGTGTGTATAGGTAGACACTCTTATTGATGACTACACTTACTTTTATCAATTGTTTCTTTCATCATGTTTTCATTCGTTCGTATAGTTTGTATTGGACTTTATATTTTTGTATTTCTTATGAATTATTAACAATCTATCAAATGCATACTTTGTGTGTTATCTTTTGCTGGATGGGAAAAGCACAATTGGATTAGATCGATTCAAATTGAATTGTTTCAGAAGTTCTCATGACGTATAAATTGTCCTCAAACCATAGGATATTAGTGTTTTTCTTTACGTGAACTAATTTGCACTGCTGGGACTATGAGATGTAACAAATGTAACCATTTTCTTACGTACAGTTTACAAGTATCTTTCATAAATTCTTCAAGAGTTGTGTGTGTGCGTCATGAATTCTTTCCGTAGGTTTGTCTCATAAGTCACGTGTTTGTCTCTTTTGTTACATTCAAATATAAATGAAATTAACTTATGAGAGTATGCATATCAGCATAGGCATGCCATTGGAACAGAAACCTAAACCCAAGTAGAAATGTGGATTGAGTAAAGGCAGCAACACTAGTGAAACACATCAGTGAAAGCTTGAGGAAAATCAGACAATCGATGCAAAAGGAATGAGTGTTCAAAGTTTTGGTGTTGGAACCGCTGCATAAGGAGACTACTTGAGTTTCTGACATCATGTGTGGACAAAACTATAAAGAAAATGTAAAGGAAATGCGACATGCTTTCACTTTTTGTAGCATTATGAAAAAACATTTGACTAACAGCTCGCAGAAAGCAGGGGGAATGATTATTACCCTTAACATATACGTCAGTATGAAGTTGATGGAATATGTGATTTCTGTTAAAACTGATTTTTTTAATGGAATTCTCTTTATATGTTCTTTATATTGTTGTCCACACATAACGTCATGAACTCTAGTAGTCGCCTTAATATCCAGTGGTTACAACACCAAAACTTTAAAAACTGATAACTTTTGCATCGATTTCCGATTTTCCTCAAACTTTTACTGATGTGTTTACTAATGTTACTGCTTTCACTCAATCCACATTTCTCTTTTAGTTTTGGTTTCCTTTAAGCTTAGATTTGTCTGTGCTGTGCGGCAATATTGTGCCCTCCTGGATATTTTTACTCAGTTATTCGCAGAAATAGAGAAAAAGGGATTCATTAGAAGAACTAAACTAAACATATCAATGGGATACAGAAAACTAAAGCACAAAATTAATAAACATGCTTATATATATATATATATATATATATATATGGGTCTAGGACTTGTCCCCCGGAGGACAACTCCCCCGGGGACTACTCCCACCTGACAACTCCCTCGGAGGACGTCTCCCCCGGAGGACTACTCCCCCGGAGGATGTCTCCCCGGAGGACGACTCCCCCGGAGGACGACTCCCCCGGGGGACAACTCCCCCGGAGGACAACTCCCCCGGGGACAACTCCCCCGGAGGACAACTCCCCCGGGGGACAATTCCCCCGGAGGACAACTCCCCCGGAGGACAACTGCCCCGGGGACGTCTCCTGGGGGACAATCCCATACTGAACAGAGATTTGTGTGTGTGTGTGTGTGTGTGTGTCCTAGAAATTAGAATTAAATTCATCTGTGTAAAAACAGTATTCTTTTTAAATAAAATTTAAATTAAAGTTGGCGTTACCTAAGACACGTCCATCTTTATAACAAAGTTTTTGAAATCTCAGCACAAAGTTTTACCATTGTACACGCTACATGTAATGTCGAAAAAAGTAGAAACGCAGGTCCATTTTATCACTGAAAATTGGTCAAGAGATAAACACATTGACGGATACACGCTTTTGAGGGGAGAGTTCATTCCTTAGCATGTACCTGTTATTCTTCATTATTTTATAATATTTTAAGAAGTCCATTCTTTGATGATTTTCTTTTTCTTTTTGCAATTCATGATTATGATAAGGAATACATATATGTTAAATGAAAGAAAGATATCATTCAGAGGGGTGAAGGCTCAAGTTTTTGAGTTTCTTCAGTTTGTCTCCCTCTACAAAGGAATATGTTGTTAGAAATACCCTTTTAATGGGGTTATGATTTTTATGCCTCCGCCACGAAGTGGTGCCGGAGGCATTATGTTTTCGGGTTGTCCGTCCGTCCGTACGTCCGTCCGTCCGTCCGCTTTGGTTTACGCGATAACTTGAGTAATATTTACTGGAATTTTACCAAACTTGGTCCAAGTGTGAAGTATGATGGGGCAATTATTTGATAAGATTTTGGGTGAAATCAGCTAAAGGTCAAAGGTCAAGGTCAAATCATGAAATTGTATCCGTTTACGCGATAACTCAAGACTGGATAAAGCAAATTTCACCAAACTTTGTTGGAGAATGATGTATAATGGGACAATTACTTGATTAGTTTTTCAGTGAAATCGGACAGAGGTCAAAGGTCAAAGATCAAGGTCAAATCCTAAAATTTATCTGTTTACGTGATAACTCAAAACTGGATGAAGCAGCTTTCACCAAACTTGGTCCAAGGATGATGTATGATAGGACAATTAGTTGAGTAGATTTTAGTGACATTGGCAAGAGGTCAAAGGTCAAACAGTCAAGGTCAAATGCTACAAATGCTGCAATTTCCCCCATATCTATGCAATGCCCAAAGGTATTTTCTTGAAACTTGGTGTGGACATGTACTACTGCGTAGAGATTCTCCAGAGAGAGTTTCATGTCATAAGGTCAAAGGTCAAAAGGTCAAAGGTTAGGTGAAAATGTTGCAATATCACTTTTCTCGCAAATGATTCAATGTATCTTCGTGGAACTTGGTACATACGCATGTACTGACTGGCAGGGATTGTCTAGGGAATTTAGGGGTCATGGGTCAATAGTCAGGGGTCAAAGGTCAAGGTCATCTCCTCAAAATTTTACTATTTCCCTCATATACTAGTATATGCAATGCTTGCATTATTAGTTTAAAAAATTAATGCATGCATTACCTAATGGAGATTCTCTGGGAAATTTCTAGCCAGAAGGTCAAAGGTCAAAGGTTAAGGGTCAAAGGCCAGGTTTCAATGCCCCCCCCCCCCCAAAAAAAAAAAAAATCAATTTTGTACCGTCATTACACTCTTTCTTCATACCTTGGAAATTACTCAATGCATAAACTTATAAAAAGGTCTGTCAGAATTCAAGTAAAAATTCTCAATTCCCCATATATGTGTACCTTCACTCTTAAGAAATTAAAGCAAACCCAGTTCAAGACATTTCTGACAAACCTGTCATTTTAATATTTTGCCAGTTATGTGAAACTGTCATGGATCACACATTGTGAAGACATTGTACTATACGCCTATTGGGAGAATCATGCATTATGGCGGAGGCATCAGTCGCCATAGCGACATTTCTAGTTATCTTAGATTCTTATGATAGTTACTATCCTGTATGTCACTGTCAGTAATTTCATTGTGCAATATTCGTTTGTTATGTTGACTGTGAATTTATCTGAACATCATTACAATTCTTAATGTCGGAGAAATAATTGACAGGAAAAAAAATATGAATATTCTGTTCCTGAAAAGACTTGAACGTGTAAAAAGGTAATATCTTCCAACCGGCATTAGGCACTATAATGCAGAAACAATATTAGCACTGGTTGCACAGTTACCATGCATCCTGAATGCACCAGCCACATACCGGTATCTGCATGACACACGTATAACATAACCCTTGCTGTACTATTGTTGGTAGAAAACACCAGATTGATAGCTAGAACTTGTTATTAAGAGTATGGTAGTCAATACTACTTGAAAAAATACAGAAAAAATGCAAAAAAAAATGGCAGTTGGGGTAGGGGTAAAAGGCAAGGAAATTTTATGCCTAAATAAGGGCAAAAGGTTAGTATCATGTGGAAGATTAGGTTTTACACTAAAATTATCATTATAATCCATTTCCTTGACCCCAAAACATGGGGTTAGACACCAAAACCATCACAATTGACCAAAAAATAGCCGAGTTATAACCAGAAATGTCTTTTTAAAGCCGAAACGGCGACCAGCTTTTCGGCCGGGGCACCCTGGATTTCGCATTTTTCGTTCTTTTTTTTTCAAAAATGGTGTCAGTAGGCACAAAGTCATCAAACTAAGGTGTGATGAGCATGTTCTGAAAATGTCATCCTCTTTAGCCCATCTCTAAGAGATATCAAGGGATGACGACTGTAATATTTAGCCTGTTATTTAGAGAGTTCCTTAGTTGTTTCTTTAATCAGTCAGAATAAGCACACGATCTTGGCAGTAATTTGTTGTATTACACAGCAATCATGACGAGTTTGAACAATGCAAATGCTTTAGCGATATCGATTGCATCGGATGCCCAAGGGAAGAAACGGACACTGGTCAAAAAGTATATGTGCACATTTTGTTAACACGCAGGTGATAGGTTGATATGTTTTTATTCTTCTAGGTCTTGGGTGCAAGTAAGGAAGTTTGCTGAGGTAGTACATCTACCTCCGGGGTTTCTCGAGAGGGGTAACTATAGAGCATAGCAACAGCATCATCTCTGTGGGGATTGGTTGGTGCTGCATAGCTAGGCACTAGTCTCTGCGTTCAAACTGTACTAATTTCAAACATTTGGCATCTCCCTTTTTTTTAGAAAAGTAAAGTTTCTCTTTTTCACACAGATTTTTTCATTTATCAACTACCGCTGAAACTTAATTAATAAGCCATTGTCTTTTTAGGATTATCATGGCAATTATTTGATACGTTGTTCACACAATATACTTGTCCTATTTGAGTAATAATGGAAATACGTCTTGTATGGGCGTGTTTGACTTGCCATATCTTATATCTTACATTCAACTTTACTACATGTGTAATCATAGCAACACATCTTATAAACACAAACATTACTGATACTTGTAAAGTGAGTAACACTTCACTTCAATATTGAGATATCACGGCTTTGTATGACACATTACAACGCACTCTTATAACGACGAAAGTTCAATCTCGCTCTTCACACTTGGAGGAATACTTGTGATTGTTTTGTAAACTGTACTTTTGTTCACTTTTAGAAATGTGTTATTTTTGTCCTTGAAGAAACGTTAATCATTGTTTCTCTTATAATAATCGACAAAGCTGTTACTTTTGATAAGTTAGATGAAACACTTTTATTGCACTCAAAATGTAACCAGCTCTACTCTCCAGATGAATAGTTCAACATCTAAACATTATCACAATCCCGTGATCATTGTCATTTCATTTCCCGTCAAATTCCGGTATCTATCCTATAAAATAGATAAGTTTTTACACTGGTCCATATTTTTGACCTGATCTTGTGATACGATATTATGTTGAGTCATCTAGCTTTGTTGCATTAAGGATTGTTTTCCGCTGTACCTCTTCTGATGTCAATTCTGTTTTGATAGGAGCATTTTTCCTTCACATTCCACTATGCAACTTCTTGGAAACTTTGTCTTTGAAACAACAACGCTTTTCGCTTCGATCAAAGTAATTTTACTGCACTTTTGTTTCTTGGTCAGCTTTGTTTGCACATTCTTTATTACTTTTGGTTTCAGCAGCTGACTAGCTGTTGGCAGGGTGGTCCTTGTCCTCCTCTGCATCAACAATTGTGCAGGACAGCCCATCGATCGGTGTGTTCCGATAGTCAAGAAATGCCAAAC